>NC_134234.1:270765971-271069002 GCF_965152275.1 Natator depressus
TTACCGTATGACAGTTTTGAAAATCAGTACCTTTACTATACTTTCCACTGGTAAACTGTGTTGTGTCTCCAATCAAGATGAAAGTTTCATTAGTCATATCGTTATTATAATGGTTCTTATATTATACTGCTGTTTTCCTTAAAACAGAACATGGATTTGCAAGCACTGGCATTTGGAATTCTATTTTCCTTGACATTCCAGTCAATCTAAATTCTCACGTCTAAACTACTTTTATTTCATGTCTTGGCATCTTTACAAAAGTCTCTAAATCATTTACCATCATAATGCCTAAGTGAGAGAGAGAAATTTTCCCAGGATTTATTCTTACACTGAAGCCTCTTTCTGTATGTATAACATTCTGCCAAGAGTTAACAAAATATATACTGTCTGTGACCTATTCTCAATGAATGTTAGTCCGTTTAATAAAATATTGGTAAAGCTTATTTTTATGTAGCACTATTAGAGCTGACCCAATTAGACCACAATCATGCAATGGGAGTCGCTAGCATGGATCCCTGATATACTTGGGACTATAATGGGATATGATAGTGAATCTCAATTTAAGATTGAGGACAGTAAGCACATATATAGGCAGGGTCAGAAGAAGTGCTGAATGTATCTCTGTCCATAAGCTCCATCAGCAGTGTGAGCCTACCACATAAGTCACTTCAGTTAGTATTTGTGCTGTTGTCTGAACTCCTTTCTCAAAGTCAAAAGGTACAAGTGTAAAGTTAACTCTTTATTGAAAGTATGAATACAATTCAGGTAAATGTTAACGCAAGCAAATAACTTTATTACACTTTGACAGAAAAGGAATCTGTGGTGACCAATTTGTACAGACAATGTTTCTCACAAAAGAACTCCTTTAATTCCGATTTTTTTTTCAAAGTAGTCATTAGCAATAAGTGAAAAGTGTCTCTGCTTAGCTCCCAGCATAACCCCTACCATGACTTTGTATGGTTTCAACACAAAACAGCACAACTATGTTACGTACAAGCTGTTTTTCTGCCTTTTGACTAATATGCACTGCATTTTAATTTGGGGGCATGAATAAAGGGAAAAGGATGGATCAGAACAAACATTCATTTAAACAGAGAAGTTCTACATGGATGAGACTATAGTGCATATAATAATTGTAGCACAGTAATGTCCTGCTATTGGCACCTGCAGCCAATATTAAAATGCTTAGAGGGCTGATTTTGAGGAATGGGTTTGATTTTGATTTTGGCTGTGGGACAGGCTCATGGACATTTGCCTTCCTACCAGAATATTCCCTCTACCACAATGAGGGATCAGGCAGGTTATGTGCTCTACTCATGCCTAGAATCTGATCTGGTTGGCTGAGCATGGGGAATCCTGTCCTTCTCTACGTTACAAGGCTCCTGATTTAAGCTTAAATGGAACATCAGCCTGGAGTTTTTCCAGACTCCTGGAACCCTGGGACTACTTGCTCTCTATGTGGCTGCCACTGTCCTTCCTTGGGTCTTTGTCTGCAGCAGAATTTCTTGTGCAAGCTAGTCTGGCCCCCAGACCTCCCCAGTCTGGTCTTAATTGGACAATATGCCCAGTTACATTGTGAGAGACTAACATATTTTTCTATTATGAAGACTGTGTGTTGAGAATTGCAGATGTAAGGAGAAAGGCAATGCATTGATAGTATTATGCTGTAATATATTTGCAATATTAAGTACAATCATCTTAAGTGAGTTTTGTTACCCATAGCACATGTATACAAAACCCAAATTGCCTCCAAAATTATATTGTCCAATTCCGTATTGGTCAGTGTATTAACTATTTTTTTCCACATGTACTGATGAGAGATACCAGCCCCATAGAAATTGTATGGGTCACCTGAAACGGTGTGCTCAATAGTTCAGCGAGTCATTGCAGTGAACTTGATGAACATAACTACTGAACTAAGGCAAAACTAATAAGGAAAGAGGGACAAGGTGCGTGAGGTAATATTTTATTGGACCAATTTTTCTTGGCGAAAGAGACAAAAGTTGGTCCAATAAAATATATTACCTCACCCCTGTGTCTCTCTCTCATATCCTGGGACCAACATGGCTCCAGTAACACTGCAAACAACTAAGGAAAGAGGGACAAAGCTGTACTAGTCAGCATTTTGGTATAACTTTTAACAGCAGGAAAGTGCATGGGACATAATGGTATCCTCAAAAATATACAGCTAGTCATGGTTGAAAGGCAAGGAGCTTTTAGTACTACGTAGGAGAGCAAACCCTATTTTGTTCTATGTAGTGACACAATACTACACATATTCCATTATTTCAGTCCAGCAATTTTTCCCTTTACATTTGAGGGATGGAATTCCTACCTACCTACAGTGCTTTCAGTGTAACCACTCTTTACGTATAATACTACGGAGCATTTGCAAAAGGGGAAAATGCAAGCTCTTTTCCTGGGCTATCACTTCTCCAATCCAGGAACAGAAAAGGAGACAGCAGTCCTTATGGGGAGGAAGGCAATGCTTCTTGTCATATAGTTTGACTTCATAAAATGAAACTGCCATCCCCTCCTATCATCTTGGCCCCTGAAAGGAAAGTGCAAATGTAATATGGTTTAGAACTCACAACTGAACACTCATATCTCCATGATACACTCATATAATTAAGCCCAGAGCTTAAGTGTATTGGACAAAAGCACAGCCATTCCTAAACCTGCAAAAGAGGTCATGTGCAGTGCTAGGTTATATAAAAGAATATAAATTATTGAATGGAAACTCTTTGCATCTTCACTAGTTGGTGTAGGGAGTTGTCAATGTTTCTCTTTTCATTCCGTGTTTGCCTTCTGAGGCCTAACAGGAAGCTCTGTAAAACTAGAAAATAATACATTAGTGGATTTCATGCAGCTATCTACTATTTTCACTAAGAATGGCAAGGAATTTCAGAAACAGAGAAAGTTTTCTTAAGATAGAATATTATTAATGCTTTACTAAAGGGGTTGTATCAGTAAAACTCAGCTATCATAAATACAATAGATCATTGAGTTTTAAACACCAGACATTGTACCTTAGGGCTGTAGGTGTATGTGGCTATCCCTCCCATCAGTCTCAGAGGGAGACCACACCCCCTCACTCTCGGGGCCTTGGTATGACAAGGGTTACTGGAGAATTAGCAATCTCTGAGGCCTTTAAGAAGAGCTAGGCAGCAAGTAGTCCAGGGCTCTGGCTTCAAGCAGGACAGAGAAACAAGCAGTCTAACCAGCTTGGGCCCTCAGGCAGAGCAAAGCACCAAACAGTCTAGGAGCTCAGGCCCTCAGGCAGGGCAGAGCACCAAACAGTCTCACGCCCTGGCTCTGGCAGATGGCAGACAAATGCAGGCCTCCTGGCCTAAGGTGGGGAGGCTGCCACCTCAGGGGTGGGGTTGGCAGCAGGGGTTAGAGGGACCCGGACTCACCCTACTCCACCGGGTCAGCAGGGATCCAGCCAAAATTCGCTGACAACAACAAAACTGGGCTATAGTAGGGTATCCCTGGGCTACTTCCTACACTCCTCTCAATGTGTTCCTGTATCTCGGGGTCATCCTCCATCTCCCTGGGGCACACTGCCAGCAGCATTCCCAGTAGCTCTTCAGCGTCCTGGTCACCTGGCAGTTCTGGTGAGTCCTCAGTGCTGCAGAGGTCCTCTTCAGGCTCCTGCTTCAGCAGTGGTGGGAAATATTTGTCTCCTTCAGCGGCTCCAGCCCAACTGAGCTGCAGGGCCCACCTTTTATATTTCCAGTCCTGACCCTCTGCTTCTGGTGGGGCAGGCATGGTTGTCCTGGCTCCACCCACCAAGGAGTGGGTGGGGTTCCTCCCCGTCAGTCTCTGAGGAAGGCCACGCCCCCTTGCTATAGGGTCTTTTATTCCATTGCGAAGTACCTGACAGTGACATTAATCTGTCATTACAGTTTGGAGTAGAAGCTCCATGGATGACACATGTTGTTTCAATAGTTGCTCTACACTCTGCAATTTGGAAATTGTTGATGAAGGACTCGGAGTTATAGCTGCAGTTGGCTTCTTTTGCTTCTCCCCACTCCAGTTATGAATGGTTGAAACAGAACAGGATTCAACTAATGTACATTTCCTTGTGCAGTCGAATTCTCTTTAAGTGTTTCATATAAAAGTGGAGGTTAGGTGCCCAATTTACATTGAAATGAGGATTGGATGCTTACCTGCCGCTTATGAATTTGAAAATCTCCCCCTTAAATGCCAAGGATAGGGGGAAAAAAAGCCTTAAAGATGGTTTAAAGACCTCTGTAGATGTCTTATGGATAGTGAATACATCTTTACTTTTATTTTACTATGACATATAATTTAAAATATCAGCTCAACCGTTGATTGCTTTAACCGCTCCCTGAAGTGTCATGGCAGAAAAACAGATCAAAACTGGCAGGTCAGTGCTCTGAATTAAAAAGGGTTGCACAACTTGGAGTAACCTGTGTCTGTGCTGTATGACTCTCATAACTCAAACAATATAAATGGATCAATCAATGTTGAATGTACAGATATTTTGCTTCATCACTTTCAAAAGCAAATGCTGTGGGTTTCCAAAAGGTCAAACTATTATTATGACAGACAATTCTGAGATTTTATTTTTAATCTACACCATAGGAATATAAGAATGGCCATACTGGATCAGGCCAATGATCCATCTAGACCAGTATCCTGTCTTCCGACAGTGGTCAATGCCAGGTGCCCCAGAGGGAATGAACAGAACAGGTAATCATCAAGTGATCCATCCCCTGTCGTCCATTCCCAGCTTCTGGCAACCAGTGGCTAGGGACACCTCCCTGCCCATCCTGGCTAATAGCCATTGATGGACCTATCCTCCATAAACTTATCTAGTTCTTTTTTGAACCCTAGAGAAAGACCAGTTTACACTGACCCTACTGGATACAAGCATGCAGGTGACTGGATAAGAGCATCCCAAAATTAACTCTGAAAAGAAAACACATAATCCATTCCTCAAAGTTATTAATTTCCACGCAAAATTTAAAAAAAAATAATTTTTTGGGTACTATTTTCTCCTCTCAGAATAAAATGCATCAACATTATTTTCCATATCTAGTTATGTGTATGTACAACTATTCTTCCATACAGCTAATGAAAATATTTCACTTTTTGTTGAGTATTCAGAGGTCTAAGTTCTGAAGTCTTCACATATCTAAGCTTCCACTTGCTTCACTGAGAGTTTTGCTTGAATAAGGAGTAAGGGAGAAACTGAGTGTGGATTGCAAGAAAATGCTGAAGTTATTAGCTCCCAGTCTTTAGATCTGGAGGATTGCTAAGGAACCAGGAGTCAAAAGTCTAAGCGCTCCACTGAGACTGTTTGGTTACTGACTAGTGGGAGATTAACCCAAGAATTGACAATGAGAATGCCCAACCAAATCACATCTCGAGCATGATTTGAGAGAGAGATGATCAGTCTCTGAGACTGCCTAGCTGAGAGTATAGTTCATGCTTTACGGAGGGATCATTACCATAGCTATGAATGGCACCTTAAAGTAAGCAGATAGCCAGTGCAGAGCACGAAGCATTTTTGTTATGCTCATAGCCATTCACACCACCTAAAAGATGAGCCACTGTATGCTGTACTAGCTGCACTTCTGAATCCCTTTACAAGGGTGGCCCCAAGTAAATCTCATTTCAGTAATCTATCTTTGATCACTGTGGCAAGTTCTGCATTCGAGAGAAACAGTCAAAGGTAAAACAGATTGAAAAGGCACTTTGTGTCAGAGCCTTTATGAGCTGATCTAGGAGAGGTGATGCATCCAGAATGATCTCAAGACAGCATATTGCGTTGGCAAAGGCTGTGCATAACATCTTCAGTTGAAGGGGCACTGATGATCCCATTCATCTAAATCCTTTCCCTTACCGTCACTATTGTTCCCATCTTCTCTTGAATGAACACGAGTAGTTAATTCCCATCCAAATCTCAACCTCTGTAAAGTTCTAGAAGAAACGGCAGTATCTGGTGTAATGAAAATAAGATGTAGATCTGAATGAGACATGTGAGTGTCATTTTCATATGGATGATGCTGGAGATCAAAATCTAGCACTTAACTGCCCCAGTGAAGATACATACAAAATGATGAGAGAGTGACAAGATAGAATTCTCTGAAGCCCCAGATGAGTACTCTGGGAGAGGAAGAGAGAGCACCAGTTAACTCACGTTTAGATTTCTTGGATTGAAATACAAGCCCAGTCCATTGTTACAAAACTACACAGGTGAATCCACACAGACTCATGGTGTAAGGTATTGACACATACTAATAGACATAACAAAATCACATGAACGCTTTAGCAATATTCAGTGTTAGAAGATTATCAATCACAGACAATCATCACCCACAGACACGCTCTCCAAAACTCTAGTATCGGATCCATATCTACCAACTAATCGTATCTATAATAAAATTAATAAAGTGATCAAAATTGTTATTTGTATTACAGTCCCACCTAGAGGCCTCTACCAATGCACAGATATGTAAGGTACATCTACACTCAAACAGGAGAGATAATTTCCATTTGGGAGAGATGTATGCATGCTATCTTTCAGTTAGTGCATTAAAAATAGAAGTGTAGCCCCAGTGGTGCAGGTGGCAGGATGGGCAAGCCATTCCGAATATAATGCTGCCTAGGACTGTAGGTACTCGGGCAGCTAGTCTGTCTCACTGCTCGTGCCACCACAGTAATATGTCTGTTTTTAGTGCACTAGTTTGATCAAAGCTGGCACAAGCACATCTATCCGAGCTCAAAATTACACCTCCCGTTTAAATGTAAGACTACCCATAGCAAAAGATGGTCTATGACCTGAGGAGCTTACAGATGGAATAGATAAAACAGAAAAGGGGAATGAGAGGAAACAGGCACAGAGATGAAGAATGACTTGTCTAAGGTGACACAGCCAGTTGTGAATAGAACCCAGAGTCCCAGTCCTGTGCCCTGCCACTGGGCCAAACTGCCTCTATGATCACGCTGCAAGTAGAATTTCTCCAATAATTATTTCCCAATAACCTTCTTCAAAAGATGATAGGTTAAAGATTGGGTGATAATTGGTTAGATTATTCATAACAAAAGATGGCATCTTGAGCATCAATATGACGCCTGCCCTCACAAACAAAATTGTTAACTTAATAATAGTGGGCCCCAAAACTTCCCATCAGGTATCGCTAACATTTAACAAAAAGGTTAGGTTAATTTTAACTATTCAATTGTTCCAGCTAAACAAAGTAAAATTAGGGCCCATCTTCCCTCCTTGGTTTAGAGCCCCCATAAATGGGTTTACAAACCCTAGGAGGGAGCAGGTAGGTGAATGAAGGTAGGATTTTAAAATATATTAATTATTTTGTATACACACACTTTATAAGAGGTTTGATACTATAAACGAGATTTAAGATATTTTCAACAAGTGTTTTCTTTTTCTCACTGAGTTACAAGGACAAAACTAAATGTATTTAAACCAAATAAGCAGATTATAGGAACACTGTCTGTGGGAATACCTTCATTTGCATTTCTAATATTATCTGATCAAATGTCTCTTAAATTAGTTTAAACTTCCTTGGCCAAGTCCAGTTTCTGCAAATATATGGATACAAAATGGATTCCATTTAAACTCCTAAGTCTGCCAGGTTCTCTTTGCTTCACTAACTTGCTTTGCGGAATGAAATAACACACTTGAGATCTATAATCTAACGTCACTCAGTTGGAGCCAACTCTGCTTGCCACTTGATAGAAATTCTATTTTGCCATTAGCAGTAATTTATGATGAAGCCAGTCTTTATAGAAGTAGTGTCCCCACTCCCAGACTGAAAGCTGTGCAGTTCATTTTGAAAGCATTTGTCTCAGAAAATATATTAACACAGGATGGGTAAAGGATGAATTTTGCTCTTTTGCAGCAGGCCAGCCCAAAGCCTATACCACTTACCGCCCATTTAAAATAGACTTAAGTAGGACTTAATTGGTGCATAGGTTGTGAGCGGAACCTGTTCACTGAAACATCCTCCAGTCAATAGTGGCACCAACTACACATTTTCATTTCATTGAGCATGCCAACTTGACCCCCAAAAGAGAATCCTTGACTTTTCTTTTATCTGTACCTACTTTGATTACCATGCCATGTTTTCAGCATACGCTAATTGGAGAATAACTACAGACAGGGTCCATTAGGAAAGTTCTGGCTTTTTTTGTTGCTGTTTTGGGGAAGCTGCAATTTTCATTTTTTCTGTGTATTATGTGTGTGCACACAACAAAGAAAAATATCTCAGCTCATATATAGCTAAGGCTTGATTCTACAACTTGCTGAGCAGTCTGGTCCTGATTAAGCAATGCATTTAAGCCGATATTCAACTTTAAGCATATGAGTAGTCTTGTTGGAACCAATAGGACTATTACTGTGCTTAAAGTCAAATAATATGCTTAACTGCTTTACTGTATCAGGGCCAGCATGCGCAACACCTTGCAAGACTGAGCCCACAGCTAGCTGCACAGACTAACTGCAAGTTTCTCTTCAAATCAAAATGAAAATTCTACACTAAAATAAGGCAAAATTCAAAGTGATGATCTGAGTTATTAAAGTAAATGTTGCGATTAGGAACAATGCTGTGTTATATAAAACCATGTGACAAAAATCAGCAGCCTTATTGCAATAAAGTAGTCTTATGAATGTATAATATGCATATTCAATGCTAGGTTAGTTTTCAGTCTCCACAATATAGTAATTGCAGATAGTATGGAATTGTGTGTTCTGCTTTTGCAATGTGGACTACCATTCCTGGGGGGGTAGTGCTTAGAATGTGGACTGAGAAAGGTCAGCACTTTATCCATTAAGCCATCAAGCTTTTTCTTATTATAATAGTAGGTGAAAGGCTTTAGCTTGAGTCACAAATGTAAAGTTCAGCAGACTGATCATATCTCATATTGAAAGAACAGTGCAAAAATAGCTTTGTCATAGTACATATTGGTATTCAGTGCTCTAAATGTCACTACACAATGACAGAGTATCAAATATGTTGAATCATATCACTGAAAGCCAGGGGTAGTGCAATTTTCAGCTTTCTAAGTCCAATTTATGTTTATAAATGGAAAGCTCAGTTTGAGCCCTACTTATCTGAACAGATAATGCTAGCATGAGTTTAGATTTTATATGAGCCTGCTTGTTTATCTCTAATTATATGCTAATCAATTTGATTTCTCATTTAAACTCTAAGCTATTGCCATGTAATAATCAACCTCACGTTGAAGCAACAAAGCAGCTGTTATGCTTACTACATAAGCAGGGTTTAATTGCACTTTTCGTATGATGAAAATGAAGATGGATTCTGTTTCATTGTCCTTACAATATAGTGTTCTACAGTGCACTTTTACTTGAGCTGACACGTTTATAGCTACATTATTAAAGTGTAGCATCCAAATATTTACTAAGACATTGCCAAACTATTTTGTTTGTATTTTTTGTTTTATATAGGCAGACAGACAGTTTTTTATTGTATTCGTCTCTTTAAATTTTTTTGTAGTGAATGTGATATATTTATACAACAAAAATGGAAAGACAAAAACTATGAGAACTGTCTAATCTCCCTCCAAAAGGCCATATGTCTGACAAAAGCAAACCTACATGCAGATGGCAGCTAAAAATCTCTTTTATTTGGGGGCATTGGGGAAAGACTTTGGAAAATTCGGAGTACTTTTTTTCCTACTTGTATACAGTAGCAACTCAGAGTTACGAACACCAGAGTTACAAACTGACCGGTCAACCACCCACCTCATTTGGCACTGGAAGTATGCAATCAGTCAGCATCAGAGACCAAAAAAAAAAAAACCCCCCAACAAAAAAGCGAATAGAGTAGAGTACTGTATTAAGCGTAAACTATTAAAAAAATAAAACGAAAGTTTAAAAAAAAAGATTTGACAAAATAAGGAAGCTGTTTCTGTGCTTGTTTCATTTAAAATAATATAGTTAAAAGCATTTTTCTTCTGCATAGTAAAGTTTCAAAGCTGTATTAAGTCAATGTTCAGTTATAAACTTTTGAAAGAACAATAATGTTTTGTTCAGCGTAACATTGCAGAGTAACCAACAACCTCCATTTCTGATGTGTTTGTAATTGGAGGTTCTGCTTTAGTTACACAGTTGTCATGGTGAGTAGGAAATACTTTAAAAAGTATAGTTAAAAATCTGTTTGCTAATTAAGGTCCTGATCCAGCAAAACACTCAAGCACATACTTTAGACATGTGACCCATAGACCCATGGGACTAATCATATGTTTAAGTACTTTGCTGGATTGGAGCCTAAACAAATCCAAAGGTCAAACATTTTTGTTTTTTGTTTTGAGTTAAATACTACATGGATAAAAAAGCTAAAACTCTACCTCTGTCCTGATTCTGGATCTAATTGTGAATTATGCAAAAGTGCCTTGTGTGAGGAGGTGAGCATTTTGATCTCTCATTTCATAGGTCCACGCCCAAGGTGAGCACAAGGTATAATATACCCAAGCCCTTCCCACTGTGCCCTCACAAATCCAAGCAAAAGCAACACAACCGCCTCCCCCCACCATCACACAAATCTGCATTGAATCTTCTGGCCAAAGTATTCCTTGTTAATGCTTGAAATATTTACAGTTCCAATGGAATGCTGAGGGAATAATGGATTCAGTCCTGTTTGGTTGGGAATTTTGGGGTGAACAGGAATGCAAGTTTGGTCCGAGCATAGTCATTGCAAGATAGAGTTTCTGTTAGGGTAGGTACCTTTGTGCCAGACAGAGTGTGCATTCACTGGATTGCCAAATCCATTACTGCAACACCGCAGCTCAGTGTGTCAAGGCAAGAATAGTTATTCCTATTTATTTGCAGTAGTGCCCACTATGTGCTAGGCACTTTCAAAACACTCAGGAAAGATGGGCTCTGCTCCAAGAAGATTACAGAATGATGGAATCCACAACTCTCATGAAAGCTTTTTTTTAAAATATCAATGTCTCTTATATTTGGAAACTGTAGGGTAAAGACATGGTATTTGATACATGTCTCTATGAAATGTTATCACTTAATTTTATTATTTTTGTTAATATATGAAACAATGCTGTGATGATAATTTTAAAGAAAACCTCTTGTTGGTCTTGTAGATCATCTTTAAATAGGAGGAAAATTCATGTTAGGGTGGGATTGAGTATATACTCAATGTTTTCTTTCAGAGGCTATGTAAACACTGAATAATCAATTTAGGGGTATGGGCAAGGATTTTTGTGGTATGAAATATGGACTTTTACCTTTTGTGATTATTTGTGCAGGGATGGCTAATTAGAAGCCTGTGGTATTCAGAAATGTGGCTCATTACTTGCTCTCTAATTTAGATGCTTAGATGGTACTAGCATTAAGCATGTACTCAAGTTACATTGAGTTCAGCCCTTGCAGCTCCTTTTTAACTGCTAGCTCAGCCAATCATGTTCTGTCTGCTCACTCTGGCCATCCTGTTTGCTCTGACAGTGTGTATTTTCAGTGCAAACATTTAAATAAGTGAGGTGTGCCTCACTGACTTTTCATAACTTGTTATGCTATGCTTCAAAATGTGATCGCTCCTGATTTAAGAGAGAAACTCTGTTGTTTTCTAGTGTACTTGCAATAAGTGGCTGTCGAGATTCATCAGATAGCAAAGTGAAATGGATGCATTTAGTCTCAGAAGTCATTTATTGTGAATATGGTAGAAAGCATTAGAGGAATTGCTATTACACCAAAATCCATAGCATGGAAAAGTAGAAGAATGCATTCCCCTCTCCCCCTCCCCCGATGTGTGGGTGTGAGTGCTGTGCTGACTTTTTCTCTGACTCACCAGAGATATGCACCTTGGAGATGATTGTAATGAATAACTGAATAAAGGTGGATTGTGTGATAGAGGGCAGGTCTTTGGCCTGAATAATTAATCAAAGGGAGTGACTTGTGTGAAAAGAGGAATGTAGTTGGACGCACACAGAGCTATATTTCAGACTAGATTCCAAGGATGCAAGTTGTGGTAATGCCATGCAAAGCTACACACACGAAGAAAAAATATTTTCAGGTATGCTGCTGCAGCAAACGTTATTTAACCACAAATAAGAGATTTGTCTTATCTGTGCATAATATCTGTGCACCTTATTTAAGGTCTCATTCACATTTTACTCTGTCCTTAGGGAAACTCCCACTGTAGTTCATTATACATATACATCTGCTTAGTACTTGTCACATTGTGAAACCACTCTGCTTTTCTTGATGGCATTGAGGAGTAGACCATACATGGTGGAGATCCAGCCCAATGATGCTTTGAAATTATAGGGCCGAATTCTGCTCTCACAAATAAATGACAGCAGAATTTGGTAACAAAATTTATTTTCTAGAGTTCAAATTGTATCCAAATCTTTCATATTTAAGAAAGCGAAGAAAATTACATATAGCTAAATGTTGAAAACGTTGGTTAATGGGGGAAAACTAGACATGTATTTGTATGTCTAAAATTGTTATAACTAGATAAGGAATGTCTCACAGAGACTTGATTTGTTTTCTTTTGAAATTTTTCTCAGATGTACAAGACACTTTACTTAAAGCTATTGATTGATGATGGTGGGAGGGACCTTAAACTGATATTTCAGATTATACATTTATGAGGCTGGTTCTGTTGGGACCCAACAGAGAGTGCCAATTCAGGACAAATTGCTTAAAGCAGGACAGTTACAGCCCAAGGCTGGGGTTTCTATGCACACCAAGGCAAACCAAACCAGCCAAACAGAGAAGACTTCGGTTTTACCCCACTGGCTAACCACAAGTCACACAAACAATTCCTTTAGACACTCCAGTCTCCCAGTATCACCACCAGTGCATCATGTTATGAGGACAAATGGTTATGAAAACCAATATCCCAGTAAAAGAAAAAAGGCTCTCTCGATCCCAAAGCACCAAGCCCCAGACCAGGTCAATGTACAAATCAGATCTTACCCACAAATCATCCTGTTGCCAATCCTTTAGAATCTAAAATCTAAAGGTTTATTCATAAAAGGAAAAAGATATAGATGAGAGCAAGAATTGGTTAAATGGAATCAATTACATACAGAAATGGCAAAGTTCTTGGTTCAGGGTTGCAGCAGTGATAGAATAAACTGCAGGTTCATATCAAGTCTCTGGAGTACATCCACAGCTGGGATGGGTCTTTCAGTCCTTGGTTCAAAGCTTCAGTGTAGCAAAGTCCCCCCAGAGGTAAGAAGCAGGATTGAAGACAAAATGGAGGAGCTGCAGCAGCTTTTTATATTCTCTTGCCATGTGGACTTTCTTTCTTTGTTCTAAAGACAAGCTGTCCATCACATGGCATATACTTATATGTAGAGCTTATTAATATGATAACTGTATTCCAGCATTTTTAAAAGCTACACAACAGTTTTCCTTTTCTTTAAAAATTACCTTCAACTTTACTGAGAATTAACACTTGTGTGACTTGTTACTATTCTGAGATAGAGCAGAACCACTAACTGATATGGTAATTGAGGGCATCCTATCACTGGTTTTATAGTATATGTCTCACTGCATTGTATAGAATGTACGCAAGCCAATAAAAACTTAAATATTCCTATGTATCTTCAATTTACTGGATGAAAGGTCCACCTTAATGTCAACTTTCCTTGCTTTCTCGCTGCTAAAAGTTAGAATGCTGGTACTACTTTTAAATGTGTTTTGCTCAGATGAAATTTTAAGAAAGTGCACTTTTTGCACAATCATACTTTACTGGCTCTTTTCTTAAATCATTTATGATAGATGAGGTCTCTTGTCATGCATGGTAACATGAGAAGGGGGTTGCAGGGTACCATATACATTATAATGCAGTTATGTGACCATATGCAAATGGCCATATGATTTAGCTTTTTGTACAAGCTGCTGCATAATTACAGGTTTGCCTTCTGAAAGTTGATCTGAATCTTCCCCACAAAAGGGAGTTCAGTGGGTGTTCTGTGCCTGCTCCCATGCTGCTGCCTTTTGAAAGGACTGAAGGAAGAGGGAGGGTCTTCTGAAATACAGGGTCTGCGCTAAGGACAGCAGAAGTGAAGATCTGTCCCCGGAACACATGCATTCCCAGACATCAGCTTCTCTCAGAGGAAGTGGAGGTGGTGTCTCTGCACAGACGGTATGCCATTCAGGCTGGATTTAGCTCCCGTACAGTGCTAGAACCACTGAAAGACTCTCTAGCTAACTGTAATAAAGGGAGATTAAGCAGTTGAGGGAGCTAGAGGAGGCTTGGAGGTGAGTCCAGCTACCATCCAAAACTCTCATTTCAACTGCTGTGGGCCTTAGGAGTTTCCATGGCAACATCCAGCCCCTCCAGTGGAGTTACTAAGCAACAATGCAGATAAATAATAGTACATCTCAGGAGTTATTTATTTATTCGTGGAGTATTTTTAAAATTATTTAAAAATAATATTTAAGCTTGTCAAATTATTTTGTATTGGTTAACATTGTTGCCATAATTCCCATTTTGCTGTAAAATTCTGTGCAATTTTACTGCATACATCTAGAGGGCTGAACCCAGACACTGGATCTAATATGGTGCATAATACGCTGGGCCTTGAGGAGATGATATGTGGGTGCCTAACCAACTGGAAACCTCCTATCCCATGTTAACTTTCTCTTGCACTCCATAGAGCTAGGAAACTAAAAGGTGGCACTTGAACCCTTTTTTATCACGGTAGTCACAAAAGTCAATATTAACTTGTCTCCCATAATAAAAGAAGGTACATGCTGTATACTGTAGCCTCCATTATAAACCTAGCATGACTCAGTCACACACAGGGATAATATAGCTGTAAAAATATCTCTGACTCATAAAATGGAATCATTCTTGCTTATTCTAATAATTGGGGCTGGTAGCATTGTCTATTACTTAGGTTGCCAGACATTCCCCATTAAAACCCTGTGTTTAGTTGCGTATAACTTTACCAAACGATGGCCACCTGGGCTGAAATTTTACATGCCCCAGGCTGATTGGTTGAAAATGTCAGCCAATGCTGTTCAACAATTTCTAAGAACAAGATAAGAGGAAAAATACGTTGTTTTGCCTAGGATAAAAATTTCTGCTCACTTTTTTTCTGAGAAGTGCTTTTGCCCCAGTGTATTGGAACAGGGACATGAAATGTGGCAAGGAGATGATCTTCATGTGAGGGATGTGCCATTCAAATTGCAGCTCTGGACTGATGGGAGTCAGAACTGAGAACCAAGAGACTGCCTCTCCTGTGCTGTCTATGCCCACTCTGCTGGACCCAGGCAATGTGGAGAAGGAAGCTGACTAATTTTAATGCGCTGGACAAGCACTGGAGTGGGAGGGGAGAGTAGGTTGGAACAGAAGCTTGGGAGTTGGAGAGACTGGGACCCAAGGTTGGTGGTAGGGGGAAGAGGGTACCTGGACTGGGAATGGGCATGGTGGGGAAACTGGGACTGGCTGGGCAAGAAGATTCAGAGTTTGAGAGGGAAATGGCAGAGGACTGGAATCAGTGGGTCGGGGAATGGTTGAGATTGCATGAGTCGTCAGGTGGAGTGGCTGGGACTTGAAACCTGTGGGCTAGTGGGGTTCAAAGTGTGGTGGGGCAAGAGAGATTTGACAAAGAACCAAGGTGCAGGGGGGCACTGGCACAGTCTCTTTGGCCAGTCAGTGACAAGAAGGAAGGGAGTGGGTCGGAGGAACACTGAGATTACATGAGGAACCTGGGGAGGGAGATTGAGACTGTGAACTGGTGGGGATGGGGAATGTGTTTGTGGGCCTGACTTGAGGCCAGTGCGTTGGGGAGAGAAACTGATCAGACAGGGAGCCAGGCAAGGAGGTAGAATGGGACTGTCAAGGAAAGGAGATTGGGAGCAAGGGTTGAACGGGGATGGGGGAACTGTGAATAGCTAGAGGGGACTGGGATAGGGAATGTGTAGGAGGAGACTAGGATTGGCTGGGCAAGGAGAGTGGGACTAGAATGAGAATCCTGAGGAGTGAAGACTGAGACAGGGTAGGTGAGGAGAATGAGAGGGGACAAAGAGCCAGGGATAGGACAGATACAGCACTTGGACAGGGGCAGGCTGGAAGGGACAATGGTGAGGTTTGCAGGGAACGGACAGAACAGTCTATGCATGCTAGAACACACTCCCTTCCAGCCTGGAATGGACCCGCAAATTCCTGAGTCTCACCATTCCTCTGCTCTTAGCAAATATCAGTGAATCCCTCTATCAAATTGTCTAATCACCTTCTAGTGCTAAGCCACAAAGAGGATGGCAACCAACTTCTATCAGTTAATCTGTTTGCATAGGTCTGTGTGGAGGGTTTAAAGCTTCCTACTCTGATGACCCATTATGTGGGTGTCAATAGGATGGAATTTTTGTTTTGTTTTTTTTAAACTACCTTAAGAGAACATTATAAGGTTGCAAAATCAAGCACTCAAAAGTTAGGAAAAGCCAGCATTAAGGTTACTGTGTGTGTTTGCACCATCTCTCTCTCTTGTTTTTTGTGAAAAAGTTTGAAATGTCTCTGTGTCCCAATGCGTAATGGGAAAATTTCTGAAACCTCAATGTTTTGTAGGATGCTGTAATCAGGATGCTAGCTTTAGGCTCCTAGTTTGAAAATATTGGCTTAACTGCATATATTTTTCACACATTTTATGAACCCAGTATATTCATGAGGTAGATAGCTTTTATGTGTTATTGACTAGATGTGTTTTTGATCATCCTTCATTTACATCATGCTGAGCACACCCTCCTTGTCCAAAATGCTGAGCAAGGCATTCTGACTGATCTTCCTAATTCTTTGAGCACAGTAGTCCTCCATAATATATTGGACATGAGGAGGTGGAACTTAGAAGCCTGTCTTGTTATATGCCTGGTCCAGTTTAGCTCCTAGGATGTACTGTAAAAAAGACTTTTCATTTTGATTTTGTATCAGGCAGAAAGCCTTTAATCTTGTAAACTTTAGCCCGTTAACCTCAGCACCTCATTTCATTCCTAGCAGCTTAAATGCTCTGTTCTGTTCAGGATGATCCAAAGCCATTTGGTGCTACTTCAGGCTTGGATTAATCTGCTGCATTTTATCCTTCTCTGAACTCATTCTTCATCTTTTCAATTAGTTCAGTGAGCAGAGGGAGCTCAGCCTTCAGGACCTTCCTTGTGGACTCTGCTTTGCATTATGCGTATGAATCAGCACAACTGTGGCTGATTCAGCTCCCATCTCTGTGAGTGAAACAGAGAGACCATGTGAAAGTGAGATACAGACTCATCCACCAGAGCTTTGGAGAAACGGCATGAGCAAAAGGCAGATATAAGGGAAAGATCACTGAATGTCAGATGACTAGAGGAGATTGGCTAGAGCAACTCAGTTTATGGCAGGTGGCTGGATAAGATTGGTTGACAGAGTGCCATGTGAGTTGATTTGGAAGGACGTAATAGATGGGGATTAAGGCTCCATTGTAGCAGGCACCATATGATCACAGAAAAGAGAGAATCCTTTTCCTGAAGGGGTTTATAATTTAAAGGTAAAAACCATGACTGGATGAGCAAAGTAGCCATCAGCACACAGACACAGGCGTTATCTACAGTATGTCTATAGACTGTTTTCAGAGTAACAGCCGTGTTAGTCTGTATTCGCAAAAAGAAAAGGAGTACTTGTGGCACCTTAGAGATTAACCAATTTATTTGAGCATAAGCTTTCGTGAGCTACAGATGCATCCGATGAAGTGAGCTGTAGCTCACGAAAGCTTATGCTCAAATAAATTGGTTAGTCTCTAAGGTGCCACAAGTACTCCTTTACTTTCTTCTATAGACTGTGTGCACACAGTACACAAATATCTAAAAATGGGGACAGAATAAAGGTTTCACATGCAAACTTCATTTTGGCATGCTCTAATTCTCTTGCAATAATATCATTTTTTAATGGAATATATGTTACTGTGCAGGCCTTCGCTTACTGCTCATCACTTAAGGCTCTTTGCATCTGGAAAAAAGAAGTAATGAGATGTGGTAGAGTGGGACAGGAAGGGGAAAAGAATCTGTTAGTATGAAACTGAATGGTAGGAGTTTATCTGGGTGGAATTGGGACATATATAAATATTTAGAAAACTTGGAATTGTAAACATAAGAATACTGTCACTAGTAAGATTTATAACAAGTTCTACATCTGGCATAGAAGGTGAGACAAAGTGAACTGGAAATCATCATGTTACTTGATCACTCATTTTACTTAGGTTACTGAACCCATGAAGTGCTAAAAGCCAGTTAAAGTGCATGTCTAAAAAGCATTTAGGATTACCAAAGAGAGCCATCCACCATCTAAAAATAAAACGCCAAAATTCAAAGAAACAATTTCAAGTCTTTTCATCTAACAAATGTTTTAGAACATAAAATAAATTCAATAATCAGAAACCATTTTGTTATAAAAGAACTGATTTATCCCTTACTGAACATGGAAGAGGGGAGGAGAAGAACAGTGTAAGCGGAGAGAACAAGAGAGTATGTGTATGAGTGAGCATTTGTTCTCTCTCTGACTTATAAAGGACTGTCCCTAGTGTTTTCAAATTGTTAAATATTAATGTGAATGTAACCAAAAGAAGAATTCTACTGATAAACAGTAAGTCAGTTGGGGTCTGTATCAGATTATAATTATTACTATTTTATTATTATTTCAATAGTCCAGTGTTTGACAGAGTTCAGAACAATTGGCAAGTTCATCTCAGGAAAAGGAGTGAGTATTGGTGATCTGGCAGAGATATTTAGGAAATCTTATGGATGTAGATTGTATGGAAATATATACTGATAGTATATTTGTGTCAGCATACATTTTTAGAAAAGGGACATTTCTAAATTACATGAAAGGAACATTTTCATCAGCAAAATTTGAGAGAATGTTAGCAGAAAAAGAAAAAAAAGAGAGGAAAAAAGGAGGGAAGAGGAACATAAAAAATCGTTACGATTATTTACCCCAGGTGCACCTTTTGTCCCTTTACAATGCTATAAAGTTGACTATAAAGACCTAAGAGTTTACAGTCCAACGCCCTTGTCTGGCAAGCATCTATGCATATGCTTAACTTCAAGTATACAAATAGTGCCATTAACTTCAATCCCAATAGCCTAACAAGCTGATCCTATGAATACTAGCAGGCTTGACATTTACTACCATGAGTAGTCCAACTGGCTTCACTACAAAAACTGAAGCATTAGGTCCTGAAATTGCTACATGATGTAACAAACTGAATGATCTGAGTGTGGAGAGCTCTACTTACTTTGAAAAAAATGACATATAATTAAAATAGTGTGGAAAAGCTATAATTAAGAGGTGATAGATCCATTAAGCATTGTACATCTGACTTGTAACCAATGCACTATTCTTCTGAGAGTGTGTATGCTCTTATTGTCTTTCTTCTCCTTCTTCACCTTCAGTCTCTCCCTGTATTTGTCATTTTCTTCTGTTCTCATCAGAGCTGAGAGCTAGATCTTGCAGATACTTATCATCAGTGCTTACTACTGTAAGTAGTCCCACAGAAATCAACAACAGAAAAGAACCCTGGCATGGAGTGTGTTGGGAGAGGGGGAGCTAGGAGAGCAAAGCATGAAGACAATAAGGTTATATTATCTCTTGGGCAAGCAATACAGGTAGTTTAAGAGTTACTTTTACTATATACAATGTTTATCTGAGCACACTGGTTCTTGTATGGCTCTTATTCACCATTTTAATGTGGACCATTTTTTTCCAAAGGAAACAAAGCTCTGGTTTACATAAAGGAGTATCTAGAAAGATTAACTAGATCACTTGCCTTGCTGTGACAGATAATTTCAAGGCCTGAATCTTAAACCAACAAGTATACTGAATTCTCACTGAGAATACTGTGTGAAACAGCTGCAGGTTCAGGTGCTCAATTGGTTTGTTGTTGTTGTTGTTGTTGTTTTGGGTTTTTTGGATTCAGCTTTTCAATAATTTTCATGATCAATGATGCTCTAAGAATAGCATTCTTCAGAGCCGCAGCTATAGCTCCAAGTGCCGCACCTTTGTCTGGTTCTGGCCTAGTGACACCAGGTCCTTCACCCATTTCAGTAGCAAAAAATTAAAGCTCCAAGTTCAGCAAAAAAACATGTTTTAAATTTTGCAGCCTTGGGAAGTATTTTTGTAGTTGAACAGAAAGGACTCATTTGACTTTCAGTGTTGAGCTCTGGACATCAAGTCTTGCACATCCAGAAGGTCACACATCACAGTGTGGGACTTAGAATGAGAGAAAGAAAGGGGAGGAGGGAGATTCACAGAGCTTCAAAGGAACCCCTAGAGGGGAAAATTAAATTTCACAGAAGATCTGTTTTGATGTTGAATTCAATTTTCTTCACCAACCTTTTGATCCCCAACAGATTAGTGACTGACCAGAGATTTGTCTCCATTAAATAACAGAAGCTAAAACTCTAACATCAAATTCTGCAGGTGAGATGGGCAAGGGAATACCTAATTTGAGAATTCAGCAGGGGAGATAGGCACCAAGCAGTTCAAGTGTCGGGACTTAGGTAGCTTTGCACATGCTTACTGCCAGAAATGCAGGTGCATGTAGGACTTTAGAGGCCTCCATGGTTATGTGGGGTTTTTGAGGCACTACATTTTGGACTTAGGCACCTAAAACACTTTGTTATCCTAGTCCCAAGTGTTTAACAGTAGAAAGCAACTGTAGGTTACAGCTTAGGAAGGATGAGAAGAGAAACTTCCAGATGAAACTTCTGAGAGTATTTAGATGGGAAAATGTAACTAATTGTCCAAACTGGAGTTCAGCCAAGACAGTGGGACTAAATACTCTTACTCTTGCCAAAACAAACAAAACCACCAAGGAATCTTTAATGACAAGTGGTCAGGACTTCACATTTAAATCACATCTGATTCATACAATGGTCTATGTATAAAATGTGGCAGTATTTACCTCATTTACTTATTCTAAATATTAAAAAAAAAACCAACTGTGGTATCTGAACAGTCCAGTTCAAAGTCACTGTCCTGATTTCCAAAGCCCTGTGTGGAACTGATTCTAGCTAACTGAGAGACCATGATCTCCATAACCAGGACTCCTACCTTCCAGTCCTAAAGTGGCCTGGGTGCAGGCAGTGAGGGGTGAACCATCAACAGGTTTGGTCTGGATAAACACTCAAAAAGTGGTTTCTAACAGTCCCAGTCCCTGACTTGACTTTGGCAACCTTGCAAGCTACCGCCTCTTCTTTTCTTGCAAGCAACTCACCCCAACAAGCTCAGTCCTTTTCCTGTATCTCGAAAGTCTCCTCTGGCCTTCTGCTCCTGCTCACAAACACTGCTCTGCTGAGAACCTCAACTTGTCATAGCCATGATCAGTCAATATGAAGTTCAGAAACAATACAGACTCTCTGCTATGATCAGTTTCTCTGTTCTGATTTTGTCAACTCTGGGGCTTTCCCATCTCAGAGTGCATTCTTTGCCTCTGATAGAAAAAGTAGCATTCGAGACTTCACCAGAGGCTTGAGCCTCACAAATATCAGAGATCCCATGAAACGTGTCATAGATCATCAGAGGATGGGAAAGGAGACTATCTGTTGGAGGGAGATCAGAATTGCAAAGCTATGTGGTCTGTTGGCAGGCAGAGGGATTTCTGGGAAGTTGCAGAAGTTGCTAGAGAGAATGAGAGATATCCTGTTGTGGGGAAAAGCACAAAAGCAATCTGAAATATTTAAAAGGTTCAGGGAAAAGGCTGAAGAGTGGGACTACAGTAGTTCGATTTGATTAAAACCTGTTCAGCCATCCTTAGTGACAGACATTCTGAGAGTAACTTTAATCAGCTGGCTGCTGCTGGATGTATCAGTTATGCTTCATAAACATGCACCTGCTGCGCCGCTGAGTGTACCTGCTGTTTTCTGATCTTTCATTGATTTCAAAGTGATGGGATAAGAAAGGAGGGAGAGCAGAGGCAAAAAAGTGAATGATCTTAATGTGGAGGCAGCATCATCTTGTGGACAGGGCACGGGACTGAAAGTCAGGCTCCTTTACCCATCTTCTGAGACTGCAGTAAGTTATTCCACCCTTCGGTACCTCAGTTTCCCCCCCAACTGTAAAGTGGCTTGAGATCTACAAATGTAAAGTGCTATATAATAGGTAAGTATTATTAATAATACGCCATAGTAATTACTTGATATGGTCAGAGTGACTTGGTTTCACCATACGAATAAATTAAACATATAAAATCTGGAATCCCAAATAGTTTAGAGACAACATGTTGGGTTTTAGCTACTAGTAGAATGAGCAGGTGGTGGGAAGCTACCCAACTCTCTGGAGACCCAGTGTATAGAGGGAATGCACAGAGTCCACCATCACACATAACTTGAGAATATTCTCAGGGAGGTGGTTTCTCTTTGAATAATGACAGGACATTTCATGCACAGAGAAAAACAAAGCAAGAGCAAAACAGTAGAATACTAGACATTAATGTAAAAAACAACAGTGTGTGCTCATTTCATTGATGGGTTGCACTGGTATGATATAAACTATAGAAGCAAGTCTCAAGTGGTCTGTTAAAACTAGTAGCACCGCAAAAAGGATTTAACATCTTAATTTATGAACAAATGTTTATCTATCTATCTACCTGTTGGGCTGGATTAAAGTAATCTGGGGTCTATAGCACACCCTGATCCGTTCCCCCTAATGCACCACAACTTCAGCACAAAGTGAACAGGCACTGTTGCCCCCCTTGATGTCAAGGAGCCACAAGGTAACACCCTCAGAAGAGAGGACTGAATCTACTCTGGTAGTAGGTAGGTGGCCAGGTAGCTTCCTCCAGGGCTCAAGTGGTTGTTGCTCTTCCCTCTGCTGGAGGTTTTTTGCAGACTGAGGCAGACATCACTGCATCAGTTACACTCCATTCACGTTTTGAAGCTTTTTTTTCCCAGCAGCAAGAGCGAGAAATCAGAGCTGAAATTTATCATCACACAAGTCTCGGAGCCAGGGCCCTAGACATGGGTCTACTGTATATGTGCCTTAATCCAGCCCTGAATCTATATATATAAAATTAAAAATATCTTCCCAACTAGTTTGTCTGATACCTTTTTTTCTCCCTCCCCATTCTTACTCTTTCTGCATGTCAGATCCATAACCCTGAATTTATTTCTTCATTAAGTAGATGCAGACATGTATTCCACTTAGGTGTGTGCATGCCCAGTGCACCACAGCAGGAGAATTTTGCTTTGCCTTACTCGCAGGGGCAGCACTCAGGCCCTGTGGCCATAGCCTCTCTTCTGGTTATATGTAAGGTGACCAGATAGCAAATGAGAAAAATCGGGACAAGGGGTGGGGGATAATAAGAGCCTATATAAGAAAAAGACCCAAAAATCGGGACTGTCCCTATAAAATCGGGACATCTGGTCACTCTAGTTATATGAGGTGATGCCATCCCGCCCTACTCCCTCGGTTCCTTCTCACTACCTGTGGCTGGAACTCTGTGGTTATCACCTCACGTTCTCTCACTCAGTTTTCTGAGAATTTCCTTTCATGTATATAGTTTTTATATAGTTAGTAGTATCCTAGATAGTGTTAGGACTAGTTAGGATACTTATTGTCGTGTCTGATACCAGGGTTCAAGTGCTGCCCATTGTGTGCGTGCTGTGATTCCTAATAGTGATCCCCACATGATGTGATGGCTCTGTATAGGTGCGGGGCATGCTAAAGAGCAGTGCTCTAGCTGTAAGTTGTTCACCAAAAGAGCCCAAGTGGCCAGAGACTTACACTTGCAGCAGCAGCTTCTTGAGCAGTCCATGAGGCCTGTTTTGATACTCAGGCCTGTTGTGTCTGATCAGTGGTTGCCTTAGGACTTGGTGAATAAGGCCACGCCATTTTCCAGTGCTGCCATCTTCCCCAAGAAACGGAGGAACTATTCACCCTCACCCTCACAACTATTCACATTGTGGGTGTCCAATAAAACTGACCAGGACTATTCCAGGGCTAATGAGGACTCTTCCTCCTCCTCTAAAAAGAATATGGACCAGCAGTGTACCACTTCTGGAATGCAGGATGGATCAGGTCTGTCAAACCACTCACTGGTATCACACCAAGACAACTGAGAGCCTGTACTTTTGTCTCTGGTTCCAGCCTTGGGGTGTCCGTTGAGTCTGGACAACAACATCAACCCTAGCACTGTCTGTTTCCCTACCAGCATCCAGGTAGAATTTTTACAGGAGAATATGAACAAGTTGCTTGACATTCTCTAACTATCTGCTCCATGGTGAGTAACAATCCTATTAATGATGCTGGCCTGGAATCTGCAACGACCCTCTGGAACAGTCCAGCTTTGATGCCACCCGTGGCAAAGCATTCAGAGAAGCACTAGTTCATCCCCATGAAGCATTTTGAAAGTTTCTGTACTTATCCAGTCCCTAATTCTCTTGTGACTGTGGTGAATTATAGGGATCAGCAGGGTAGATATAAATCTACTCCCAGGGAAAGGTGTCCAACAAGATGAACTTGATGGGGAAAAAAGATTTATAGCTCCTCTTCCATGCAAATGCATATTGCAAACCAGCAGAAATTGTTATCCAAATATGACTTTTTTAATTGGACAGCCATGTCTAAATTTGTGGACAGGTTGTTGGAAGCCTCTAGAGAAGAGTTTTGTGCTTTTGTGGCTGAAGGCTTTTGGTAGCTAAGACTTCACTGAAGTCAGTGTTGGATGTAGCAGATACATTGGCCAGCATTATGGCCTCAACTGTGACTATGAGGAGGGTGTCATGTCAGTAATATTCAACAGATTATTGAAGACATGCCCTTTGATGATTGGGTACTATTCTCGGACAAGAATGACGAGACCTTGCAGGTTTTTAATCCATGCAGGTTCTCTTAAAGGTTTTTGATCCATGCTGCATTTTTTGGGGGGTGTACTCTGGTGTCACAGAGATGCCATTATGAAAGTCAGCAGTGGCAGCAGCAGAATCACTCATAGTGCTTCAGTGGGCAGTCCTTCTTTCCAACAAGGCAGAACGACTACCCCAGGAAGGGGTCATAGATCCCAAAGGCAAAGGCCTTCTGGTTCTGGTTTCAGTCAGTCAACCCCACCCTGGAGACTACTGAGTGCCCATTTCAATTTACGTGTCTGGGGCAGCAATCCATTCATGATCTGTACATTCCTATCCCCCTTGCTTGGGGACAGGATTGCTTACTTTTATGATGTTTGGGGCTCAATTACCATGGACAGCTAGGTTCTAAGCATCATCAGATTGGGTTGTGCCATCCAGTTCCTTTCCACCCCTCCTCCCCACTCACCTTCCCCAACCCTCTTCAGGGACCCCTCTCATGAGATACTGCTCCTTGAGCAGGTTCAGTATCTACTAGCTTTGAGAACTGTGGAGGAGTTTCAACTGCAGCAAAAGGGTTGGAGGTTTTATTCCTAGTACTTTCTGGTTCCCAAATCCAAAGGGGGGGGGGCTGAGATCTATTCTTGACCTCCACATCCTCAACAAATATATCAGGTACATGAGGTTTTTAAAGGTTTTTGATCCATGCTGCAATGAGGTTCTGAATGGGCACCCTAACAACTATCCTCCCCATGTTAAATCACAATGACTGGTTTGCTGCCCTGAACCTTCATGATGCTTATTTCCATACACCAATTCTCCCAAGCCACAGGAGAGTCCTCTGGTTTGTCCAGGCGAACCAACATTATGAATACACCATGCTCCCTTTTGGTCTATTCTCTACTCTCTGGGTCTTTGCCAAATGTATGGATGTATTGATGGCATACCTCAGGAAGAAGGGAACCCATATCTTCCCATACCTGTATGATTGGTTAACTGAGAGGCAAGTCAAGGGAAGAAGTTCCCTCCCATGTACATGTCATACTACTCTTACTCAAGTGCCTGGGCCTCATCCTCAACAATGGAAAATCAATGTTGGACCCCACTCAAAAATTGAATTAATTGGGGCCCTTACAGATTCTACAAGTTTGAGAGCCTTTTTCTTTAGAGAGCTTTTTTGTTTGCGAGAAGTTGGGAATGAGCAACAGGGAATGGATCACTTGATAATTACTGGTCTGTTCACTCCCGATGGGGCACCTGGTATTGGCCACTGTCGGAAGACAGGATACTGGGCTAAATGAACCTTTTGGTTTGACCCAGTATGGCCATTCTTATGTTCTTATGTTTTACCAACTGGCTGTTTTCGATGATTTATTACCTCTGTCCGGAACTGCAGTCTCAAACCTCTACTACAGCTTGAATGTGCCTGAGGCTGCTGGGTCAAATGGCTGCATGCAAGGAGGTTGTCCGGTTTGCCAGATTACATATTCACACTCTCCAAATGTGGCTGAAGTTGATCCATCATCCAAACTGTTATCCCTTGGACAGGCTGGTCTGACTTCCCTGCTGATCCTGGACTCCTTACAGTGGTGGACGGTTCAGGATAATGTGTGCCAGGGTGTTCCCTTCACTTGCTCCCCACCAACCAGGACTATTGTGACTGACATCTCCTTGATAGGCTGGGTAGCACATCTCAGGTTGCTGAAAATTCAGGACCTGTGGCTGGAACAGGAAGCTTCACTGAATATCAGCATCCTGGAGTTTTGGACCATCTACAGTGCCTGTCTCACTTTCCAAGATCATATCAGGGGCTCAGTGGTTTATATACTTAGCAACAATACCACTGTGATGTATTATGTGAACAGAAAAGAGAGAGCACCTGTTAGGGGGCTTATTCCTTCACCCACTTACTTCCCTGGTCCTTCTCGCATGAACAGAGAGCAACAATACCCGAAGTCCAAAGGTGCAAACAATTCGATGTTTATTGGGGTGAACTTCCAGCAAGCATGATTCCAGTTTCCTTCCTTAGTGTCCTCCTTCCCAGCTCTGACATCACAGAGCCTTACACCTGTGTCCCTGTTCCCATTCCTGCCCTTAGCAAAACATGATTGCAATTTCCTTACCCCTATTCCCTGTTCCCATCTGCCCTCTTTAGCAAAACATGATTCCAATTTCTCCACCCCCATTCCCTGTTCCCATCTCTCCCACCCCCACACCCACCCCCTCCCACCCACACCCCCTCACTTCCTCATTGACTATAGATTATATAGTAAAACTTGAGTTCTGCTTAGCTATACCTTAACCAATCATTTTCCTGAAATTTAACTAACCAATCCTAACATATTGTAACATGATTATGTAACCAATTATATCCCACCACCTTAATTAGTTTACACCCAGCAAAATTAATTATACAGCAGACAGGAACAATCACAGAACCAGACAGAGATTATACAGACAAACAATAGCAAAGTGGGAACTATAATGACAAAACAATACAGAAGTGAGGATTTCACATCCCAGCTATTGATAAGTGAGTTCTTGCCAGACAGGATGCTGTTTCCTTTTACATTTTCTAGGCACTTCCCTTTCTCTGGAGGTGATAGGCATTATCAGGACAGGATTGTATTCCTAACAGCCCAATAGCACCTTCTTTCAATGTGACTAGTTTGGAATGTGAGGATGTGACCGGTCGCTTCCTAGCTTATGGCTGCCTCTGCTGCTTAGCCAAAGGCCTTAGCCTAAGCACAGGGCCTCAGACTGTCACAGTAAGAAAAGACCCTTACACCGGCAGACAGTGATTTTGATTCTCTCTTTTATACCTCTAGAACTAGCCAAGTGATAAGAATACACCTAAATTCTTAAAGTACAGGCCTTTGCAGACAGGCCTGAATATCTATATCCTAACAGCACCCTTAAGTGTTCTATGTCAGGAGGTGATCAGACTCTGGCAACTCTGGTGCCCTATCACTTACCTAGAGTCCAGAATCAACTTGTGGTTCATACCAGAATTTTTCCCTGAGTCAGAAGTGGTCTCTGAAAACCGGTGTCCTGCGGTCCACCTTTGAAGTTTGGTGGATCCTAACAATCAACCTTGAGATACAACATGAAATACAACAAGAAATACTGTTCATTTTGCTCTTGAGGGGATTTCCATCTGTGCTCCCTGAACGATGCCTTTTACCTGGGTTGGGAATTGGCACTCTTGTATGCTTTTCCTCCAATTCCATTCATCCTGCAGGTCATCCTCAAAATGAAATTGGACCATGCCAAGGTCATCTTCATTGCTCTGGCATGGCTGAGGCAATGTTGGTTCTCTGACCTTCTTGTGTTATCGATTTGGGGTCCCATACTCCTTCCTCTTTATCCCAATCTTTTGACTCAGCATCATGGTTACATTTTGCATTCTGCACTCAGCTCTTTGCATCTCACTGCAGCCTGATCCATGGTTGAATAATGAGGCAGAGCAAAGTTTGGAGGCTGTTAAACAGATTCTACTTAATGGTAGGTAGCCTTCTATCAGAATGACCTATTTGGCTACTTAGAAGCATTTCTCAATATGGTCGTTGGCTCACCAAGTTCAATCGAAGCTGGCTGGTATCCATGGCATTGTGGAGTACTTGTTACATCTTCAATTGTCAGCTCTTGCATTCAGCTCATTCAGGGTGTACCTGGTGGGTGATTTTGGCATTTATCCACCAATCCATGGGACGTAATGATTGTTGCTTGTATTTGAGTATGACCACAAATGGATATCAGTTTCCACATGTAGGGTTCAGGAGACATGCCAGGGCAAGTTGGTGTCTACGTTCTTTCCTATTGTTGGCCAAGGTGGCATGATGATATTGTGATGCTTGGGAGGTAGGTATTTTCAAATATCATGGTAGCAAGGTCCTTGGAAGGACTCCTTCATCTCCACCCACTAGTGGAAGAACCAGTTTCTTTGGGGGACCTTAATACAGTTTTAGCGGCTCTGCTGGGACCTCCATTCAATCTTTTGGCATCTTCTTTTTCTCCTTTATATAAAAAAAGCCTACCTTCCTGGTGGCAATAACATCTGCGAGAAGAGTATGAGTTGCAGGCTTTGATCGTTTAGCCTCCTTACACGCAATTCTTCAAAGTGACCTCAAGGCCGCATCCCAAGTTTTTTTTCTAAAGTGTCTTCTCAATTTCATTTGAACCAGGTGGTGTAATTAATTACCTAGAATCACAGAATCATAGACATTATGGTCAGAAGGGACCATTATGATCGTCTAGTCTGACCTCCTGCACAACGCAGGTCACAGAATCTCACCCACCCACTCCTGTAACAAACCTCTAACCTCAGTCTGAGCTATTGAAGTCCTCAAATCGTGGTTTAAAGACTTCGAGGTGCAGAGAATCCTCCAGCAAGTGACCTGTGCCCCACGCTGCAGAGGAAGGCGAAAAACCCCCAGGGCCTCTGCCAATCTGCCCTGGAAGAAAATTCCTTCCCGACCCCAAATATGGTGATCAGCTAAACCATGAGCATGTGGGCAAGACTCACCAGCCAGCCACCCAGGTAAGAATTCTCTGTAGTAACTCAGATCCCACCCCATCTAACATCCCATCGGGCATAACTACCGCTAATAGCTGAAGATCAATTAATTGCCAAAATTAGGCTATCCCATCATATCATCCCTTCCATACACTTATCAAGCTTAGTCTTGAAGCCAGATATGTCTTTTGCCCCCACTGCTTCCCTTGGAAGGCTGTTCCAGAACGTCACTCCTCTGATGGTTAGAAACCTTCATCTAATTTCAAGTCTAAACTTCCTGATTGCCAGTTTATATCCATTTGTTCTTGTGTCCAAATTGGTACTGAGCTTAAATAATTCTTCTCCCTCTGTGGTATTTATCCCTCTGATATATTTACAGAGAGCAATCATATCTCCCCTCAGCCTTCTTTTGTTTAGGCTAAACAAGCCAAGCTCTTTGAGTCTCCTTTCATAAGACAGGTTTTCCATTCCTCAGATCATCCTAGTAGCTCTTCTCTGTATCTGTTCCAGTTTGAATTCATCCTTCTTAAACATGGGAGACCAGAACTGCACACAGTATGCCAGATGAGGTCTCACCAGTGCCTTGTATAACGGTACTAACACTTACTTATCTCTACTGGAAATACCTCGCCTGATGCATCTCAAGACCGCATTAGCTTTTTTCATGGCCATATCACATTGGTGGCTCATAATCATCCTGGAATCAACCAATACTCCGAGGTTCTTCTCCTCCTCTGTTACTTCCAAGTGATGTGTCCTCAGTTTGTAACAAAAATTCTTGTTATTAATCCCTAAATGCATGACCTTGCACTTCTCACTATTAAATTTCATCCTATTGCTATTACTCCAGTTTACAAGGTCATCCAGATCTTCCTTTATGATATCCCGGTCCTTCTCTGTATTGGCAATACCTCCCAGCTTCGTGTCATCTGCAAACTTTTATTAGCACATTCCCGCTTTTTGTGCCAAGGTCACTAATAAAAAGATTAAATAAGATTGGTCCCAAAACCGATCCCTGAGGAACTCCACTAGTAACCTCCTTCCAGCCTGATAGTTCACCTTTCAGTGTGATCCGTTGTAGTCTCCCCTTTAACCAGTTTCTTATCCACCTTTCAATTTACATATTGATCCCCACCTTTTCCAATTTAGCTAATAATTGCCCATGTGGAACTGTATCAAATGCCTTACTGAAACTGAGGTAAATTAGATCCACTTTGTTTCCTTTGTCTAAAAAATCTGTTACCTTCTCAAAGAAGGAGATCACGTTGGTTTGACATGATCTACCTTTTGTAAAACCATGTTGTATTTTGTCCCAATTACCATTGACCTCAATGTCCTTAACTACTTTCTCCTTCAAATTTTTTTTTCAAGACCTTGCATACTACAGATGTCAAACTAACAGGCCTGTAGTTACACAGATCACTTTTTTTCCCTTTCTTAAAAATAGGACCTATGTTAGTAATTCTCCAGTCATACGGTACAACCCCTGAGTTTACACATTCATTAAAAATTTTTGCCAACGGGCTTGCGATTTCATGTGCCAGTTCCTTTAATATTTTGGATGAAAATTATCTGGGCCCCGCGATTTAGTCCCATTAAGCTGTTCAAGTTTGGCTTCTACCTCAAATGTGGTAATATCTACCTCCATAGCCTCCTTCCCATTTGTCATCCTACCATTATCCCTAAGCTCCTCATTAGCCTCATTAAAGACTGAGGCAAAGTATTTATTTAGATATTGGGCCATGCCTAGATTATCCTTAACCTCCACTCCATCCTCAGTGTTTAGCGGTTCCACTTCTTCTTTCTTTGTTTTCTTCTTATTTATATGGCTATAGAACCTTTTACTATTGGCTTTAATTCCCTTTGCAAGGTCCAACTCTACATGGCTTTTGGCCTTTCTTACTTTATTCCTACATGTTCTGACCTCAATAAGGTAGCTTTCCTTGCTAATCCCTCCCATCTTCCACTCCTTGTAGGCTTTCTGCTTTTTCTTAATCACCTCTCTAAGGTGCTTGCTCATCCAACTTGGTCTACAACTCCTACCCATGAATTTTTTCCCCTTTCTTGGGAGGCAGGCTTCTGATAGTTTCTGCAACTTTGACTTGTGGATTTAAAGGCCTCCTTCGCCTTTAGATCCACAAGTTCTTCAATCCAATCCACTTCCCTTAGTAATTTCCTTAATTTTTTAAAGTTTGCTCTTTTGAAATCAAAAACCCTAGTCACAGATCTATTTTTGTTTATCCTTCCATTTAGTTTGAACTGAATTAGCTCACAATCACTCTAACCAAGATTTTCCCCTACAACCATTTCTTCTATGAGGTCCTCACTACTCACCAAAACCAAATCTAAAATGGCATCCCCTCTTGTTGGTTCAGCAACTACTTGGTGAAGGAATCCATCAGCTATCACATCCAGGAAAATCTGAGCCCAATTATTATTACTAGCACTTGTCCTCCAGTCTATATCTGGGAAGTTAAAGTCTCCTATGATCACACAATTCCCATTAGTATTTACTTCATTAAAAACATTAAAGAGGTCTCTATCCATATCCAGATCCATATCCAGATCCGATCCCGGCAGTCTATTGCACACCCAAGCACTATCCCAGGGGAGGCTCTAATAGCTTTCTTCCCCAATGTGATTTTTGCCCAGACAGACTCTGTCTTATCCATTCCATCACTTCTTATTTCTTTACAGTCTACCTCATCATTGATGTACAATGCTACTCCACCACATTTGCCTTTATTTCTGTCTTTCCTAAATAGCACATACCCTTCAATACCTGTAGTCCAGTCATGACTACTATTCCACCATGTTTCTGTTATCCCTATAATATCTGGTTTCACTTCCTGCACCAGTAGCTCTAGTTCCTCCATTTTGTTACCTAGGCTCCTCGCATTAGTGTACAAACATCTTAATTTTTGCTGTTTGGCCTCGCTTTACCAATTAGGCACAGACATTCTACTGTCAGTATCACCTATTAGACTGGTATGTACACTACCCTTCCTCCTTATGTCCATTCTCCTACCCACGGCTGTATCCTTTCTTACTTCGTTTTCTTCCCTCTTAATATTAAAATCCAGTGTGGAGATTACCTGGACATTTCCCAACCATCTCCCCCAGATTCCCAGCTTAAAGCTCTTGATCAGGTGTGCCATCCTCCATCCTATAATCCCAAAGCCCTCCTTATAGCACCAGTGCCTGAGCCATCTGTTGAGCATCATAATCTTGTCACACCTTTGTTGCCCTTCTCTAGGAACAGATAGAATCCCACTGAAGATCACCTGAGCCTTGATTTCCTTAAGCATCTTCCCCAGCCTGGCATAGTATCCCTGTGTTATTTCCTAAGCTGTATTCAACCCCAGAGGATCAGTGTCTTCACACATGGGATGTCAGGTGATGTCTAGCCTTTTACCTGGACAGGTGTTTTTGTGTTTCACCTCATCTGCTTGTGTCATATACAGACTGAATGAAGGACAAGCAGTTTCTCCACAGATGATCTCTAGGTGGATAACTTCCTGTATCAAGACAGCATAAAAAGTAGCTCTGACTATGCCTTCTCCAAGGATGTGATCTCATTCTACACTGATAGCATTTTTAAGTGATGATTCAATATTGGACATCTATATGGCTGCCACTTGGTCATCTGTACATATGTTTCTGAACAGTTATGCCATTACCATGACATCCAGAGCAGATGCAAACTTTGGGAAGGAAGTCCTGCACTACTTGTTTAAATAGATTCTGAGCCCCACCTCAGGCAAGTACTGTTTGTGGTCACCTACATAGAATACATAGCTGCATCCACTTGAAGGAAAAACAGTTACTTGCCTGTATTGTAACTGTTGTTCTTTGAGATGTGATGCAGAGGTGTATTTCACATGAGCAGCGGGTATAATAGGCCAGGGGAGGCTAAGTGGGGGAGGGAGGAGGCAAGTGGTGGGCGAGCCGGGGGAGTGATGAGAGATGTGGCAAGTGGCAGATGTGTGTGTGGGGGGTCAAGCAGCAGCTTGGGGGGTGAGGAGGGATGTGGCAAGCGGTGGCTGGGGCGGGGGGCAAGTGCGAAGGGTTCAGGGCCTAGGACGGAGTGAGGTGGAGTGTGGTGGGGCCACGGGGGGAAGAGGCAGGACAGGGAGCTAGCCTCCTCATGGGGAAGCTTCACCCACTGCCCTTGCATCAGAGTCTATGCTCCTGATGTGTGCGCAAAGGAACTGAGGAGGGTTTGAGGGGGCACGCCCGCATCGAGCTGGGGGGAGCCGGGACGCAGGGGGCTATGGCCACAACTTTTGCTAGGCAAAATTTTCCAGCTCCAGTGTTCTTGGTGCACCCACACCTTTGTGGAACACACGTCTGCATCACATGTCAAAGAACAACAGTTTCAATACAGGACAATAACAATTGTTATCTACCCTCTTCATTTATTTCTGTTTCTTTTCTCACTGCTTGACAGTTTGAAATGTAAAACATTCGAAGTCCAAAAGCTACATAACATTTTTATTTCATGTTTTTCAAATGTCATTTTCACAATGCTATCAACTACTGAGTAAAAATAAGGATGTAAACTATCTGTTTTTTCCCAGCCCCTAGATCATTCTGCTTCTATGCACTGACACAGACATAAGGATGATGGTGAATAGGGGCCCAAACCAGAGCTCAAGAAAGTCACTGTGAATCCTTCCATTGACTTCAATAGGCTTTGAATCAGACTGTAAGAGAAGTCATTAGTAATAAGCAAAACTGCAAAATCAATACAGCTGAGCAATGACATCTTGACATTTACCCTGAAAAAATCCATGTGATTGACATTTTTCCCACACTAAAGAAAAGAAAATAACAGCCATGGAATTGTTTCTAATTTCTACAGCATGAGCAGAAAGGAAAAAATGAGAACTAAAATATATCAGCCAATGTTACCGAGCTCAGATCAAATTATTTAATTCCTTCATCCTCATGCATTTGATCTAGAAAAATATTTGGAAAAGTTTTTTAGCTAGATGTGAGTTTAGATTTCAAACACCCCTGAAAGTATGTTCAGATCTGATTTTTTTTTTATTATTCAAGCCATCTGTAGTCTTAGGCACTGATCTTGCAATGGACTCCACATAGGCATAAAGGTTGACTCCCATTGCAGGAACTGGATCTTAGGGAAACCACAAATACAAGAAAAGTGTGTTTGATTCAAAACACAGAAGTCTTGCTTTCTTTTCATCTTTTGCTATTTAGGGTCAGCATCATTAGCAGCCCAAAGATTGTTCTGCTGGAGCATCTTTACAGAAAAATTTATATATTTTAACAGGAAATGTTAATTTTTCAGTAGGTACTTAAAACCATCCTTTACAATTTAACAAATAATTTATCCTGCCAATAGAATTTTACAGGACGGGGAGAAAAGAAACAAGCAAAAACAAAACAAAAACACCATATCTATAGAAAATCTCATTCCCTATTAAATTCCATAGGTTAGAATAATTTCTCTACAACTATATGGTTTAAATGCTTAAGTACTTTTCCATAAATACAACTTACACTTTGGATACTGCTAGTTGTTCCCTTGCTCCCCTTTTCCCTCAATGGACCTGGATGATGTTTCTTTTGTTTTTAGGCATTTTTATAGTACTCATCACTGTAGTATTTGCATGCCTGTTCAGTGGGAAATATCCCCTTTTCTTCTCAAGCTGTGATTGACTGAAGAGTCTGCCTTTTTCATCCACATGGAGCAGTAACTTGTGGACCGGAAGGGGCAGTGCCCAGGGGAACTGTACAAATGGACAGTGTTGAGTGTTCGGAAGAGAGAGAAATGTTTGGCTATGATTTTTCATAACCACTATTTCATGTTTATTTTGATTTGACTCTACCAAGTGTTTTGCTCTAGCCCTCTAGATCTGTGGTGTCAAATACCCATCCCATGGTCCATATCTGTCCTTGTCAATGTATTTATGTGGTCTACATGTTATATGTAGATTCTGCACAATCTAAGGTTTCACGTTTGGTTCTCAGGGTCATGAAAAAAACCTTCCAAATGTAAAAGAACACTGACGTCTTCCGAAGTGCACAGACAGCCTAAAAGACTGGCTCTGAATGGTGTGATATCCTCTCATTGGTGCGTAACTTGAAGCCCAATGATGGCAATTTTAAATGTTGACATTAACTATTTAATTACTTTTCTCTTTTGTAGATAGGACAGGGGTGGGGGTGGGAGTGGGAGTGAAGACCAAAGTGAACTGGGATTTGCTACAGCGTGGTAAATGTGACCCTGTCACACTTTCTGGAGATGCTCATGACCATGAGTGCCTACCTCAGGGCACACTAGCATGCTGGCTTTTGTGGATCTTAGTCTTAGGTGTTGCTTTCTCTCCATTCATTATATAGGGAGCCTATATTTGTGGAATGAAGTGTTGTTACAGTGATTTCTAGGTGCCAGAAAGTTAGGCTTTGTCCCCCCTAAGTCCCTTTTGTGGATCTGGGCCATAAAGATTTGGATATAAAAGACAACTATTTCCTTTATCCCCTTGGGACTTGCCTGTACTGGTAGAACTCTTACACCAAGATATGAGTCTGGCAAAGTACCAATCGAGGGATCTTTCGTTGTCTCCCCTCCTCTCCCCCAGGGCTCTTATATGCTATTAATTTATGAAAACATGTTGCCATTATGTTTTTTTATTTTTGTGAATTTAAAACAATGACTACTAAGAAGCTTAAGCTCTGAACTAGTCTGGACAATATTTATGCTAGCTGATATGGAGTCTGCTAATTTCCAGTGGTGCTAGGTGGTAGACTAATATACCTCTTCAGATTCTTCTGACACTAGTATTATAAACAGTTATAGAACTAGATTAACACTAATTACAGAATTTAGAAATAGAATGGACCTAGCAGATCATCTGCTCCAAGGGCAGGATTGTTCTTTGCTATATTTTTTGTTTGCTGCATGAAGTCTAGTTTTAAATGTCCATATAGTGACATTTTTTCACTAAATCAGTTCTTGTTATGGCTGAATTTATACAAATCACTGTATCATCAGTCAAGCTAAAAGTGAATACATTAAAGAACTTTAGTGTTATTTTGTTAATAACTGATTTTGTGCTCTATTTAACGCTAATTGTTGTATATTGGTAACTTGTATAATTGACAACAGGTAATTCTTTCACGAATGGATTTTCCTATCCCTAACCCAGATCCACTAATCTCTGACTTCTAATTGCCTTTTTCAGAATGTCTGCAACTTTTTCAACACTTCATAACAGTGAACAATTTATCATGATCAGAGGTAAATCCTTCTCATAACTCTGAAAAATTCAATTAGATTGTATTACAGTTCTTTTATAATAAGATTATGAATAATTTTCTTACTCTTCTTTCAATAGTTAGAATTTTAAACTGCCCTTTTTGCCTTTTTATGATGCATATAGAAGGTGTATTATTTTTAGAGTGGTTTTTTTCTTAATATGTACATTAGAAATTGAGCCTGGTAGATTCTTTGATAGCTGGAGAGGTAGTGAAATGACGACCTCACAAGAGAATTCCATTTAATAATATTTAGGTTTTGTATTAAATATATGTGCTTCAGAAAGACTGTCTTTGTGTAGGTACTCAATGGAATTCATCTTGTAGAGCAGGGAATTGTCCTCAAGAGTCTGAAAATTCCACAGGACTCTACTTTAAATCTCAACTGCACCTTAAAGAAAACAACTCTCTTTTCTGTGAATTGTAATAAGCTCCCCAGTAGCTAAAACTAAATCTGTTGCATGGCAGAATAGCAGAATAAACTCTGGGGCAAGCTTCTGGGACATTATTTATAGTTATAGTGAAAGATAGCTTTTTATAGAGAGTTATCTTTATTATCTCTTTTAAGAATGTGTGTGTTTGGAGTTGGGGAATTATGGAATGTTATTGAAGTAAGTTTGTAATGGTTTGGAGAATTTCAGAGGTTTATGAATTGCCTTCCAAATGCAAAGAGAAGGTGTGCCAGAAACCACATTTAACTGCAGAGGCCTTTCAAAAGGAAGGGGTCAGCTATGTAATGTATCAGCAAAATCTGAGCTTAACTCATAAGTAGCTAGGTTTATAAACCTTTCAATAAGAATTGATTAAAATTTTAGCTAATGGATGCTGCTGAATTACTATACTCACATAATAGAGTGAATTTTTAGTTACTTTTAAAAAAATTAAACATAAAAGTGTTGATTTGGTCCATCTTTCCTCAGAATTCAGCGGCTAATCTAATACAGGCAGCCAGTTGTTCCAGTTCTCTCTATTCTGGTCAATCACATTTCTACTGATGATATTTGTTTTTGCAGTCATGGGTGATAAAATATATTTATTGGCTTCAGGCACAAGAATCCTGAATTGGTATCCATCTTTTGTCTCATTTCAGCAAATTGGGACGATGGTATATTTTTAATTGCCTACTCCATCTGTTTCCTGTACTATACACCAAAATGCTGCAAGGTGCTTTTGTATCCTCAACTCCCATTGATTCACCTTGTTGGATTAAGCCCATTGTTACCATGATATACTACTAAATGGGTGTTCAGCAAGGATTATATAGAGCAGTGTTTCCCAAACTTGGGACGCCACTTGTTCAGGGAAAGCCCCTGGCAGGCCAGGCCGGTTTGTTTACCTGCCGCGTCCACACGTTCGGCCGATCACGGCTCCCACTGGCTACAGTTCACCGCTTCAGGCCAATGGGGGCTGCGGGAAGTGGCACGGGCCGAGGGATGTGCTGGTTGCCCTTCCTGCAGCCCCCATTGGCCTGGAGCAGTGAACCGCAGCCAGTGGGAGCCGCAATCGGCCAAACCTGCGGACGCGGCAGGTAAACAAACCGGCCAGGCCCGCCAGGGGCTTTCCCTGAACAAGCAGCGTTCCAAGTTTGGGAAACACTGATATAGAGTGATAATAAATAATTCCTCGTGTTCTGCATGGTATTCTTCTGCTAATCTAGTATTTTGTTTTCTTTCCCTTAAATGTAGCTGTGTAATATTTCTGTTTTCAATTATTTTTTTCCATAGTAAATGCTAAGTTCTTTTCTTTTCAATATGTTGGAGGACTGTTCCACTTAACACGGTATTCTCTGATTTGTTTCCCAGCTGGGACCTGTCTCTAAAATGTAGACCCAAACTTTAGTTTTGCAACTATTCAGGTCTCCACGTAAACTTCATGGCTCTTTGCTATAACTAATATTGAGTTGCAATCAATTTTACTTATTTCACACTTCAAGATACGCTTTTCTGAAGCCGAATGTATTTGTGTTACATTCTGTTTTTAAAAAAAACCTCAACAGCATTTCTTATCAAATGATATTGTGATCCCTAGATACTAGCGCCTCCCTAACTTTGACTTCACTTTTTTTTTTTTCAACCAAACTTGGTCCATTTTCAATCATTAGTTCTCAGATAACCTCCCATCTGGCAGTTGCTTAACAAAGAACACAAGAAAGCCATCCTATGCTACTGCCCTGAGAATGGCTCCTTCTTCAGGGACATATCAATGAATAATTCTTCAAAATTCATAGCACAATATGACCCTACAGTTTCCATTAATACTGTCTGCACTGCTTTCTCCATAGAAATACGTGTCAGTTAATAGGCCCTCTTCATGGCTGAGAAACATTTTCTTGATTCTTTTTTCATTCTGTCCATAAGACGGGGTGGCCAATCTGTGGCTCCAGAGCCGCATGCGGCTCTTCAGACGTTAATATGCGTCTCCTTGCATAGGCACCGACTCTGGGGCTGGAGCTACAGGTGCCAACTTTCCAATGTGCCAGGATGGGGGGTGCTCACTGCTCAACCCCTGACTCTGCCACAGGCCTTGCTCCTACTTCACTCCTTCCCCAAAGGCCTCCACTCCTTCCTGCCCCCTTCCATGAGCCTGCCATGCCCTCGCTCCTCCCCCCAGAGCCTCCTGCATGCCGCAGGAGGCATGGGGAAGGAAGGGGAGGCGCTGATCAGCAGAGCTGCTGGCAGGTGTTGGGGAGCTGACGGGCGGCTGCTGATGTATTACTGTGGCTCTTTGGCAATGTACATAGGTAAATTCTGGCTCCTTCTCACGTAAGTCGGCCACCCGTGCCATATGATATTCACAACGTGTAAGCATAATTTTTCCCTTTACCTCAGCTAAAATAATTTTTATGACTCCATACATATAGTATTCTTGTTCATCTATATTGCCACCCTCCTTTCTTTTTACCTATTCATAAGAATATAGGTCTGCATTGGTCCTGGGTGAACTATGGTTTTAAATTGACTTTTGATGTTAGCATGAATGATAGGCCCGATGCAGTAAATAATTGGCTATATACATTTGTTTAATTTATTATAAAGAAATGCTTGGACCAATAGTTAGGAGAAATATGGCAAATAAGAGAAGAAGAAAAGTGTTGAAGAGAGAGAGACCCAGCCATTAGTTTTGTCTTAATCTGGCCAGAGGACAAGGTTCAGCCCTAAACTTCAGGGCTTTAGCTAAGGTGCAATAACTACAGTGTATAAAAGGCAAGGTTTGTAGGGTTGGGTTTTTTCATATGTGTTCCTTACCCCTCTTGAGTCATACCATGATGGGAAGATATCTCCTGAACCTGATTCTGTTGTATTGGGCCAATGCTTATAATGGCATTGTGGCTAGGATACAGAATATAAGTGTACCTGTGCTTGTATTTGTATTTTGCATGCAGTAAACACTAAATAAAGGAATACTTCTATGGAAACTGAGTTGTGGTAAACCTTAGTAAATTTATAAGGAAAATTATTTCCAACACTATTCCTTCCATAAATTCTGTACCCTGGTATTTCAGTCTCACACTCAGCATCTCTGTTGTTCCATAATTATTCCTCAACACATTTCATTCGAATACAGACTAATACAGACTAACATGGTTCCATAGAGCAAGGTCATAAGTCCTCGGTTCTGTTTCCACTTATGCCACTAACCTGCTGTGTATTCTGTGCCTCAGATACCCAATCTGTAAAATAGGCAGAATTATATTTACTCTCCTTTTAGAGAGCTTTGAGACTTGTGAGTATATTATTATTAATTATATTACAGTAGCACCTACAGACCCTCAAATTAGACAACCCCCGCTCAAAAGAGCTTACAGCGGTCATTGTAAGTTGGTAAAGGGCATGCTCAGTGAGCATCTTGTAAGATTTTTTCATTAAAGGCCCTGATACAACAAAGCACTTAAAGCACATGCTTATCTTTAAGCATGTGACTAGTCCATTGACTTCAGGGAGAGTGTTCACTACTTTAACGTTAAGCATATGCTTAAGTGATTTGCTTGTTTGAGGCCTCAATGAAATCCTGCCCTGTTTTACAATACCAATATGCATTCTGTTTTCTTGGCCTGGCAGCTGCTAGGACAAATTGCATGAGAACTGAGACTTTAATTGTCTAATTGCAATAATATATATATAAGAGAGAGAGAAAAATTATCCAAAATATCTTTACATCATGGACAGAGAAAAATGGCAGGCATGGTTTATATTTTAAATTTCTACCATAAAACATCAAGTTATGCAACATGGCAGAATTAACACACTGCTGTTGAAACCTTAATTTTGTTTTTTTTATGTGTTTTTTAAGTGCAACTTTAGCATAGTATATTATTGTTATTGCATTAGCATGTAATACTCCATTGGTTACTAATCTGAACAAACAGCACTTGTTTGGGGGGATTCATTTAAAAATAGTATGTCAGGTAAGACTCAGGTCCTTATCCTTACAATATATTCCTAGGTTTTCCTATACCTTTCATAAACTTTTTTTTTTCAAATGCTCAAAATTTTGAAGGTGATAACTGGAAATTGAGTCTGAAATGATATCCTATGCTCTAGGCTGTATTTTCTTTCAATGGATGAGTAATTGGGTTTCTATCTGAGGATAATGCCTTCTGATAGGCTGGATTCACCCATTTTGGTGAATATCTTTCTGTGAAAACTGATCCTAAAGATTAAAGAATCCATGGCTGTGATTTTAAGTTGGATTTATTGGTACAGTAGCTGCCCAGAAAATGTAAAAATAGATTGATAGAGAATTTACTTTTATACTCACAAGGATGGTTCTGGACACACATTAGTATTTGCAGAAGTAGATTTATAAAATATTATTGTACATGTACTTGCCAGACAGCTGTCGTATGTAGGGAGTGTATCTCTGATCATGGCTAATTATGGGTAACATGCTTGTCTTTCTTATTTGTACCTGGAACAGCCCCATGTTTCAAGGAAACTGAGTTTGAACCACTCCAAACTGAACTGCCATAAAAACGAAAGGCTTTACTATTGTCTTGCTTGCAGATTTGCACAGAATTGAGAGAACGATTTACCCTGTGGCTCTATAACATAGAGCCTTATGCTCCCCTCCACACACAAATACAGAAAATGAAAAACCACTGGAACTAGGAAACAAGACGTGGGAGGGAAGGAGCACCTGATCTGTGACACTTATTAATTATTATTATTTTATTTTATTTCATTAATTGTATCACCATAGCGACTAGGACCCTAGTTATTGGCCAGGATCCTGTTATGCTAGGTGCTGTGCAAACAGAGAACGAAAAGATGGTTCCTGTGCTAAAGAGCTTTCAGTCTAAGTACTCCCACCCCCTTTCCTGATCCCTCAAATAAACCTCTCTACAAGGACAGAAACATCAAGAGTTGGGGCTCTACAGATAGTGGGAGGATCAGGGTAAGTGGGGCTGGGGTAGACACTTAGTATGATGTCTGTCAGTCTAGGTAGTTATACCTCCTTCTTCACCATGCTTTATGAACACTTTATAACATATCAGCTTTAATCACTTGAATCCTTTTTTCTTTCTTTCCCTTTACTTGTGGGTTTATTACTATTTTTAATAGTCTCTTTTATACATGAACTCAAGGGCATAAAGTGAGCTTTATATTTTCTTTTGAAGGCAGTGAGGTTTGTGGTCATTCTGATCCCTTCTTGGGAGTAAGTTTTATAGATATGGAGTAATAAAATCATTTACTGCTGACAGCAAGACACAGTTACAAGACAAATTGTCCCACAATCTACCCAATACCCTGGGGAACCAGGGCAGAACTAGAAATGTAATCCTTCATGTCCTAAAGCACAATTACTTAAGCTAAATGATGACTCCTGTACTTTCAAGTAATAATATGAGAAGTATCAATACCAGAGACTCATTCTGTCAAATCCAGTTTATTACAGTGGACTAGATGTCAAGAAGACTCTGTCTCATGTTTTCATGGGTGTTTGACATTTCCATTGTTTTGGAGAAACATAGCTTTCATGGAAAGTTATGACCACAGAGAGTGAAACATTATCTGCAGTAGCCTGGGACTATCCCATTGAGGGCTTTGAAAATTAGGAATGAAAATGTGAATTTTATTGAGGTGCAACTATAAGTAACTGAAACGAGTGGAGCACTGGAAAAATGTGCTCTAAGCCAGTGTTTCTCAATCTTTTTGATACAAGGGGCTGGCTTGCTGCCTTCCTAAACTGTGTCATGGAGATATCAGGAACCAGTGCTGGTTCACAGACTGGTCGTTGAGAAACACTGCTCTAGGCTTTCTAAGTTGCCTTATAAGCAGACTGCTTCATATTGAACTGATTGGAACTTTTTTTAAATGTCAGAATTTTTGTTCAAAGAAAGATGTAACATGTTGCATTAATCAATCCGGGAAGTCAGAAGTTCATGAATCACCAAGGCCAAGTCTGATACTGATAGGATGGGCTGTGGTCTTCTAGTCAGCAACAAATAGAAGAGGACATTTTTCACAGCTGTGACTTATTTGAGTAACCAGGGCTAATGCAGAGTAAAAAAGGATCTCAATATCCCAGGTCAACTTGAGCAGGCGTTCTTGGTGGTAGATGATGATTTAGTGATGGTGAGTTCTTTGAAATGCCCTCTTCTTCCATCAAACATCTTCTGTGTCTGGTTCATCCAGGTGCTGATATCTCCCAAGTGATGAGATAGTTCAGAGATGGAGTTGTTTCAACTTGTTGTAAAGGGAACACAGAGCTGGGTGTCATACATTGTTGGCATTTGAGTCCATGCTGCTTCTTGAACTACTTAGGGGCTTCATATAGGTGTTGAAGAGGATAATGACGATAACAGATCTGTGGTATTTTGCAAGTGAAGGTTCCAGAGGTAGAAGAGCAGGTAACCATCATGCTCATTACAGTTTGATCTGAGAGGAGGTATTGGAGCCAAGTCAGCACATTTGCATTAGCCCCAACTTTATGGAAAATCAGCAGTATCCCATGGTAAATTTGCTTTAAAAACCTCCAAAAGATCCAGAAACATGAGGAGGAATATGTGCCATTTATCCCCCTCCCCCGACCCCCCACCACCACCACTCAAACCTGCTGGAAATTTTCACTGTAAGACATAGTGCTGACCACTTTTATTTTACTTTCCTTTTCAGATGGCTGAAATAGCTCTGCTGCAAGCAGCATGAGATGTGATGCTGAAATCTCAACCATTACCTCCAGAATGCAGACCTGTTCCTGATTTATAGGGGGCCCATATTTCCCAAAGGGAAAATGGGACACCACGTGGGGCTAGCTTGACCCCCCCCCACCGCATGGGGCTGGCCCAAGCTCCCCTTCTCAAGAGGGGCTGGAGCTGGTATCATTGCTTGCCTGAGATCTGCCTGCCCCTGTGTGAGGCTGAGGCTGGTGTCGCTGCTCGTCCGAATCCTGCCTCCCCTGTGCGGGTCTAGCATCACTGCTCGCCCCTGCATGTTCTTCTGCACCCCACTTTTTTGACAAAAGTGAGCATTTGTCCCATTTGCTGTTGCCAACTGATCAAGTTGGCAAGAGCAAATGGGACAAATGCCCACTTTTGCCAAGAAAGTCGGGACGGCCAGGACAGAGCTTAAAAAAAAGTGACTGTCCTGGCCAAAACAGGTCATATTGTCACCCTACTGATTTATCTTCTCTGAAGTGACAGGCTATTGTACAAAGTATTTACAAAAGTGGTTTTTTTTTTGGTGGTGGGGGGAGAACAGACTTTCTAATTGATGTTTGTGGTGGGACGGTGCCCCACCCCCTAAGAAGCAGGGCTGAACCAGGCCAGAGAGGCTGCATAGACCCGCAGCAGCCATCAGAGAAGGCCTGGGGAGAGCCAATCAGGGCAGGGGAGAGGTAGCCAATCAAGGCCGGCCTACACCCTATATAAAGGCTTCCTAGCAAAGAGCAGGGCAGTCTCTCCCTTGTGGTCAAGGGAGAGGACTGGCTACTGAGCTGAAAGGTAACGCCAACGCCAACGCCAACGCCAACGCCAACGCCAACGCCAACGCCAACGCCAACGCCAACGCCAACGCCAACGCCAACGCCAGGGCCAGGGCCAGGGCCAGGGCCAGGGCCAGGGCCAGGGCCAGGGCCAGGGCCAGGGCCAGGGCCAGGGCCAGGGCCAGGGCAAAAGGAGCTGGGAAGCTCTGGCCAAGGAAAGCCCCAGGCTGCTGGCCTAGCTACCAAGGGCCAGGCAGGTGCATAGGGCTGAAGGGGAAGCGGCCCAGGGACGATAGCAGGGCAAGGGGAGAGAAGGAGGGCAGAGAGGCTGCTGCTAGAGGGTCCCTGGGTCGGGACCCAGAGTAGCGGGTGGGCCTGTGTCTCCCCGCCCCCTTTCCCCTTGTGCTACACCTGGCTGAAGAGGAGCATGGCCTGATCCAGGCTGTGGCTGGTCCCTGCGACAAGGGGCTAGACTCAGAGGCTGCAGCTGGCCACTACAGCAGGTGCAGATTGTGGACTGCTGATAACACCAAACCCCTGGAAGTGGGTGAGACCGGAGCAGTGGGCACTGCCGGAGGGCAGTGTCCTGAAGCGGACGTCGCCAAGCAGGGAGCAATGCAGATCCGGATGCCAACAGATGGCGAGAGACGGACAGGATGCCACCGGCAGAGGGCGCTCTGCAATGGACAGAGCTAATTCCCAGATGTGCTAGCAGGAGGCGCAGCGGTGGTGAGTCCCAACTCTGTCACAATGTCCTATGTGGTGGTGCTTGGTTTCAGTCAGATTTGAGATGCCATGCAGGAAGGTATGGCTGAAGTATTTGAATCAGGAAGTACAGAGATGGAAGGAGGAAAAGTAACCAGACTTTCTAGTCTTTGAACGTTCATTTCTAGTTTTGGTCTGAGCTTTGGGTCAATTCTTATTTTATCCTTCCTGATTTGCCCATCCCAAGTTGTCTATTTAACTGTGATCTCTGCAGTGGTTCTGCCTTTATCCAGTAGTTGCATAATCCAGGTTTTGTCCACCTCCTCTTTCAGATAGATTAAAGCAGTAATCCTCACTGATTCACTGTATAGATATTTTCAGTGTTGTATATTTTGTATTAAAGGGATTTATTCTGTTCAAGAGAAAAAATATACTTACATTTAAAAATACCAAAGCCTCTGGCCTGATTTTCAAAGGCATTGAGTACCCAGAGTTCCAGCTGACTGTCAATAAGAATTGTGGTCTCTGAGTATTGCCAAAAATCAGGCTACTTTTTAGGTGCCTAAAAATGGATTTGAATGCTTAACTTGAAATTTTTTGGCCCACGTGTATGCTTATATATATCCATTTTACTTGGTACCTGTGTGGGGGGTGTGTGTGTGTGTGTTTGTTTTAAAGAATCTGAGAAGTAGGGACTTTTCATAACTCTTTGCCAGAGTTAACTCATGGTGACAGATATGGTAATATTGTTGCATTAGCAGCTGATATTTGCATCATTAGCACAGTTTATGAGTATTGCACTTTCTGAGTCATTAGTAATATTTTTAAGAGGGCCTTGGCAGACCTCTTAAGACTGTTGATTTGTCTGGAAAGCTACTGATTTTTAGCATCCCCTGCTGGGCACCCAAGCAGCTGCAACATTATCCAATAGGGAGAAGCATCCTGAATGACTCTAGCCATAGAGTTTTTGCCTAGAATATACCCCTCAACCTATAGTGGCTATGGAGACTGGGCTAGAAAGACACTGGACAGAATAATGTAGGGGTTGCTCAAGCCATGTTACTGCAGCTGCGGGAGGCTCTAGAACATGTTGGACAAAAGCTCATGAGGAAGACACAAGGGAAATTCAAAGGGAAAGATGTGGGGAACTCAAGATTGTGGGAGGAAAGAACATAGAGTGAGACAGATGGGAGGGAATGGGGAAATTGAGTGTCACAAGCAAAGAGATGAAGAGGTGATTGGGGAACCAAAGAGAGAGAGGAAGATGTGGGGAAAACTTGAGAAGCAATCTCGGAGAGGAATGGGAACAAATTAAAGGGGGGGTGGGGGCTGATGGATTTAACAGAAAATATATTGATTTGTGAGGAAGGAGCAAGTAATTGTAATATGTAGTGCCAATCTTTAAAAAAGGGAAGAAGGAGGATCCTGGGAACTACAGGCCAGTCAGCCTCACCTCAGTCCCTGGAAAAATCATGGAACAGGTCCTCAAAGAATCAATCCTGAAGCACTTACATGAGAGGAAAGTGATCAGGAACAGTCAGCATGGATTCACCAAGGGAAGGTCATGCCTGACTAATCTAATCGCCTTTTATGATGAGATTACTGGTTCTGTGGATGAAGGGAAAGCAGTGGATGTATTGTTTCTTGACTTTAGCAAAGCTTTTGACACGGTCTCCCACAGTATTCTTGTCAGCAAGTTAAGGAAGTATGGGCTGGATGAATGCACTATAAGGTGGGTAGAAAGCTGGCTAGATTGTCGGGCTCAATGGGTAGTGATCAATGGCTCCATGTCTAGTTGGCAGCCGGTGTCAAGTGGAGTGCCCCAGGGGTCGGTCCTGGGGCCGGTTTTGTTCAATATCTTCATAAATGATCTGGAGGATGGTGTGGATTGCACTCTCAGCAAATTTGCAGATGATACTAAAGTGGGAGGAGTGGTAGATACGCTGGAGGGGAGGGATAGGATACAGAAGGACCTAGACAAATTGGAGGATTGGGCCAAAAGAAATCTGAGGTTCAATAAGGATAAGTGCAGGGTCCTGCACTTAGGATGGAAGAATCCAATGCACCGCTACAGACTAGGGACCGAATGGCTAGGCAGCAGTTCTGCGGAAAAGGACCTAGGGGTGACAGTGGACGAGAAGCTGGATATGAGTCAGCAGTGTGCCCTTGTTGCCAAGAAGGCCAATGGCATTTTGGGATGTATAAGTAGGGGCATAGTGAGCAGATCGAGGGACGTGATCGTTCCCCTCTATTCGACACTGGTGAGGCCTCATCTGGAGTACTGTGTCCAGTTTTGGGCCCCACACTACAAGAAGGATGTGGATAAATTGGAGAGAGTCCAGCGAAGGGCAACAAAAATGATTAGGGGTCTAGAGCACATGACTTATGAAGAGAGGCTGAGGGAGCTGGGATTGTTTAGTCTGCAGAAGAGAAGAATGAGGGGGGATTTGATAGCTGCTTTCAACTACCTGAAAGGGGGTTCCAAAGAGGATGGCTCTAGACTGTTCTCAATGGTAGCAGATGACAGAACGAGGAGTAATGGTCTCAAGTTTGGATATTAGGAAAAACTTTTTCACTAAGAGGGTGGTGAAACACTGGAATGCGTTACCTAGGGAGGTGGTAGAATCTCCTTCCTTAGAGGTTTTTAAGGTCAGGCTTGACAAAGCCCTGGCTGGGATGATTTAACTGGGAATTGGTCCTGCTTCGAGCAGGGGGTTGGACTAGATGACCTTCTGGGGTCCCTTCCAACCCTGATATTCTATGATTCTATGAATTGAAGGATATGATTGCTGGAAATTTTATGTAAACAAGGTAATGTGTATATGCAAATCAGAGTTACATTATTGGTATACAATCTACAGCTTTCCAATAGCCTCATCAGGTATGTCTTGATAACATTTTCATAAGGTCTCTTATTGAGGCCATCCTTGGCCCTTTTATGAAATGCTCCCTGTAAACTACAAGATTGTGGAACTTTCTGATGTGTAAGAAAGATGATTCATACATTTCTAGGTGAAAATCATGACACAGCTGTCAAAATTCATGTTGCAATCAATGGAGTTTAACCTGTGCAGGACTGCAAAACAGGACCCTTAAATGAGTTGAGTAGGGGTGAATCTGTGTTTTCCTTCACAGAAAAAAAAACTAACAGTGACGACCCTTTGAACATGTGACGTGGTTGGAAAGTTTGTCTAGCTCTATAAGTAAAAGCATGAGGGAGATAATACAAAGAGCCCTCCCTTCTTTGTGGCCTTTGCACAATAGTTGAACACGATACTGTGGTTTTGCTGCCCTTAGCACAGGAACTACACAAGATAAGTGCTGTTGCTGGCATTGGTAGGGAGCGATAATGGCACTGGCAAAACTCTACCCTCTTCAAGCTTGGTTCAGCAGCTGGACTCACCCAGTGACTTTCCTTCTGTAGCCATGGGAGACATTGTGCCCGCTTCAGACATAATACCTCCTCAATGTTTCCAATCCGTGCCAATGTCTTAATGGGCCAATAAAGCCCTGTGGTATTATTAAAATCACTGAACTTTAGATGTTTCCTTCTGTTACAGACTGTTACAGTGCAGGGATATTTTACCTTCCTGTGTTGTGTATATACAATATTCCTTCACTAAAATAGTCTCATAAATACAAGACAATGTGTTTCTTCTGTTTTAGGGAAGAATATATAAAATTCCACCTCCCTTTTCAGTAATTTTCGATTTTTGATGCTTATAAAGCAACCAAAGTAACTTCTTCAGAAAGAACAACATTAAAGGAAAAGGTTATTAAGAAACAAATCATGTACCATCCAACCAGTAAAAACAAAACTATCAGATTATTCACATCAAAATACAAGTGGTTTGCTTAGAAACTTGCAACACCTGCTGGGACAGAGATAATGCCACTTTTTGGTGTGATCTTTAATTACAGTCATTCCCTTCCTTTCTCTGAAAATAATTGAAAAGTAAATAGTGAATGTGAAACATGTATGCTTTATACAAAGGTAATTTTTAAATGTCTCCTAATTGTGGTACTTTCAATTTTAGTTTATAGTCCTAAAAAGAAAAGGAGTACTTGTGGCACCTTACAGATTAACAACTTTATTTGAGCATAAGCTTTCGTGAGCTACAGCTCACTTCATCGGATGCATACTGTGGAAAATACAAAAGATGTTTGTTTTTATACACACAAATCATGAAAAAATGGGTGTTGAGAAAACCTTTTGTAGTGATGAACACCCATTTTTTCATGATTTGTGTGTATAAAAACAAACATCTTTTGTATTTTCCACAGTATGCATCCGATGAAGTGAGCTGTAGCTCACAAAAGCTTATGCTCAAATAAAATTGTTAATCTCTAAGGTGCCACAAGTACTCCTTTTCTTTTTGCAAATACAGACTAACACAGCTGTTACTCTGAAACCTGTCTTTATAGTCCTGGTTATGTTAGCCCTAGCCGTTTCAGAGAAGTTATACATATTTTGGAAAATGTCATTCAACTAGTCTGAAAGGGGAATAAAAATGCAACTGTACAAATCTTAAAAAAAAAAAAAACAGGACCCCCCAACATTTGTAACTTGAAGGTGCCTCAGTAAGTAATAAATGAGAGAGTTTCTTTAGCATATTCTAGCTGAAAGAGATGTTTCCTGTGTTTAGGATTTGTGATCTTACAACACGGAACTAATTTAAATATCTAAAAACTAAATTAATAGAATGAAATAACTAACGTCACATATTAAATTAATTTTCACCCTCCATTGAATATATTCAATTTTCTATATTTACTTTTATTTAATTGAAATTACTTTAGAGTGTAATCAGCAGAAGAAAATGTCAGCTTCTTGCTCATTGATGTTACTTGGAACTTTTTGGCTCTGCTTTGGTGGAGTCTATATATGATTTAAGCACGCACAATTTAGTGTAAATGCTTTTCTTCTTACCACATAATGTGACTAGATTCTAAGTGTACTAGTGCTATTCAGTGGCCAGCCAGCAGAGGATAAACTCCTAGTAGTACTAAAAATTATGGTTGTTTTTTTTTTTTTCTCCTATAGCTTAGTTCATAGAGGTCTATGTTTTGTAGCCAAAGGTCCTAGGGTGAAAGCCTGGCCCAATTAAATCAATGAAAGTTTTACCATTGACTTCAATAGAGTCAAGATTTCTACCCTAGGGTTACCAGAAGTCCTGTTTCTTAATCAGATTGTCCTACTTTTCAGTAACCTATTTCAGACCTGCTCCATGCAGGCAGAGCCCCATGGACCTCAGTGGGGTTGCACATACAGAGGAGCTTGTTGGATTGGAGTCTGTCTTTGTTTCTATCCAATGACAGGATGACCACACCATCTTACTGTCATGACTTTATTCATAGAAAGGAAGGAAACCTTCATCCTATGCACAGCACAGAATTTTAAGCATTTAATTTTATTTCTTAAAAAATTTGCTTCCTATATGTTAAAAGCTCTTGTCCTCCATTGAGGACTCGGTCAAAGGTAAGACTGAAAATTAAGCTATGTTGAAATTATCTAGTTGTAAACATATTATCTGATTATTGCTAATTGTAGCGAGGTAGACACCTGCTCCTGCCCTGAGGGGCTTAGAACAGCCCAGGAGAGGGCTGTGGCTGGGGCAAGCAGCCCAGGCTGAGTAGGGAAGTACACTCAGCTGGGGCCATGCCCCAATTAGGGTTCAGCAGGCCTTGTAAGTAGGCAGTGAGCCAGGAGCTGTTTTACTTTCTCTCTCTCTCTCTAGTCTTTGGAGAGAGAGGGACCTGGCTGCAGGGAGCAGAGAGTATCTAGACTGGAGCAGGGCTGGGGAAAGGCCAAGGGAGCTGGGGAGCTCCAGCCTGGAAAATCCCAGGCTGCAGCCTAGTAGAAGGCCAGGCAGGTACTGAGGTTACAAAGGGGGCAGCCACGGGTAGGCCGAGGCAGCAGGTCCAAACCCCTCCTTGCCAGTGATGAGTGGCTTTTACACTGCAGTCTGCCCCCGATACAAGGGGCTAGTTCAGGGGTTGGCAACCTATGGCATATGTGCCAAAGATGGCACGCAAGCTGATTTTTAATGGCACGCGGCTCCCTCCTCCCCCAGTGTGCTGGATTCCTGCCCCTCCTCCTCTCCCTCCCTGCCACCGATCAGCTGATGGCCCTTGCGAGGGAGGGGGAGAAGTGGACACGCAGCGCGCTCGCTCCTCAGGGGAGGAGGTGGAAATGAGGTGGGGACGGGGCCTTGGGGAAGTGGGTTGGAATCAGGGCATATCCCCTTCAGCCCTCTGCCGTGAGCCGCTCTGGGCAGGGGGCTGGGACCACCCCCACGACCCTAGCCCACACCCCATGCCCTGACTCTTCCACCCCCCCCTCACATGCCCCCAGCCCTCTGCCCTGAATCCTGCACCCTGCTCACACACACCCAACCCCCTGCCCTGACTCCTGCACACCCCATGCCCTGACTCTTGCACCCCCCACATTTCCACCCCCACCCTGAGCACTAAACAGGAGCTTCTGCACCCCTTGCACCAAATGGGAGCTGCCCATGTAAGCACTCCACACCCAAACCTCCTGCCCCAACCCTGAGCCCCCTCCCTCATTCTAGCTCCTGACTAGACCCTGCACCCCAACCCCCAGCCTGCTCCTTGACCCCCAGCCCTGTGCTCAGTGCATTCCCACCCTCAGCTCAGTGCAGAGAGAGAGGAAGAGAATGGGCTAGAACCAGGGGGAAGGCAGGTACCCACTCTATGTGGGCTGGGCCGGGATCCCAGACCAGCAGCAGGCTGAGTGGAGCTGGCAGCCAGGACCCTGGCTGGCAGGAGCCAGCGGACAGAACCCCAGACCGGCAGCGGGCTGAGCAGCTCAGCCCATTGCCGGTCTGGGGTCCCGGCCGCTGGCCCCACTCAGCCTGCTGCCAGTCTGGGGTTCTGGCTGCCGGTCCCTTGCCAGCCGGGGTCCCGGCCGCAGGCCCCCCTCATCCTGCTGCCGACCTAGGTGAACGGAACCCCAGGTTGGCAGCAGGCTGAGCGGGCCAGCAGCGTAAGATCAGCATTTTAATTTAATTTTTAAACATTTTGAAAACCTTGTTTACTTTACATATGACAATAGTTTAGTTATATAATATATAGACTTATAGAGAGACCTTCTAAAAAATGTTGAAATGTATTACTGACGTGCGAAATCTTAAACGAAAGTGAATAAATGAAGACTCGGCACACCACTTCTGAAAGGTTGCTGACCCCTGGGCTAGTTGGTAACTGGCAGTAGACTTACACTGAGGCAAGGTGGGGATAGTGGGTGGGGGTTCTCCTGGGGGGGAACCCTGAGAGACAGTGGTGTACTGCCAGGGGACAATCATCCAAGAGTCAAGGGGCACTGGGTCCAGGAGGGAGCGGAGCCAGCGGTAAGGCGGATCACCGACCTGCAGTGGGCGCTCCGGAGCCTGGTGAGCTAATTCCCAATGAAGACCAGCAGGAGGGGCCACATGGGTGAGTCCACTCCCTTACACTAATATTTTTATAAATTAAGTCCAGATTTACCCAGATTCCTTTTATTTTCCTTTAAAATTTTTTGTTGTAGGTGCAAATTGATACAAAGCTCAGTAATAGGATTTGTGCCTGTAACAAATGGTCATTCTTTTATGGTGCATGCTAATTTTTCCTTAACACCAAGGGAGGCAGTCCTTAAGTCCTGACCCTAAAGCTATTCCTTCAAACACGGTGTACAAAGAAATACATCAGTGTTACATTTAAGCTATTAAACTCAGTTAGCTTTCCTTTAGGACTGGATTCTGATATTTTACTCAGGTGGAGCTGTAACTTGCTGAGCATGTAGTCCTTTTGGTTTCAGTACTGTGAGAAGGAAGGTACTATTCAACATGTGCAAGGCTATAAGAAACTGGCCTTTAAATTATTTTCTGAAGGATTAGTCAAACAAAAGTATCCAATTCCTAATAGAAGAGGCCACATCACAACAAAACACCATCAGATACCTGGTACTGATGTTGCTGGCCACAGTCTCAGAAGAGAAGCCAAAGATTGAACTGATGTGGAGACGAAACTACCCACTTGTCCTTAGAGCCTTCAAGTCCTGGATGAGTACTCTTGTGGGATGTTGTTGGGGAGAAGCTTGTATTACAATGGGAATGCATATGCTGTACCTTGAGAGCACACTGATGGTCAGATATGTGTGCCTATTCATTAGGAACTGGAGGATAGATCCTCAGCTAGTGTAAATTGACGTTGCTTCACGGACTCTTATATTAAGTTAAAAATGACAATATATTCTATTGCAAGCTATTAACTGAAGCATCTTTAGATGGTTTGGGGAAAATAAATGGGAATGAAGCTGCTTCTTCTCAGTTCCTTTAACCACAAATATCATATACAATGTGATATAGCTTGGCAAGAAGCCTTCAGTGCTTAAGAAACTCCAACTAGTGTATAATGCTGCAGCATGTCTCCTCAGCAACACAGGCTATGTAAGCACATCAAACCTGTCCTGCACATGCTACATTGACTTCCCACAGAATGTTGAATCAAGTTCAAGGTCCTGGTACTTATTTCCAAGGTGCTCCATGGCCTGGGTCCAGGCTATTATACCATCTACAGCTCCAGGATGATCACTGTGGGGGAGGAACTCTCCACAATAAAGGGTAAAGCTCGTCTGTGTGTCTTAGATAAAACTTTCTTCGGGGCCAGTCCAAGACTGTCATGAATTCCACAGGAACTAATGACCAACACAAACCTCACCAGCTTCTGCTCCAAATGCAAGGCACATTTCTTTAGCCTGCCCTTCTCTAGCTTAAATAAACCACATCCAAGGTCTAAGCTCAACTCAAACAGCTGAATGAGACCAAATCGAGGGGAGGGGGTCTGGATAATCTCCATCCAAGAATATTAAAGGAATTGGCACATGAAATTGAAAGCCTAGCAGCAAGGATTTTTAATGAATCTGTAAACTTGGGGTCAAACCCAATTACTGGAGAATTGCAAATATAGTACCTATATCTAAGAAAGGGGGAGAAAATATGACATGGAAAATTACAAACTATGTTAATTTGACCTCAATTGTATGCAAGGTTCTAGAATAAATTTTGAAAGAAGGCAGGTCTACACTGCAGGTTTAAGTCGACCTAAATTATACAACCCCAGCTATGTGAATAACGTAGCTGGAGTCAGCATAGTTTACATTGACTTACTGCAGTGTCAACACCGTGCGGGGTTGATGGGAGAAACTCTCCTGCAGGGGTGAAAGTAAGGGGGTACGGGCCGGTACAGTGTACCGGTAAAAGGTAGCCGCCAGGACTGGCCCATACCTCTGTCTTTAAAGTGCTGCTGCAGCAGTGCTTTAACATTGAGGCCCCTTTTGTGCCCCCCATTGGCGGCCCCGCCGGGTTCCTACCAGCAGGTCATGCTGATGGGGGGTGCAAAAGGGTCAACACTTTAATGTCTCTGCCCCTTTTGCCCCCTGGCTGCCGACAATGGGGAAGGGGGGAAGAAGTAGCTGCCCCGGGGCCACAATTTAAAAGGGCCCGGGGCTCTGGCCGCTGCTGCCGTTACTGCAGCAGCACCGGCCAGAGCCCCAGGCCCTTTAAATCGCAGCTGGAGCCCTGGGCAGCACAGGCCAGGGAGGGCCGATGGACTGGCCGGGGGACACTGACCCTCCAGCCCTGCCCCTTCCACTGAAGGCCCTGCCCCCTTCGGGGGTGGGGGGAGGCAGAGTGGCCCCATACCAGTAAGAGCTGCATTTTACTTTCACCCCTGCTCTCTTGTAAACCTACCTTATGCTTCTCATTCTGGTGGAGAACTGGAGTCGATGGAAGAGCAATCTGCGATCTTCACTAGACCCACTAAATTGAACCCCGGTGCATTGATCGCCTTAGTGTTGATCCCCAGTAAGTGTAAACATACCCGAGCATTTATTGACATAGAGGTTATCGGTAATTGGGATAAAATACGACACTGTTTTACAAAAGGTAGGTTGTTCCACACCAACACAATCTCTTTCTTTGAGAAGAGAAACAATTTTATAGACAAAGGAAATGCAGTAGTTCTGATTTGCCTTGATTTCAGTAAAGAATTTGATACAGTTCCACATAGAAAATTATTGTTAAATTGGAGAATATGGGGATTAATACAAAAATCGAAAGGTGAATAAGGAACTGGTTAAAGAGGAAATTACAGTGGGTCATGCTGAATCGTGAACTGTCAGGCTGGAGGGAGATTACTGGTGGAATTTCTCAACGATCAGTCTTGGGACCAATGTTATTTAACATTTTCATTAGTGACCTTGACACAAGAAGTGGGAGTGTGCTAATACAATTTGTGGGTGACAAGTTGGGAAGTATTGCCCATATGGAGGAGAACCAGAACATTATACACTAAAATTTCAAGTCTTTAAATCAAGATTTGAAAACTTCAGTAACTCAGCCAGAGGTTATGAGTCTGTTAAAGGTGTGTGTGGGTGAGTCTCTGTGGCCTGCAATGTGCAGGAGTTCAGACTAGATGATTGTGATGGTCCCTTCTGGCCTTAAAATCTATGATAATTTGGAACATTTGATTTTGACCTCTTTAAATCTTATCCTTTTTTTTTGTATAAACTAAGATTTTGAGGGCTAGATTCACAAAGGAACTTAGCGAACGTGATGCTGAGCATCGTCATGCTAAATTTTTAGGCACCTAGAAAATCACTGGGATACAAAAAGCTTGAGTTCCTTACACAATGAGAAGAGATAGGTGCCTCACAATGAATTCACAAAAGCCAGTCTACTAAATAGCAGCTCCCTATCTAAAATAGCCAATGGAAGATGCCCCAGTGAAGGGTACGTCCTACGCCTGCCTCCTGTCATTTAGTTCTGTGCCTAAGTCCGGGCTTCAGGAAGGTACCACTCTCTGCTTGGGATTCTCAGCTACAAACTCTCTCTTGGTATTAGATGCCTATGCTAGTTTGCAAGAGGAGGAGGAGGCTGACCTCCCTCATACCTCTTTCATTATTTATTCACAGTGGAAAGGCTTCAACAAAAGAGACTGAGGGAGCCCACCTCAAAATATTCTATAAGGCCAGTGGCTAAGGCATGTACCTAAGAGGTAGCAAAGCTTTATTCAAATCTCTTCTCCCTTTCAGCTGGAGGTGGATCATGAACCACGGGTCTCCACATCCCAGGTGAGTACCCTAATCAATGGGCCAAACATTATGAGGACACTCTTCCTCCAGCTGTTTTGTGTGTATTCACCTATAGGGGCCCAATTTCGTAGGTCAGCTCAGAGCACACTTATTGCATTGGACCCTGCAAGTGACTTAGGCAGAGGAATGCCTGTCTTCCCATGGTTCATGCATCATTCTGGGGCTTTGGCATCTGGATGCCTAGCGTGAGGCAGCAGTGCATGTGGTTAGGGTCAGAACCACAGGCACCTAGAGACATTTTACTGCAAAGATATAGGTGGAGGGTGAGTTAAAGCACTTATTCAGTGGCAGCTGAGCAGGGATTTTGTGAATCCCAGTATGGCCTGATTCTGGCTTTAGGCATCTAAAGTTGCAGTTAGGCACCTATGTACTTTTCTGAATCTGGCCCTGAAATGAAAAGTCATTTTGAATAGATAGAACTGTTTTGAAAATGTCAAAACAGCTTGCAGTACTGCTTAGGAGATCTTGGTCCTTTGCTTCTGGGGGCTAAACCATATCAAGGACCTCATTAGTCTCCATTGGAGAAGAAGGCATGTAGAAGCTTAGAGAATGAGAACAATTTGCACAAATTGCACAATTTGCACAAATTCAAGTCAGACTACTTTTAAAGAGCAGCTTTGGCTTTGGCTTGAAAAATCTATTGCCCAGCTGAAGGATGAGCAACCAGTTTCCAGTTCTAAAAGGGAGAATGTCACAAGTTTAATAAATAAAAATTGATGGTCCCTTGAATACAAGGGGGGAGGGATAATTTCTGGAGCATCTTTAGTCAAGAGCAAACCAATACTCAAGAAGCCAGAGTTTGTTAGCAGAATGTGCAGCTAGATCAATAAAATATTCAATTGGATGAGCAAAGTGTGCAGCTCAATCAGTAAAATGTATAAGTCCTCCAGTATTAAAATAGGCAACTCAATCAAGAATGTATACTGGCTGATTAGTAAAATATGCAGCCTTTTCAGTAAATCATATAAAATAATGCAATGACTGAAATATGTAATAAAATTAGGGAAAAGCCTGCAATGTCATTTGTAAAATGTACTTAATGTTTCATGAACTATGAGCATAAAGGCACCAAACCAAAAACTCTGAGACTTGTATCTCCCACAATAAATCTAAAGGAGCTATGTGCTGTAGTGTGGCTGCTGGGAATATATGGGCAATGGAGGATTTCCAGTAGATTACCAAGTAGAAGGCAAGAGAGGAAGTAAAATAGTAGCCAAAGTGAGAATTCTTTTCATTTAATAAAAATCTGTTTTGAAGACTGATTTTTGTAAGATTTTCAAGGCCCAGTGAAAATAGATCTGGCAGATTAAGGAGATATTTCCCCAGAAATGGCTGAAATTGTGGAAGGGAGATTGTGGAAGCTCCTTCACTAGGTTTTCAAAAGGAGGCAATAGCCATCCAAGACAGATGGCTTAGACACAACAAATCCTGCATCTTGACAGGGGGTTAGACTAGATAACCCTTGCGGTCCCTTCTAACTCTATGATTCTATGAAATTGCCATTTTGTTTCACAAAAAAATTGCCGTTTTGTTTCACAAGAAAACCTTTTAAAGCCAAATGATCAACTTAATCCATCTCTGCTTTATTTGTTCACTCATTTCTCACATTGATTTTCTATTTTAGATAGAAGTATTTTAGCTGATTCGTTGCTATAGAGAGCTCTGTTCTGTTGAATTACTTACTTTAATGTAATGAATATAGGAAATGTTTATAATATAAACTTTTTTAGTGTCTGTGAAGATCATGAAATTGAGACAGGCAGTGCTGACTAGAATGAGACATAGTAAAGAGGAACAATGCACAAGTATTACATAGTTTGCAATATAAATCCCCTTATTATTTGTGTGTGTGATGGGACACTATTTCCCTAGACCACATCCCATAGTGGTCAGAGCACTGGCTAGACATACCACCTAGTGGATCAAGTCTGGGGGTTGGCGGCAGCACCTAGTGGATCAAGTCCAAGGGTGAGTGATAACACCTAGTTGGCAGTAGAGGAACTTGGGCCTTTCCACTCCTCCAGTTCCAACCCCAGGGTCCCAGGGCAAGCAGATCTGGTGTTTGCTGTGGTTCAAGGTATCACTCACCCTGCTTTCTGGGGTTACCTCCTACCATGTCCCAGCTTCTCCTGAGGCACTGTGAAGGTTAGGCCAATGGCTTGCAATGCATCGCCTCAGAAGGGAGACTCTGCTGTTCTTTCTGCAGTGGCTAGCAGCTCTGGGTTGAGGTCTGCTTCAGGGTGGTGTGGGGCTTCTACTGAATTCCTCCTGCAGGAGCTACCAGTGCAAGTCTGCTCCGTTTCATTGACCCCACTTACTGAGCTTTGCTGCATCCCTTTAAGCTCCACCTCCACTCAGGGCATGCCCAGGAGGCGTGGCTGGGCAGAGCCTTCTATGACCAAACCTGCAGGGTCTGTACTCCTTGTCATAGTATGCAGGAGGAGTTCCCTACTTCCGTGTTTACACCACCGGATATGGTCCAAACTTATCCCCTTCCTGGAGTTTGTTTTTGTCATGAACTTAAATAACAAACTAAAATACAATAAAGTAAACATCAATGTAGGCTTCCTCTTGAGTTTTTCTATTCTTGGAATTTTTACACCAGGACCCCTCTGTTCCTTTCTCTACATGTTCTTCAGAGACCCATTCCAACCCCTTTTGTTTCCTAAGTCCTTAATGATGATACGGTAATTTGATGATACATTGCTGCCAAAAATCAAATTTTAGAGTGCCCAAGTACTGGCAGTTGGTGCCCTGTTTACCATGACCCTTCAGGTAGGAAAGCTGCAGGGTGCTGATGGTCTGCACTTGTATAACTTGGAAAGTCACCATCAGAAACACAAGATAGGTATGTTTTCCAAAAATTGGACAAATAATTTTTCATATGTAGTTGGCATGAAGTTTAGGACCAGGATATGCAAAAGGCATTCTCTGGACCAGATTCATTTTCACTGGTGGAACATAGGCCCCCTAATGGTAGAAAGTCCATTGGGGTAGGGGCAAAGCAGCATAATCAGTCTGCGCTATAGTTATACGAAGAAGGGGGCCCGTGTTTGTCCGAGTCTGAATTAGTTGTTTTTAATCATTTGTATTATTGTTGCAGTGTCAGTGATCACTTAGTGCATAAGGTGCTTGCAAGATGTCTGCTTTATTCTGCGTCCAGTTCCAGCTGGCTATGCAAAACAACAAGAACTTCACAGCTCTCCACTCGGACTCTATTTGGTAAGCTCAGCCCTTAAATGCACAGTCTTCAATATCATATCTTTCCTTCTAAGCCAAAACATAACAATAACTTGTTATAGCTCACAATTACAAATGCTTATGTAGCACCCCTTTTCTACGCAGTTACCTTCTTTAATGCCAGCCTGCTTGCTTGTTTTGATGGACAGGTCTGGGTTCTTCTGGATCTCGCCACCCACTCAGCAGGGTGTATCTTCTTCATTTTTCGTAGGAATTTATTTAGCGGTGTCTCCACACCCCTCGCTCCTTCCTGGCAGGGTCACCAGGGCAGCTTGGGAGGAAAATTCGAACCACAGGGTAATCCCCAGTTACTTGCCAGATAGTTGGAGACTTCCAAGAAATAACACAAACACATACAATATATTCAACACAATAATGCTATTAAACAGGAGACAAATATAACGTAACAGGGTAAATCACTATTTTTAGGGTCACTGGTGCCCAAGCTGATAATACCCATGACTCTCCCCAGTCATGTGACCTGATGTAGCAAATGTAAGATTAGTGTCCTGTTGATAGGCGTACTTTGTTGGGGCCCCTGATGACCTATGACCACAATATCTTCTCTGCAGTAGTTTAGCAGCCTGGCTGATTGGGTTCAGTACAGCCCAAAGGACTTACAAGTGGGAGAAGGTGGTAAGTCCCTCCACAGGTCTAATATGCAGCAGGTTATAAAATTCCCAAACCCTTACTCCCTGGCTTGAGGGGACAGTTCAGGGAGTAGGGGATCCCCAAAACAATTTCCCTGACTGACTAAAAGATGGTGCTCTTACAAACTCCATGAGTGATCCTCATGTTCAGAGATGACTCTGGACTCCTCAGTCACTGCAGAGAGGCTGATCTCTGCTGGCAGGGATCCTCTTCAGGCAGGAGTCAGGCTGCTTAGGTTTCAGGATTTCCCCTCACCATAAAGGGGTGCAGGGCTCAAGGTGCAGATTACATAACTCTACTAAAATCCAAACTGTAATCTCTCAGCCCAGCATCCAGACACTCACAGCAGGCAGCAGTCCTGGACTAGCAGCCAGAACAGATCTAACCATGTGGTGACCGGTCTTACCTAGGGAGCTGAAGGGCTAACTCAGCCTGGTTGGGGAAGTTTCCCAGCAAAACTCTACAAATCGGGAGTCATGAGTGGAGAGGGAAAAGCCCAGCTAGGGGATCTTGCTTTTAGGTTACTAGAGGCCAGTTCTCAGGGGGAACCCTGCATGCAGGCCTGGGACTCACCAGGTCCCACACACCCAGTCCTGCCCTTGCCCTGGCTGGCTTCAGACTGACTCAAAAATGGCTTCTCCCCTTTCCTGAGCTCCCTGGGAAGGGCATCTCACTCCCTATTGGTTGCCGGGCAGACTGAGTCCGCCTTGGCTCCCCCTCCCTACCAGGAACAGTGTGCCTCTCCCTGAGATGCCAGCAGACAGAGCCCCATGAATCTAGGTAATATCCTTGTTGGTTACACTTACAACCAACCTAATAATTAAACTTACTAACAATGTTGCATTAGTCTGCCCTACACTGTCACTTGGACCTGGGGGGTTCCCTTCGAACATCAGTCTTACTGCTATCCGAAGGCAGCAAGTCCACTTGTTCTAGTTCCATTTTCTGGGCAGAGGTTGCTCTAGTTATAGGCAAGCTAGGCAGCTTACCTGGGGTAGCAGATTTATGGGCAGCTGCCTAGGGCTGCAGATTTAGCCCAACTACCCCTCCATCATGACGAAGGGTTGGACAGGCCAAATTTGAGTGGAGTTGCAATCCTGCATGCCGTCTCAACACCTCTTGCTCAAATTTGGCCCAGTCCCCTCTTTTTATGATGGAAGAATGGCCAGGTCAAATATATAGGATGTGGGGGGTGGTGCACTGAAGTGTTGCCTAAGGTGGCAGATACTGAGTGGCCTCTGGTCTTGGGGCTCCATTGTGTCATCCTGCGGTGGTTTTACCTGTCTGAGACCCTCTTGGGCAAAATGGCAGATTTATTTCCAATTATCTTCTGTCCTTCTTGGAATTGACAAAGGTGTCACTTACTCCTCCTTAGTATGTATCTGTCTGGGTTGGCAATCTCTTGTGAGACCACAGCTGTTTATGACCATTGTTTCCCATCATAGAGACACATGGCACCATTTTCATGAAGTGGTGGCAGCTCCCAGGACCCCAAGTCGTAGTGATTCTATTTTGTTTTGTCTTATCCAGCACTTCATACATCAAGTTCCTAGTGACTTTGACATCAGTTTTTAATAGTGCAGGCATTCCTGTTTTCAGTTTTACATTGAACAAAATGTCAGCAGGTGAGATTCCATACTTCATTGGAGTCTTTCTGTAATGTAGCAATGCTAAATATGGATCAGAGTCTGAGTCCACACCTTTTTCAATAGGCACTTTGTTTTGACTTTGTTTTCCACTAACCCATTGGATTGGGGTGTTGTCATGTAGGTCCAGTGCTCCCAGCATTCCTCACGGTTATGCCAAGGGAACTAAAAGGTATATTTGGCTTTGAGCGTATATAGATAGGAAGTGCCCTGCAAGAAATGAAAATGTATGTCAAGCACAATCCATTTTCATAACCTATTTTTCCAACTGCATAAGGTAGTCTTAACTCTATATTGCTAGCAACTAGCAGATAAGAAATGTGATTGTTTCTGCTACTTGTAAAACATGTTATGAAAGTGTAATCAAAACCATAAGAAAGGAATAAGTAGATAGACAAGCATAACTGGCTAAATTGAATTAGATACTAAATATGAAGCTTTGCTTAGAAATAATGGAAAATGGTCACAAGTGATCTTCATATTGCATAAAGAATGGAAATGTATGGGGGGGACATGATTCACCTTACAGGTGTATAGAAAATATGCTAGATGTTGTGGTGGGAGGACATGGAAAATTACAGTAGGGTCTTAGGAGTAATGAGAGAAATAAAACTAAACCGGGCATGTTTAGTCTTGAGGACTGAGGGAGGACCAGATAAGTCTTCAGACATGTTCAGGGCTGTTATAAAGAAGATGGTGATAAGTTGTTGTCCGTGTCCAGTGAATGTTGGACAAGAAGTAATGGGTTTAATCTTCAGCAAGGGAGATTTAGGTTAGATGTCAGGGTAAATTGTCTAACTGTAAGGATGGTTAAGCCCTGGAATAGGCTTCAAGGGAGGCAGTGAAATCCCCATCACTGGAGGCTTTTAAGAACAGGTTAGACAAATATCTGTCAGGGATGGTCTAGCTATATGTTGTCCTGCCTCAGCTCAGGAGACTGACTAGATGACCTCTTTAGATCCCTCCCAGCCCTACATTTTTATGATTCTGTGATTGACACACTAGACCATCTTCAGGTCACATTTTAATGATCTATTTTCCCAGGCTGCCTTTTAGGAAATGGGGTAAATGAAGAAATGATAATGAAACTAGCACAGTAGTTGAATCAAAAATAAGTAGAGACAAATGTTATCAATCTTTGTGTCCCATTCTTTTCTCTCCCGACAAAGCTCATTGCACAAGTGGGGCTTTAGATCTGTACTCCTTTCTTCCACCTATACAGATCATTCTCTCAAGTATAGTTTCTAGACAGCAGAGATCCTATCCTTTCCTAAAAATCATTCCAATATGGAAACCTTAATATTGGACAAAAACATCTGGAACACATTTGAAGTAGTCTGTGTTTCACAGCAACTTTAAAAGAAGTAGTTTTCCAGACTGTTGCCATACAGCCTGTACATTGTGTACAGCATATAAATATTTCATGCTTCTCTTTGAAATTATGAACCAGGCAAATTTTTTCTAATAACATGAGCGTGTTTATGGCCCTGTAATGGCACATGTATTTCTTACTGAAGGACAGCTTGATTTAGCAGTTGTCAAATTTGCTTAAATAGAGGCATTTTTCTAGATTGGGATGCTGACTGTCACTGTGCAGAAACCTGCCTTGGCAGTCTGCCATTTACACTTTCAGCCCATGCTGTGGAGACACACACTTTCTTTCAAGTAAACAGGACTCATGCAGTTAGCTTTCAATATCACTAACTCTAATTATTTGTCTTTTTAAAATCTACTCCAATGTTAGCAACACTAAATTGCTGTCCTGGCTGTAAGCAGGAATTTATTAGATGTAAAGGTTACATCTCTTCTGGTAAATATGGAGAATGATCTAAGAATTAATCAATGTACCTTTTACAGAAGATCTATTGATAACTAGCTGGAAAAGTCTTTTGAAAAAAATATTAATTTTGCCCTTTAGATTTTCAACTACATTTTATGTAGTATAGTTCAAAAAGGTGCCCATTAAATGAAAAAAGCAAAGTTATTGCCAACATTCTAAAAGGAAGCAGAAAGTTTATTCCTCCCGTTTCTTATTTCATGCTACAGTAATGATGGGTAGTTTACATGGATTAGGTAAATTGATGACCGATCTGCTGCTAATATCCCACCACCAGAAGCTACCCACACTGGCTTAGCAGGGTCAGATGACTAACCGCAAACTGCTGATTGGACACCACTGGATATAAAATGTCCTACTCCTATCTCTGGTCTGAGAAACAAGTTGCTCGGCTTGTTGCTGATCCGAGACCAAGTCCCTGCCTCTTTGCCAGATTCCTGCTCTTATTCTTATTGCCTATCACAGCTCATCCCTGTTCCTGCTACCTACCATGCCTTGTCCCTGCTCCTGTTACCATGCTTTATTCTTGGTTCCTGCTTCCTTGCCCTGACTCCAGTTGGTGACTCTGCCTTGACCCTTGGTGTGACCATGATCCCAACTCTATTACTGGCTCCAACCACTAGATCAGACAACCCACATTACAAGCTCAGACGGTGATCAGTCTTGATCTTCTCTGGGACTCTTTGTTTGAGCCCACAGACTGAATATGGACACTGCCAGGGCTTTTGCCCCCCCATTGCCACAGGGCCCGACGAGTCCTCAGGAGCAGATTGCTGCTCTCCAGGTAGAAAACCAGAAACTATGGGACCAAGTACAACAGCTGCAGACAGGAAATCATTCCTTTCAGGAGCAAGCTACAGCACTTGGAGGCATTGTGGGTAACCACTCTGCTTCTGTTATGACACCAGTTTGGGCGACCAGCCCCAGCGTCCCTTTGCCAGAGTTATGAGGGTACCCACAGTAACTTTTGTGGGTTCGTCAGCCAGTGCAGACTCCTGTTTATGCTTCAGTCCCAGGAGGATGTTACAGATCAAGTTAAGGTGTGACTAGTAGTGAGCGTGCTCGCTGGGGAGATTCTGGGATGGGCCTCTCCCTTTCTAGAACAGAATCAGTTGGTAATGACCATCTGCAACTCATTTTTAAAACCATTTGCCAGTATTTTCAATGGCCCTTGAAAAGCCTGCATGGCAGAGACTGCCTTATGAAAGCTCCTCCCCTTCCTGAGTCACCTAGTTCAGATGTTTGGCCACAGATACTGCCTGGAATGATGCTGCATTCCTCCATCAGATTTGGCTCAGCCATTGTGAAGAACTAAAAAATGAGTTGGGACATGTGAACCTCCCCCAGGGCTGCCCCATGCTACTTTAGAGGCCTTCATAGACCTGTGCATCCGATTGGACACCAGACTGCATGAACAGCACCTGGAATGAAGGAGGAGCCTGTCAACCTCCCCCACATAGTTAAGGTTGAGCCCTCAGGCTAAACAAGCTCGGCCTCGATCAAGTCCATACCAGCTAACACGGGACAGCCCTGCCTGTCCCCAGGTGAACGAGAATGCAAAAGATGGGAGAACCTCTGCCTCTGTTGTGGAGGAGCAGGGCTTGTGGTATCCAGGTGTCCTGTCAAAACCCCTGCTAAGCTGATAATATGGAAGAGACTAACCCCACCCCCAGTCAGAGGCCAGAGCCTAGGTACCACCAGAGAGAAACCCTGACATTTATTGTAACCCAGAGGTTCCTCATTTATCTTCACTTCCACAGATTACTCTGCAGTTGCAGCTCCTGCAGGTCGAGCAGACATTTCCCATACAATGGGACGTGATTGAGCTGGAAGCCAGGGACAATTTAAAAAAAAATCCATAATTTCTGCAGCCTGGGTCCTTAGTCTCCCAGTACAACCCAAGGTTACCCCTGGATCTGATAGAAACATTATCTGTGTCTCCATTGGCCCTGGGCCTGGTTACACGGGAGACTGCACTACTGGAAGTGGTGATTAGTGCACACGGGGAAGTCCTATGATTTAATCTTATTTCTTCCCTACATTTCACCCTGATTTTAGGAGGACCCTGGATCATTCATCATGATACTCTTATGTAGGGCCCTACCAAATTCATGGCCATGAAAAAAACATCACAGAATATGAAATCTGGTCTCACCCCGTGAAATCTGGTCTTTTGTATGCTTTTACCCTATAGTGTACAGATTTCACAGGGGAGACCAGCGTTTCTCAAATTGGGGGTCCTGACCCAAAAGGGAGTTGCAGGGGGGTCACAAGGTTATCTTGGGGGACGTGGAATTGCCACGCTTACTTCTCTGCCGCTTTCAGAGCAGGGTGGCCAGAGACTGGCAGCTGCTGACGGAAGGTCCAGCTCTGCAGGCAGCAGCACAGAAGTAAGGGTGGCAATGCCATACCAGGCCATCCTTACTTCTGCGCTGCTGCTGGTGGCAGCTCTGCCTTCGGAGGTGGGCTCCTAGCCGCCAGCTGCTGGTTTCCAGATGACCAGCTCTGAAGGCAGCGCTGCCGCCAGCAGCAGCACAGCTATAAAGGTGGTAGTACTGCAACCCTCCCCCCCCACACACCTTGCAATCCCCCCACAACTCCTTTTTGGGTCAGGACCCCTATAATTACAACACTGTGAAAATTCATATTTAAATAGCCGAAACCATGAAATTAACAGTTTTTAAAATCCTATGACCATGAAATTGACCAAAATGGACCATGAATTTGGTAGGGCCCTACTTATGTTATGGTTGCAACATGTCATTGCCTTCCTGTGGCAGTCATGTTGGACCTAGAAACACCATCCCTGCATGATGGATTCATCTTACTGTGAAATACCAAGACTACCACAATGTCTTTGAAGACCAGTACACAGACTCTCTATCCCTGCATCATGTTTAAGGTGGCCCCTTCAGCCCAAAGCCAAAGTTCCATTCAGGCATATATATTCAATGTCTAAATCAGAATTAGCAGCATCAAGGTAGTACCTCCTGGAAAACAGAGCTAAAGATTTTATCTCCTGCTCTACCTCCCCCATAGGTGACTCAGTACTTTTTGTGAAGAAGAGAGATAATTATCTGAGACTCTGTGTAGACTACAAGTCATTGAACTAAATAACTGTATGCAATTAATTCCAGAGCTCCTGGACTGAGTATGATCAGTGCAGGTGTTTACTAAACTGGACCTTAGCGAAGCATATAATCCAGTTTGAATCAGGGTGGGCGGCAGGTGGAAGACTGCCTTTTGAACAAGGTAGTGACACTTTGAATATTTGGTAATGCCCTTTGACTCACCCCTGTTCCCACCAGTTTTAAGCTCCTGTTCAATGACATATTTCAACGTATCCTAGACCAGATTGTGGTGGCACATCTAGATGATATCTTAATTTTTTACAGTAGGCAAACAGACCATGACCACCATATCTGTGAAGTTCTCACATGATTGTGCCAGCACAGGTTATATGAAAACTGGAAAAGGATGACCAATCATCCATTACATTTTTGGGGTTCATGCTGTCAGTAGACGAATACAGATGGACCCTCAGAAGGTATATGCAATTCAGGATTGGGCTGAGTCCCAGAGCATCTTAGACATCTGAAGGTTCATGGGGTTTGCCAACTTTTACAGGAGTTTTTTTTTTCCACCCAAATGTCTTGAGGGTCACAGCCTCTATAACTTCCATCCTCCACAAACCTGCAAAGTTTCACTGGCCCCTGGAGGCCCAGCAGGCCTTTGAACATCTGAAGATAGCTTTCTTGTCTTCCCCAATGCAGGTCCACTCTGATTCTGACCAATCCTTTGTCCTTGAGGCTGATGTCTCTGATGTAGGGCAGTACTGTCCTACGAAACAGGGATTCAGCATGAGATGCATCTGAGGGCCTATTCTTCATGAAAACAAATCCCAGCCAAACATAATTATGAAATAGCAGACAAGGAGTTACCTGCCATCAAGGCTGGATTGAAGACTTGGCAACACTACCTCGGGGGGGCCAAACTCCCCATCCTAATCTTAACCAACCATAAAAATCTAGAATACCTATATTCTGCCAAGACGCTGAATCCTTACAATGCTTTGAGCAACCCTTCTTAATGATCCTTTCTTTAAACTCATAATATCATCTAAGGAGGCTCTCTCCAATACCACTTTGCCACTATTATTCCTGGGTCAGCAATCTTGTCTATATCAATGGCTGCCTATGTGTCCCTGGTAGTTTCCCAAGGTTGAAAGTGCTGCACACAGATCATGATGCTCCTTGGGCAGGTCACTTTGGGCTATCATAGACTTTGCATTGTAGCCCACTCATTCTGGTGGCCACAAATGCAGGCTGATGTTTGGTCCTACATCTGATCCTGTGACACCTGTGCTCAAATAAAACTACCCCTGAGTGGGCCTTTCAGCCTACTGATGCCATCCAAAAACACCTCCCAGCCCTGATCATGCATAACCTTGATTTCTATAGTGGAACTATCCAAAGCTGAAAGCCACAACACCATACTAACTATCATGAGCCAGCTTACCAAAAGGGCCTATTTTGTACCATACTCATGTCTCCTTACTGTGGAAACTACTGTGTGTCTTCTGGTTATACATATCTTCCACCTCCATGGCCTCCCCGACCATCTTAACACAGACTGTGCTCCTAGTTTGTATGCAGGTAGGAAGATGATGTCCAGCCCCATACATGCACTGCATGCTACCCTCAGACAGACAGTCAATCGGGGTGGATCAATCAGGTACCCAAACAATATCTACACTGCTTCCTAAACCACTGTCAAAACAAGTGGGCTGCATTACTCCCACTTGCTGAATTTCCACATTGAAACAGGCCTCTACCCAATCCAGCCCCATCTACTCCAACTATGGTTTGCATCCTTGCTTCCACCCTTCTGTTTACTCATTCCCAATGGTTCCCACTGCATCCAATCTAGTACAGATCATGGCAACCGAAAGGAGCACCTGGAAGTATCAAAGACATACTACAAATGCCACCTTTGGCAACACGGCCAAGAAGCCCCACCTTTAAAGGTAGGCCAGAAACTGTGGCTGTGCATAAAACACCTACAGACTGGCTAACCTGCACACAAATTAGATCATCATTATACAGGAACTTTCACAATTATTCAGCAGATCAAGCCATTGGCATTTGAATTACAGGTTCCTTGATCCTGGAAGATCCACCTAGTATTCCGTGTCTCTCTTGTGAAGACTTTCCTTGACAATCCATTGCCTGGATGGCATGAGCCTCCTCCACCCTTGGTTCAAGTTCAAGACCATGAGGGGTACCTCATCCACAAGATCCTGCATTCCCAAATGTGCAGTGGGACTCTACTATCTGATTGACTGGGAGGGCTATGGGACCAAAGAACAATCTTGGGAGCCAGCTCATCATGTGCACGCCCCTGAAAAAGTACAGGCCTTCCACAGGAATCATCCTGAGAGGCCTTGCCCTGTAACATCCAGGAATCACTCTAGACAGCAGAGGGTGGTGTCAGGTCCGCAAGTCTCAAACCCAGGTCTATTGGATTGCTAAGCAGGAGCCTTATCCTCTACATCACTAAGCTGCAAGTGCTGATGAAGAAACTATTGCTAATACCCTCCTCCCCCCACACCAGAAGCTACATCTGCTGACTCAGCAGGGTCAAATGACAATCGCAGACTGCTGATTGGACACCATCAAGTATAAAGATTCCTGTTCCTGTCCCATCCCTTGTCTGGGCCTGTTGCTGTCCAGACTTCTGAGATCAAGTCCTTGCTTACTTGCCTTGCTCCTATTCCTTGTCCCTGCTTCTGTTACCATGCCTGGTTCCTGCTTCCTCACCCTGACCCCAGTTTTGACACTTGCAAGGTCCCCACCAAGGGTCAAAGTCAGTGACTATGACCCTCATGCTACTCCTGGTTCCAACCAGTAGGTGAGACAGCCCACTTTACACACCCTGACAATATGTTGACTCCCAGCTTTTGTTTTTAATATATGCTATAAATATTATTGTTATGGATATTTTTATTTTTTAACTCTTAGAATTTGTAGTCAAATGTTGTTCAAAGCATGAACTAGTTAGAGGCAACTAAGTTTCAATTATATTTTGAAGACCTCTTCATTGACCAAATTTGCGGATGATACTAAACTGGGAGGAGTGGTAGATACGCTGGAGGGCAGGGATAGGATACAGAGGGACCTAGACAAATTGGAGGATTGGTCCAAAAGAAATCTGATGAGGTTCCATAAGGATAAGTGCAGGGTCCTGCACTTAGGACGGAAGAACCCAATGCACAGCTATAGACTAGGGACCGAATGGCTAGGCAGCAGTTCTGCGGAAAAGGACCTAGGGGTGACAGTGGACGAGAAGCTGGATATGAGTCAGCAGTGTGCCCTTGTTGCCAAGAAGGCCAATGGCATTTGGGGATGTATAAGTAGGGGCATAGCGAGCAGATCGAGGGACGTGATCGTTCCCCTCTATTCGACATTGGTGAGGCCTCATCTGGAGTACTGTGTCCAGTTTTGGGCCCCACACTACAAGAAGGATGTGGATAAATTGGAGAGAGTCCAGCGAAGGGCAACAAAAATGATTAGGGGTCTGGAACACATGACTTATGAGGAGAGGCTGAGGGAACTGGGATTGTTTAGTCTGCAGAAGAGAAGAATGAGGGGGGATTTGATAGCTGCTTTCAACTACCTGAGAGGTGGTTCCAGAGAGGATGGTTCTAGACTATTCTCAGTGGTAGAAGAGGACAGGACAAGGAGTAATGGTCTCAAGTTGCAGTGGGGGAGGTTTAGGTTGGATATTAGGAAAAACTTTTTCACTAGGAGGGTGGTGAAACACTGGAATGCGTTACCTAGGGAGGTGGTAGAATCTCCTTCCTTAGAAGTTTTTAAGGTCAGGCTTGACAAAGCCCTGGCTGGGATGATTTAATTGGGGATTGGTCCTGCTTTGAGCAGGGGGTTGGACTAGATGACCTCCTGAGGTCCCTTCCAACCCTGATATTCTATGATTCTATGACCACTCCCTGCTCAGGAAACGAATATGTCATGGTTTCCAAGGAGAAAGTTTTAGAGTCTCATAGGCAGATCTTCAATTGTTGTAAATTGGTTCTGTTGATTTCTATGGAACAATGGTTGATTCATGCAATCTGAGGACCTGGCCCCAAAGTGGATTGTTTCCCCATTGAGAATAAATAAGTAGGACATAAACAAAGGATAGTATATTCCTATTCTAATTTATGAACACATACGTATACTATGAACAAAGCCATTAGATGGCAAAAGCAAACCACATCTTTCAGTAAAAACTGACAGATATGTTATATAGGCACTTTCAGAATTTCAGAAAAACAGCTCCTTGTTCAAGATCCAGCCTGACTGCATCTCTGTGTCTGCTGCTTCTCCTTAGGTAATTTTTCCTACCGTGTGTGGGATACTGGCCTTATATATAGCAGAGAAATTTGCTGTGCTACCCACCGTTTAGACCCCTTTGATCACTTGAAATGCTCTACAATTCCATGTAAAAAAAAAAAAAGTTTCCAAACTTCAATTCTATCATTTGGATTGCCACTGCCTTGAGCAAGGCTAACCACCATGTTGTCCACCACCATGTTGGTCTCTCATGGTGCACTGCTAGAATAAACTACAAGTGCTGGTATAGAAGCTGCATCAATGCTTCCCGTCCCTGCAGAACTATCCCAGAATTCCTTTCAGTGACAGCTTTGAAAGCTCAGAGCACTGGCTTTGTCACTCATCCCAGTCTGCTGCATGCAGGGGCCCAGCTGTTCTCAGCTCCACCCAGTACCCTAAATTACACACACACCACTCAGAGCAATCACACTGTTGTGAGCTGCAATGATATAAATCTCTAGCATAGAGGCACCCTCAATCTTGTGGTCATCATCATCATGGGAAATCCCAAAGGGATGTGGCATCCTTACAAATCTTAAAGTGCTTAAAGTAGTCTGACTGTATATTCAGTTTATGTCCATCACTGGCAATTGTGTCAGGCCACTAAAGCTTTTGGGGGCCTATGTGAGTGCTATCCACGTAGTGGCATTCCTTGTTATACATGCTTTGGAATTCATTGGTTTTCTATTCTTATAAAAATATATCCATACTGTAGGGAGCCAGGGTGGCTTCCCTCCGAACCAGAGTGTAAAGAGCCACCCTCTCAGCCTGAGTGGGTGGGGCCAGACCAACCTTACGTCAATCCCTGGAAGGGGAGGGGTGGGACAGGAAGTACAAAGGGCGGGGCCCTTTGCCCAGTGAGAGAAGCACCAGGGAGGGAGACAGACACAGGCTGCTGGCTACTCCCTCCAGACCCTGCTGCCGACCTAGGGGAGGCCCTGGGCCAGGAGGAACCTGACCGGGAGGAAGGCCTGTGGCGACCAGGACTGCCAGCCGCTGAGTACCCGGGGGACCTGGAGGGGTCCGGCTGTAACCCAGGCCAGCGTAAGCCTGACACAGAGCAGGAGCTGGAGCTGCCAGCAGCTGAATACCCGGACGAGCTGGAGGGACCAGAGAGGCCTGCTTGTGAGACCGGGTAGGAAGTAGCCCAGGGGCAGAACTGCACCGTGCGGTGGGTGTATTTGGTCAGCGGGGTGTGGATGGCCCCCCGCTGACCGAGTGGTGGGACCTTCGCCTCCCGCTACTGTCAGGGCCCTGGGCCTGGAACGCAGTGGAGTTGGATGGGCCTGCGTTCCCCTACTCTGGCCAACCCGCCTTGGGTAGCAGAATCACGCGCTGCAGACTCGGGCCGCCCCCCCCCCCCCCGCCGGAGGGGTGCGCTGCAGACTCGGGCCGGCGCGTCCCCCCCCCCCCCCGCCGGAGGGGTGCGCTGCAGACTCGGGCCGGCGCACCTTTTCTGCTAATTCCCCAGCGCCCGAAAGGTGTGACTAAGGCCTGCCTATGGGACCATAGCTCTCCATTGCCCCCTAGGGGCTCGGTGGACCAATTGAAACCTGTCACACATACCATGAAAGCTGTTGAAGCTGTACCAGTGCTGATGGAGGCCGCTGCTGGCTTTGGCTCCAAATAGCCTAGTTTCTGATTTTATCCTGTCACTTGATATGGAGCAGTTGACTGAGACAACGAAAATGTCAATCCGGTGTTCTTAAGCCTTCTTCGGTGCCCACGTTTCACTCTCATGCAGGGTTCGTGGAACTGGTTTTATATATCCGCAGCTTTGTAGCAACGCTGATGACATGATGTACCCACAGAGGCTGCTGAAGTGCTGAAAAATGGCAGTGGCTGCTGCTATATGAGTGTCCACATCTTTCGAGCATCCTTCAGCACTGTCTGTGATGGTGCCCAAATACTTGACGGTGTCACCTGCTTGATGTCCCATCCAGACAGGTTAATATGTGTCACGTTAATTTTATATATTTAATCCATTTAATGTGTCTCAAGTTAAATGGATATGTTCATTCAGGCTGCCGTCTCATCTCCTAGTTTTTTTTCCTCCCACTGTGACTCAAGGATATTGCTCTCTCACACCTTTGTTTTCTCCCCTATCCTACCTCCTCTCAGCTCTTTCTACCCACTTAGCACTTAACCTGTTGCCACTCTATCGTCTTTTATTCCTCCTCTCTTTTGAATGCCTCGAGAAACCATTCACTCTGGACTCCTCACCCTACCTGTGTCCCTGGGTCTCAATGGGCACAGCATAAGATTCATATTGGGATGCTTCCCCCTGTGAACTAACCTACTTCCATGTGTTTCTTAGAACATGAAAGGAATTAGTAGCCCTATGAAAAGGAAAAATGTCTCCCTTAAGAAAGGTGAAAGCTGATATAATATTCCTCCAGGAAACCAACCTCATTGAGTCTGAGACTCAAAAGCTTAAATTTGGATAGGTGATGGCATTTTTTGTAATTACTTGGCTAATCTAGGTGGCTGTCAATCCTGTTCAATAAAAAGCTGAACACACCAATCCTATCAACTGATAAAGACTCTTAATTAAGTTCATATCTCCAATGTTAATGCATTCTTGTTAACCTCTACACCCTCAAGAAAGATGATCCCTGGTTTTTCAATCAATTATTTTCAAAATTAATTGACCTCTCCCTAGAAAATTTGCTTATGGGGGAGGGGGGACTTTGGTAGACCTGCTTTTGGACAGACGGAGCAGACTCCAGCATTCTCAGTTCTCTAGGCAGACCATTATTGTCCAGATGGAGGAACTGGGTGTAAAATACATGGAGGCTACAGCAGAGTCTATACCTTTTCCTCATCCTCACATTCCACATACTCATGAATCAATTATTTTTTGGCATTGGGTAGCTTGGTGAGTTCTGTTCTTAATTAAAAAAAATATAAGTGATTATGATCTCTGATCACGCACATCTGGTGTTGCAGCTCTCATCTCTTGAAAAACTAGGGGCTACAAGAAGATGGAGGTTAAACTCCTCTTTCCATCTCGACACACAGTTTAAAAAGTTTGGAGAATGAAATACAAATTTTCTTTGAGACTAGTGACAACCCCTCCATATCCAGAGTGACCTTCTGGGACACTTTGATGGCATACTTATGGTGCAGGATAATATCCTATTCTTCCCATAAAAATAGAGACAGGCAAACTGAGCTAGTGAATCATAGAATATCAGGGTTGGAAGGGACCTCAGGAGGTCATCTAGTCCAACCCCCTGCTCAAAGCAGGACCAATCCCCAACTAAATCATCCCAGCCAGGGCTTTGTCAAGCCTGACCTTAAAAACTTCTAAGGAAGGAGATTCCACCACCTCCCTCAGTGAACTTAATGGAAAGGCTCAAGGAGGCAAATCTCAGCTGTGTTGATCCCCCCCTCTTTGGATAAATTCCGAGGGGTGACCAATCTCAGACATGAAATTAATAAAATAACATCATTGCAGGCTGAATTTTCATTGAATACTAAAGCAGAAGTACTGGAAATCTGGCAATAAAGCTGGGAAACTACTACTGCCTAGTTTAGTGAATTCACTAAAAGCTAATATCCCACAATTCCCTCTGGTCTGAGCCAGCTATTTTGATAATACTATCAAAAAAGTATTAATAAACAATTCTCTAAATTCTCCCAATGCTTGCAATTAGAGAACTCCCTCCCCAATGATCAATTACTTGAGGAATACACCCCAAATCTGTAACTCCTCCGGCTAATAGAAAAGCAACAAATTTGGCTTGATTCCCCATAACGTACCTCTGAAATTATGGCTGCCCTAAGTGACATGAAATTGGGTAGGGACCCAGGACTATACAGCTTTCCAGCTTAATTTTAGGCCCATTCAAAGACACCCTGGCACCCAAACTAGCTGAAGTATACACTGAGGCTTTTGATAGAGGCACTCTGCCCTCTTCAATAAATGAAGTCCTAACTCAGTCAAGCTGAAGCCTGACAAAGATGTCCAGGAAGTTGCTAGTGATGGACCAATAGTGTTAATCAATTCTGATATTAAAATCCTAGCTGGGCAATTAGAAAAAGTAATAAGTAACACAGTGCACCTGGACCAGGTGGATTTTAAACAAGAGACATGAGTCAGACAACACTTGTCGACTTATCAATGTATTGTCCTACTATCAAACCACCTCAAACCAGATGACATTTTGTCATTGGATGCACAAAAATCTTTTGACAGGTTTAATAGGAAGTATTTGTTCAGCATCCTACAAAATTTGTATTTGGTTCCTCTTTATTTTCTGGATTAGACTTTTGTACTCCAATTCTAGCTCCCGTATTGTACCCAATAACTACAACTCCCTCCTTACAATTTGCACTATACTACTAGGAAGGTCTAGGCCCTGTCCTATTTGATTTGGCCTTAAAATCACTGGCAATACAAATTAGAGTGCACCAAGAGATCCAGGATATAAAAATAGGATCCCAAGAGACACAAATATGCTTATATGCAGATAATATACTTTTATTCATCACTATACCACTGCAGACCATCCCCAACATATTACAAACTCTTGAATGCTGGAGCACCCACAGGGAAAAATTAGTGGGTGCTCTGTACCCACTGGCAGCCAAGCTGCCCTCCCCCCGCCCCACCTCCTCCTCCTCCCACCATGAACGCACCATGTCCCCGCTCCTCCATCTACCTCCCACCGCTTCCCACCTGGCTGCCGCCAAACAGCTGTTGAGGGAGGGGAAGAACTGGAACATGGCACGCTCAGGGGAGGAGGTGGAGCTGGGGCGGGGATTTGGGGAAGGAGTTGGAATAGTGGCAGGGAGGGGGCGGATTTGGGGTGGGGACTTTGGGGAAGGGGTTGGAATGGGGCTGGAGCAGGGGTGGGAAGAGGTGGAGCAGGGCATCATGGAAGGGGTGGAGTGGGGGTGGGGCTGGGGGACAGAGGGGGCTCGAACACCCACGGGAAAGGGGAAAGTCAGTGCCTATGTCCTTGGGCTGTGACCTTGACATGGTGGAGAAGCTTGCATATAGTTAAGACCCTAAGAGCGATGCCATCTGGAGTCCTGTACTCCTGGTAGGGTCACCCATGGCGGTAAGGTCGAAGGCCAAGTACCAGACAAAGTGCAATCCAGCACAACACAACCCAGTATAAGCCCTCAACAGCAGAGCAGGTGGATGAAGCAGGATCGCCTCTCAATGGCTGTGAAGGCAGATAAAGGCTGCAATGGAGGAGAAACCCCCAGTCGTCTTGGACCTCCTTGCCTCTGAACATAGGTGCCTCTTCTGCCAAGATTTGTGTGGCTGCTGGTGCGCATCAGCTCCCCCACATTAAGCTACTCATGCGCAGGCTTCTTTCACAGGAAGAACATTTTCCCCACCCCTACCCATAAAAGTCCTGCGGCAATGGGTGAGTGGCAGCAGGGATAGGTAAAGTGATCACCAGGAGTCCCTAGTCACAGACCCACATGCAGGTGGTGACCGCAAGATGGTCATCATGTGCTCCTGGACTGGGATGGGGGGGATTTTCATCATCATCAGTCATGACTAAGCAAGTCTTTTTAGGTACCCTTCCTATACAGGGAAGGGGATAGAAAAGGTGCCCCAAACATAGGCTATCCCACCATACCTGATTGGATAACCATGTCCAGAGGTATCACTCCCAATGCAGTTGAAAAACAAAAATGTTTCTTGCAACTTGGAATGTCCATACCCTACTAGACAAATCAAAAAATGAAAGACCCAAACACAGAACAGCAATTGTTGTCCGAGAACTCTTGAGGTACAACATCGACATCACTGCTCTCAGCAAAACAAGACGTGTAGATGAAGGCCACTTGAGGGAAGAGGGTGGCGGTTACACTTTCTTCTGGAAAGGAAAACCAGCAAGTTACAGGTGAATACAGGGTGTTGGCTTCTAGTCAGCTACCTGACTGAGCTCCCCATTGATGTCAACGAGCGCCTTATGACTCTCCACATCCAATTGGTCAATAAGTCATTTGCCACTATCATCAGTGCATATGCACCAACTCTTTATGCTGAAGAAGGATAGAAAGAATCCTTCTACACTGACCTTGATAAAATTTTGTCATCCATTCCAAAAGCAGATAAGATAATCTCCTTAGGGGACTTTAACGCAAGTTGGCTGAGGTTCTAACATATGGAGTAGCACCATTGGGAAGGAAGTAGTGGCAAAACTAATTCCTATGGCATCCTTCTACTCAGAAAATGTGCAGCGCATGACCTTGTGATGACAAACACAATCTTCAAACAAAGCAACAAGGACAAAATAACTTGGTAACACCCGTGCTCAGAACAGTGGCACCTCCTGGACTATGTCATTGTAAGAACACAGGATCTAAGAGATGTCCAAATCAGATGTGTTATGAGAGGAGTCAATGATTGCTGGACTGACCACCACCTGGTGAGGTCAGTCATGTCCCTCAAGATTGTACCAAAACATAGAAAACAATCCAGATCACATAGATGGCAATACAACTTCCAAAGACTTCAATCCTCAGTGCACCAAGAGAACTTGCAAACACTTGTCAGTGAAAAACTGGACATATGCACACCTGGAAATGACAACACAAGTGTCAAAGAAGACTGGTAAGCCCTAAAACAGACCATCCATGAGGTTTGCAAGGAATTTATTGGCCTTGCTACCCGCCACCATCAGGACTAATTTGATAACAACAACATTGAGATTACAGCCCTTTTGGACCATAAGAGAAAAGCTTTCTGCGACTGCCAAAACCAACCACTATCCAGTCCGAAGCAGAGCTCTTTCCATCAGCTCAAAGCTGAAGTTCAAAGGGGGATCCGAGAAATCAAAAACAAAAGATGGGAGGACAAAGCAAAATAAATCCAAACATTCGCTGATAGACATGATATGCAGAGATTTTTTGTGAGACAAAGACCCTGTACGGACCAAACTCATGTGGCCTCATACCTCTGAGATCTGAAGATGGTAGTACCCTTCTTAAAGATAACAAATCCATCAAAGAGAACTGGAAGAAACACTACCAAAAGCTTCTAAATTGAGAATCGACTGTGACTGATGACACCATCGACTCCATCCCTTAGCACCCAATCTGGGAAACTTTTGCCAACCCACCGACACCTGAGGAGGTTTTCAAAGCAATTAAACAAATGAAGAACAATAAAGCACCAGGTCCTGATGGCATACCAGCTGAAGTACTGAAAGTTGGGGGGGGAAATACTGACTAATAAGCTTCACTTGCTACTTCTCAAAATCTGGGACACCAAAGAAATCTCTGCTGACTTACGTAATACTAACATCATGACCATTTTCAAAAAGGGAGACAGGGCCGACTGAGATAACTATTAAGGCATTGTTCTCCTCTCAATCACTGGGAAGATTCTTGGTAGAGTCTTACTGAATCAACTGCTCCCTCTTGCAGAGGAAGTGCTTCCAGAGTCGTAGTGTGGCTTCAGACCATCATGAGGCACAACCAACATGATATTATCAGCGAGGGAGATCCAGGAAAAATGTCAAGAACAACACCAGGAGCTGTATATGGCCTTTATTGATCTGACCAAAGCCTTTGACTCTGTCAACCTTGAGGTTCTGTGGAAAATCATGTCAAAGTTTGGTTGCCCAAGCAAATTTATCAATGTAAGACTCCTCCATGACCAGATGACTGCCTCCATCCTGTACAGTGGCTGTACCTCTGAGCCCTTTCTCATCCGAACTGGCGTAAAACAAGGTTGTGTACTGGCACCAACCCTTTTCTCCATTGTCTTAGCAGGCATGAAAACAGTAAACAAAGACCATCTACCACAGGGCATTGGCATCCAATATCGGATTGATGGCAACCTCTTCAACCTTTCTTGTCTCCATGCCAGAACTAAAGTAATATCGGCAACAATAACTGAACTCCAGTACACATATGATTGTGATGTAGTTGCACACTCAAAGGAGGATCTTCAAACAGCCCTTAATTGCTTCTCTGAAGCTTACAAAAGCTTAAGGCCAACTCGGAACACAGCAAAACAAAAGTTCTCCAACAGCGAGTCCCCGCTCAATCATCAGACCCAGCAAGGAAGATCTACATAGACAAAGAAGAACTGTAAAATGTAGAATACTTTGCCTATCTTGGCAGCCATCTCTCACAGAGGGCAGACATAAACGTCGAGTTTCAGCACAGACTTCACTTTGGCAGACTGTCTCGCCAGGTATTCAACAATCACAACATCAGAACACATACTAGACTTTTAGTTTATAAAGCGGTGGTAATCCCAGCTCTCCTCTACGGCTGTGAGACTTGGGTGACCTACAGAAAACAGCTGAAAAACCTGGAACACCAGCAACAGCACTTTCTTCGGAAGATCCTCAACACAAAGTGGGAGGATTATTGCACTAATGTCAGTGTCCTCATAGAGGCCAACATCTTCAGTGTTCGGGCCCTGATTATCCAGCACCAGCTGAGGTGGAACGGGCACTGTGTGCGCATGCCTGATGTACGCTTACCAAAACAACTGCTGTATGCCCAACTCACCAAAGGAGAAAGGAAATGGGGAGGCCAAAAGAAATGCTTTAAAGACACTCTCAAGATAAACATCAAGAGTTGTGGCATCAACACCACACACTGGGAGACGATAGCCCAGGACAGGGATAACTGGCGAAGACTTGTCAGAGAGGGAATGTACACTTTTGAGGAAAATCTCCTTGCCCTGATTGCAGAAAAATGCCAGGAAAGACAACTGTCACGGAGCAATCACGGCCCAACCCTGTCTTCTAACACCATCTACAATGTCTGCGAATGAGCCTGTGGCTCAAGAACCGGACACCTCAGTCACCAAAGGACCCATGAAAAATAAAACCTGTGAAAGAGATCATCCTCAACCTTGAGGGATCGCTGATGATGATATCCTTAATCTTGCACTCTCCCGGCCTATATATATATGCATCCACAGATATAAATTTGGCTCTAGATATATGGTCCCTGTTTTTGGAAGCATCAAATTGGTTAAATTCCCCATCAGGAAGCCTTTTGTTCAATACTCCCACAAAACCCTAGACCCCTCTAATCTCCTCAGCCCATCCCATCCCATCCCTCCCTCCTCAACCCATCCCCTCCTTTTCTCCCTGTCCTCTTTCTCTTATCATTCCTCTCCTATTCTCTTTACTTACCTGTCAGGCTGTTCTCTGGTCTTCTTTTTACTGTCAACTTTGCATTTTATGTTCTGCTTATATCTTTATCTGAAAGGGAATAATTCCGGGAATTAGTTTATTATCTTACTTTACAAAGAACCCTAAACTGGTGCCAAATAACAAAATGACCATTATTATATAATTGTAAAGGCAAATATTTTTAACTAGTCAAATATCCTTTGTTAGATTATTATTTTAATGAAGCAATTGATAATTAAGAAGTTTTGTCTTACCTACTTTGCTGTAAAATCTGATATTGACTTTCTACTCCAGGTTAGATACCTTTCTTCTCTTTGTTGTCTTTGCTGTTTGTTAGCTGTGCTAGAATAAACAGTAAAGAATAAATAAAGAAAGAAAACAAATGATCTTGAAGAATTTCTGTCTAAGTTTTGAGGGCATGTTTGCCACCTTAATTAAAACAAAACAAATAACTTCCAAGTAAAGTGAATGAAATTGATAACTAAATGAGAATTGGGAATTTGCACATGCTGATGCTGAAAATGGAAATCTGAAGAGATTTCTGATGGATGGGGAGAAAGAATGGACCCCAATTTTATTAAGCATTCTAATTATTGGAGAGTCCCTGAACTTTAGAAAACAGACTCTAAAACAGACATATGGAGCCGTGAGTTTTATGCTTCTGAGCTCTAGAATTGAAATGTATTTAAATAACCAGTTCCCCTAAGGAAATGGGATAAATCACTTCTAGATTCAAATAACTGTCACTTAAGAATTAAATTTCCTATGCTACTTCCTGCAAAATTAAAGCCAGCTTTTAGTTTTTCAAAGAGACATTTAGGTTGAAATTTTTAACGTGCAGAAGAGATTTTAATCCACCCTGTATAGATCCAGACCTGCAGTGGCGGATTCAGAATTAGTGGGGCCCTGTGCTCAGCTTCATTTTTGGGGGCCCTCTTTGGGACCTAGCCACGAAAAAGAACATTCTCTCTTATCTCCCCCCCTTGCCCTCATTTATCATTCTTTTTTTCTTCATCCTCCTCTCAGTAATAGGAAGTAAAGGAAAATAAAGTGAGTGTTTTTGTAGTCTAACTTATTTTTCCCCAGAGCACTTGAAAATCGCTGAGGGTCTCGGCGGACCACTTAATGGTCTTTCCAAATATTGTTTGTACCATTAGCTAACTATTGTAAAGCGCTTTGGATAAGAATGCTTTATAAAAAAAAATGTAAAAAGACATTGGGGTGAGGGGTCTGGCCAGGCTTTAGGGTGCGGGAGGGGGCTCAGGGCTTGGGGTGCAGGGTATGGGAGGAAGTTAAGGTGCAGGAGCAGGCTTGGGGGTTGGGGTGCAGGGTCTGGCTATGAGTTAGGGTGCGGAAGGGGGTTCAGGGCTGGGGCAGGGGCAAGGGGTTGGGGTGTGGAGCGCTTACCTGTGGCAGCTGCTATTTGGTGCAAGGGGTGCAGGTGGGAATGTGGGGGGGTGCAGGAGTCAGGGGGTTGGGGGTGTGTGAGAGGGGTGCAGGAGTCAGAGGTGGGAGTGTGTGAGGGGGTGCAGGAATCAGGGCTGGGGGTGCAGGGTCTGGGAGGGAGTTAGGGTGAAGGAGCGGGCTGGGGGTTGGGGCAGGAGGTCAGGTTTGGAGCGTTTACCTGGGGCAGCTCCCATTTGGTGAGGGGGTGCAGGTGGGAATGTGGGTGGTGGGTGGTGAAGGAGCTCCCGTTTGGTGCTCAGGGTGGAGGTGGGGATGTGGGGGGGTGCAGGAGTCAGGGAGGGCAGGGGTCTGGGTGTGTGTGAGAGGGGTGCAGGAGTCAGGGCTGAGGGTGTGGGCTGGGGTTGTGGGGGGTGCTCCCTGTCTCACCCTAGCCCCCTGACCTTAGTGGCTCATGGCAGGTGGCTGGGGGGTGTATGTGTGTGGGGAATGCCGGGGCCCCGCCTTTGCTCTGCCCTGCCCCAATTCCACCCCTTTCCCCAAGGCCCCGCACTTGCCTCTTCTCCACCTCCTCCCCGCGAGTGCGCTGTGGCCCCGCTCCTCCCCCTCCCTCCTGGAGCGACCTGAGTGCTGATAAACAGCTGTTTGGTGGCGGGGAAAGTGCTGGGAGGGAGAGGGGGAGGTAGGAACATGGTGTCTGGGGGAGGAGGGCAAGGGGGGAGCTTGGCTGCCAGTGCTGCGGAGCCTGCAGTAGGAGCCCCAGGAGCTGGCAGGACAAAGCTTCTGCCCCCACAGCTGCCCAGCCCTGGGGCTCCCTGACATTGGGGGCCCCATGACAGGGCACCCTGTATTTACTGTAAATCCACCTCTGCTGACCTGGAATCTGAGCACTTAATGACATAGGAAACAGGATGATTTGAAAATGTTTACCTGCTGATAAATGCTTTACTGTATGTTTCTCTTAAGAGTCGGGTAATTCTGTTCACTCTCTTTAGTGAATTTAATCCTTTAAAATATCATAGTTGCTTTAAGTCTTGTTTTATAACCTATCTTCATTTTGTAGTGGCTACTGAACTCTTACTTTCATGGTAAAGAATGGCAATGATTCTCTTGTTCATATTTGCTGTTTGTGTGTGGCAGATAGCATGTTAAAGACTATCTTACTGTTCTGGGAACCTGTCTTTCCTCCCCGTCTTTCTCCTGTGGTGATCTTTCATCCCATGAGTGCCATTTGAATCTCTTTGTAGAGGACAGAAAGAAGGAAGTCAATGATTCTGACATCTTTAAGACTTCTGATTGTATTTAATGTGATTATATTCTTAAGATTATTTACTGTCCTATGCAAGTACAGTTTTTATCTTTTCTGAGACTTTATCTACTAGTTACAAGATTTAATAAGAGAGAGAGGCACATGAGGAACATCAGAGAGACCTAACCAAGCTAGGTGAATGGTCAACCTGATGGCAAATGAAGTTCTGTTTTGATAAATGCAAATAATGCACATGAGAGCAAAACATTTCAACTCCTGCTATATACGCAGGGTTCTAAATGAACTGTATCAACTCAGGAAAGGGACTTGGGTGCCATCATGGACAGCTTAATGAAGATCTCTGCTAAATGTGCAGCTGTGGTCAAAAAAGCAAAACAAGAGGCATAAGAAATGAGATTGAGAATAATATACTAAATATTATAACCTCTTCATATAAATCAATATTGCGCCCTCATCTGGTATATTGAGTGACATACAGGTTACCCCATATCAAAAAAATTATTTCAGAATTAGAGAGTGTTCAGAAAAGGATGATGAGAATGCTCAAGGGCATGGAAAAAACTCTAATGTGAAGAGAGATTGAGAGGAATTGTTTATTTTAGAAAGAAGGCTAATAAGAGGGATATAATTATATAAAAATAGTGAATGGTAGAGAAGATAGATCAGGAGTATCTGTTCTCCATGTCTCTGAATATAAGAACAAAAGGACATTCAATGAAATTAAAAAATAGCAAATTCAAAACCTATACAAGGAAATACTTTTTCATACCACACATACTTTGACTGTGGAATTCATTACCACAGGAAGCTGTTGACACTAAGAGTTTAGCAAGATTCAAAAAGGGATTAAACATTTATATGGCTAACAAGAATATCATTAATGATAAAAATGGAGCATATATTAACTATCTTATTGCAGGGTTTCTGCCAATCTCAAATGACTGAAGATTAGGATAAGACCTATATCTGTCTCCTGTGGAGTTCTTACATTATCATTCAAAGCATCCAGTGCTGGCCAGCACTGAAGACAGAATACTGAATTAGATGGACTTTGGGTCTCAACCAATACAGAAATTCACATGTTGCTGTTTTTATATGTGTCAAGGTTCCTCCCCCACTCTGAACTCTAGGGTACAGATGTGGGGACCTGCATGAAAACCTCCTAAGCTTACTTTTACCAGCTTAGGTTAAAACTTCCCCATGGTACAAATTAATTTTATCCTTTGCCCTTGGAATATCCACTGCCACCACCAAACTCTAACTGGGTTTACTGGGAAACGTAGTTTGGACACGTCTTTCCCCCCCAAATCCTCCCAACCCTTGCACCCCACTTCCTGGGAAAGGTTTGGTAAAAATCCTCACCAGTTTGCATAGGTGACCACAGACCCAAACCCTTGGATCTGAGAACAATGAAAAAGCATTCAGTTTTCTTACAAGAAGACTTTTAATAGAAATAGAAGTAAATAGAAGTAAAGGAATCACCTCTGTAAAATCAGGATGGTAGATACTTTACAGGGTAATTAGATTCAAAATATAGAGAATCCCTCTAGGCAAAACCTTAAGTTACAAAAAAGACACACAGACAGGAATAGTCATTCTATTCAGCACAGTTCTTTTCTCAGCCATTTAAAGAAATCATAATCTAACACATACCTAGCTAGATTACTTACTAAAAGTTCTAAGACTCCATTCCTGTTCTATCCCCGGCAAAAGCAGCATACCGACAGACACAGACCCTTTGTTTCTCTCCCTCCTCCCAGCTTTTGAAAGTATCTTGTCTCCTCATTGGTCATTTTGGTCAGGTGCCAGCGAGGTTACCTTTAGCTTCTTAACCCTTTACAGGTGGATTTTCCTCTGGCCAGGAGGGATTTTAAAGGGGTTTACACTTCCCTTTATATTTATGACACGCCCCCCAAATCTCAGCTAGGGTGAAACGCTGGCTGGGATTTCTTCCTGGAGCTCTAGGAAAAACAGAGTTAATAAGACACATGCATCTCTAAATATACTACCAAGTACATAAAGACTAACAATATTTTCCACATCTCAAGGACGATTTTAACCAGTTGATTCTGGGAAACTTTCATGTGAGAGTGCATCAGCCACTTTGTTAGAAGCTCCTGAGATGTGTTGGATGTCGAAATCAAAATCTTGGAGAGCTAAACGCCACCGAAGAAGTTTTTTGTTATTTTCTTTGACGGTGTGAAGCCACTTCAGTGCAGCATGGTCGGTTTGCAGGTGGAAACGCCGTCCCCAAACATATGGGCGTAGCTTTTCCAGAGCGTAGACAATGGTGTAACATTCTTTTTCACTGACTGACCAGTTGCTTTCCCTGTCAGACAGTTTTTTGCTGAGAAACACTACAGGGTGGAATTCTTGATCAGGTCCTTTCTGCGTTAAAACTGCTCCCACACGACGCTCGGACGCATCTGTGGTTACTAGGAACGGTTTGTCAAAGTCTGGGGCCCTTAGTACAGGGTCAGACATGAGTGTCGCTTTAAGCTTGTTAAAGGCCTTCTGACACTTTTCGGTCCACTGAACGGCATTTGGCTGTTTCTTTTTGGTTAGGTCTGTCAGTGGGGCGGCGATTTGGCTGTATTGCGGTACAAATCATCTGTAATAACCGGCCAAGCCTAAGAAGGATTGAACCTGTTACTTTGACTTTGGGACAGGCCACTTTTGGATAGCATCCACTTTGGCCTGTAGGGGGCTGATAGTTCCTTGACCCACCTGGTGTCCAAGGGAAGTCACTCTGTTTAGGCCTATTTGACACTTCTTAGCCTTAACAGTTAGTCCTGCCTCCCTTATGCGCTCAAGGACTTTTTGTAGATGTTCCAGGTGGTCTGCCCAGGAATCCGAAAATATGGCCACATCGTCAAGGTAGGCGACTGCATATTCTCCTAATCCCGCTAGGAGACCATCTACAAGTCTTTGGAAGGTGGCGGGTGCATTCCGCAGCCCGAAAGGGAGGACATTAAATTCATATAGCCCGAGATGTGTGGTGAAGGCTGACCTTTCCTTGGCAGATTCATCTAGCGGTACCTGCCAGTACCCCTTGGTTAAGTCCAAGGTAGAGATGAACTGGGCCCGTCCCAGTTTCTCTAATAGTTCGTCTGTGCGTGGCATTGGATAGTTGTCTGGGCGAGTTACAGCATTTAGCTTATGGTAGTCCACGCAAAAATGTATTTCCCCATCTGGTTTGGGAACTAGAACCACTGGAGATGCCCATGCACTTCCAGAGGGGCGGATTACACCCATCTGTAACATATCCTGGATCTCCCGTTCTATAGCAGTTTTAGCTTGAGGAGACACTCGGTAAGGTTGGACCCTAATTGGGTGAGCATTACCTGTGTCAATGGAGTGGTATGCCCGTTCAGTCAGTCCTGGGGTGGCTGAGAACGTTGACGCGTAGCTAGTGCACAGCTCCTGGATCTGCTGTCGCTGCATACGCCAAGGGTCATGGAGAGGTTCACCTCTTCCACACCACCAGCACTTTTCCCTTCGTAGTAGATACCTTCAGGCCACTCAGCGTCGTCTCCTCCCTGGGCTGTAAACTGACAAACCTTTAATTCTCTGGAATAAAAGGGCTTTAGAGAATTAATATGGTACACCTTAGGCTTTCAGTTGGAGGTGGGGAATGCTATGAGATAATTAACAGCTCCCAGGCGCTCCTGGACCGTGAATGGCCCTTCCCACGATGCTTCCATTTTATGGGCCTGGAGCGCCTTTAAGACCATGACCTGGTCCCCTACTTTGAAGGAACGCTCTCTGGCATGTTTATCATACCAGGCTTTTTGCTCTTTTTGAGCATCCTGTAAGTTTTCTTTAGCAAGGGCTAAAGAGGTTCGGAGGGTGTTTTGTAGGTTGGTTACAAAGTCCAGAATGTTAGTTCCTGGAGAAGGTGTAAATCCCTCCCATTGCTGCTTCACCAACTGTAATGGTCCCCTAACCTCATGGCCATATACAAGTTCAAATGGGGAAAACCCTAAACTGGGGTGTGGTACAGCTCTGTAGGCAAAGAGCAACTGCTGCAACACTAGGTCCCAATCATTGGAGTGCTCATTTACGAATTTACGTATCATGGCCCCCAAAGTTACATTAAACTTCTCCACCAGGCCATTTGTTTGATGGTGGTAAGGAGTGGCAACCAAGTGATTTACCCCATGAGCTTTCCAAAGGTTTTGCGTAGTTCCTGCCAGGAAATTAGTCCCTGCATCTGTGAGGAGGTCGGAGGGCCAACCTACCCTGGCAAAAATGTCTGCTAGGGCCTGGCACACACTTTTAGCCCTGGTGTTGCTTAGAGCTACTGCTTCCGGCCATCGGGTGGCAAAATCCATGAAAGTCAGTATGTACTGCTTTCCTCTGGGTGTCTTTTTCGGAAAAGGGCCCAGAATATCCACAGCTACTCGCTGAAATGGAACTTCAATGATGGGGAGTGGCTGGAGAGGGCCTTTGACCTGGTCTTGAGGTTTTCCCACTCTTTGGCATACTTCACAAGACTGGACATAGGTAGAAACATCCTTGCCCATTCCCTCCCAGTGGAATGACCCCCCAAAACGGTCTTTGGTCCTGTTCACCCCAGCATGGCCACTAGGGTGATCGTGGGCTAAGCTCAAGAGCTTGGCCCGGTATTTAGTTGGAACTACCAACTGTCTCTGAGGATGCCAGTCTTCCTGGTGTCCACCAGAAAGAGTTTCCTTGTATAAAAGTCCTCTTTCTACAACAAACCTGGATCGATTAGAAGAGCTGAGAGGCAGTGGGTTGCTCCGTGCCGCCGTCCAAGCTCTCTGGAGGCTTTCATCTGCTTCCTGTTTGGTCTGGAATGGTTTCCTTGATGCTGGAGACATCAGTTCCTCATTGGATTGTGGACCTAGGCTTGGTCCCTCTGGAAGCGATGTAGGGGATGGGGCTGTTTCCGTTGACTGTGAACCGCTTTCCACTGGTGCACTATGTTGGGGTTCAGGCTTCAGCTGAGCCTCTTGTGTAGGATTATCGGTTGCTGCGGGTTCAGGTTCGGTGGAGCCCTCTGGTGTTGAGGTTGCAAGTACTGGATTCAGTGCTGGCAATGGGACTGGTGTTGGTTGTTCCGCTGGTTCTGGTTCTGGGACTGGTTCCGTCTGGGTCTCTAGGACTGGATACACTACTGCTGTTGCAGACATTGGCCTGGGGTCTGGGTCCATCACCTCTGACTGGGTCCTGATAGAAGTTTCCGGAACAGAGCTAGGCCTCACAGCTTGTTTAGCCTGGCTACGGGTGACCATTCCCACCCTCTTGGCCTGCTTCACATGATTGGCCAAGTCTTCCCCCAACAGCATGGGGATGGGATAATCATCATAGACTGCAAAAGTCCACGTTCCTGACCAGCCCTGGTACTGGACAGGCAACTTGGCTATAGGCAAATCGAAAGAGTTGGACTTGAAGGGTTGAATCGTCACTTGGATCTCTGGGTTGATTAAATTGGGGTCCACTAAGGAAGCATGGATAGCTGACACTTGTGCTCCGGTGTCCCTCCATGCGCTGACCTTCTTCCCGCCCACACTCACAGTTTCCCTCCACTCCAAGGGTATCTGGGCCTGCGGACCTCTGGTGTGATCCCGGTGCAATGAACTGTAATCTGTTGGGGTTCTTGGGGCAGTTGGCCTTTACATGCCCCAGCTCATTACATTTAAAACATTGTCCAGCTGATGGGTCACGGGGGCGAGGTGGGTTGCTGGAGAACGGGGTGGTGGGACGATAAGGGGTCTGGAGGGTTCTTTGGGAGGTAGGTGGGGCTTTGGGCAGCCCCCAGTAATAGGGTGTGGTCTGGGGTTGTCCCTTCTGGTCTCCGCTCCAACTGCGACCAGTTTTCTTCTTCTCTGCCACCTCCACCCATCTGGCTCCGATCTCTCCTGCCTCGATTACAGTTTTGGGCTTCCCATCTAGGATGTATCTTTCTATTTCTTCAGGAACACCCTCTAAGAATTGTTCCATTTGCATTAGGAAGGGCAAATTTACTGGAGATTCAACACTTGCTCCTGATATCCAGGCATCCCAATGTTTCACAATGTGGTAGGCATGTCGGGTAAATGACACGTCTGGTTTCCACCTTAGGGCTCTGAACCTCCGACGAGAATGCTCGGGTGTTATCCCCATTCTGACTCTCGCCTTGGATTTAAACAGTTCATACTTGTTCATGTGTTTTTTAGGCATTTCAGCCGCCACCTCAGCTAAGGGTCCACTGAGCTGCGGCCTCAGCTCTACCATGTATTGGTCGGTAGAGACGCTGTACCCAAGGCAGGCCCTTTTGAAGTTTTCTAAGAAGGCCTCAGTATCATCACCTGCCTTGTAGGTGGGGAACTTTCTGGGATGGGAAGTGATACCTGGAGAAGGATTGCTAGGGTTTGTTGGTATATTCGGCTGAGCCTTTACCTTCTCCATCTCCAGTGCATGCTTCCTCTCTTTTTCCTTCTCCTCCTCCACATGCTTCCTCTCTTTGTCCCTTGCCTCCATTTCCCTCCTGTGGGCAGCCTCCTGTACCTCCTTCTCCAGCCGCATGAGTTCTGTCTGTCTTTCATGTTCCTTTTGTTTTTCCTCAGCCTGAAATCTGGCTAATTCCATCTTTTGTTGTGCCGTGGATTCTGTCATCCTAACCTCTCTGTTTTTAACTAACTTTACACCCGAGGTTTAGAAATAAACAAACAAAACTTGGCTGTAAAGTTTTGCTGTGCTGGAATAGAATACCTATTCTCTGATAGTGATTGTCAGCCTACAGAAAAAGACAATTCCCTTTGTCTCTGCTCTGGCCCCAGATCAAAGCAAAAAACCTCCAACTACTTGGAAACCTGCTTACCAGCTGACCAAAGGAAAAAAAAATCCTTTCAAACATGTGCTCCTTGTTAAAAAAAAAAATCAAAATCCTAAAGAAAAGCCCCTGCCACTTTTGTCTCCAGGCAAATGGGTAGAACACCCCCCCCCATTTACTTTTAAGGAAAAAAAGAAAAAAAAACCTTCTGGTTTACCAAGACTGTGAATTTCCCTGCAGGAGGTTAAGTACCCTGCCAGGCAAAGAAAACCTGCAATTCACAAAGATAATCCCCTTTTGTCTCTGCTCTGGCCCCAAAGCAGAGAAAAAACTAGCTGCTTTCCAGCAGCCCCAAAGGAAAAAAAAAATTCCTTTTTAAAATCTGTATTTCTAGTTCAAAAAATCTCAAATTGATCTCAAAATGATTTCAAGTTAATCCCACCACTCTGCCACCATGTCAAGGTTCCTCCCCAACTCTGAACTCTGGGGTACAGATGTGGGGACCTGCATGAAAACCTCCTAAGCTTACTTTTACCAGCTTAGGTTAAAACTTCCCCATGGTACAAATTAATTTTATCCTTTGCCCTTGGAATATCCACTGCCACCACCAAACTCTAACTGGGTTTACTGGGAAACGTAGTTTGGACACGTCTTTCCCCCCCAAATCCTCCCAACCCTTGCACCCCACTTCCTGGGAAAGGTTTGGTAAAAATCCTCACCAGTTTGCATAGGTGACCACAGACCCAAACCCTTGGATCTGAGAACAATGAAAAAGCATTCAGTTTTCTTACAAGAAGACTTTTAATAGAAGTAAAGGAATCACCTCTGTAAAATCAGGATGGTAGATACCTTACAGGGTAATTAGATTCAAAACATAGAGAATCCCTCTAGGCAAAACCTTAAGTTACAAAAAAGACACACAGACAGGAATAGTCATTCTATTTAGCACAGTTCTTTTCTCAGCCATTTAAAGAAATCATAATCTAACACATACCTAGCTAGATTACTTACTAAAAGTTCTAAGACTCCATTCCTGTTCTATCCCCGGCAAAAGCAGCATACCGACAGACACAGACCCTTTGTTTCTCTCCCTCCTCCCAGCTTTTAAAAGTATCTTGTCTCCTCATTGGTCATTTTGGTCAGGTGCCAGCAAGGTTACCTTTAGCTTCTTAACCCTTTACAGGTGAGAGGATTTTTCCTCTGGCCAGAAGGGATTTTAAAGGGGTTTACCCTTCCCTTTATATTTATGACAATATGCCTTTTCATTTTTATCCTTTTTAATATACCTCTTCTTTGCTCATGAAAGTTTATTCTCAAATAAATTTGTTAGTCTCTAAGGTGCCACAAGTACTCCTTTTCTTTTTGCGAATACAGACTAACATGGCTGCTACTCTGAAACCTCTTCTTTGACTGGAGATCTTGGGGTGGGGGCATGTGTCTCAGTGAGATTTTTGTCATGGATTTGAGCCCCACTTTATTTTTTAACTTTATATGTTAGGGTGTAGTGGAGACGTAGTTTATAAGTCATTGTTGAAGTTACATGCTTCTGCCACACCAATGTAGTGGGATATTTGAGCATTCTTATTTAAACTTTTGAAAATATTTTTAAAAAATGTTAGATTTAGTCTGGAATATTTCATATCCATTTAGATTTTATGCATGGAACCCAAACTTTGGTATTAAAGTCCCATTACGTATCCTGTCTCTTTTAGGTTGCCTTTACTTGCGTAGAAAACTGCAGTGCCCATTGATACTTTCCTCCTTTATAATGTGATCTAGAAGCGCAGATTTATACAGACCATTTAACTTGAACTGGTGTAGACCTCTGGGTTGGACTTCTCACCAGAAGATTAGAATTTGTTTTCTTTTATGGGTGTGATGGTTACTACCTTCAGGATCTCAGAGAGTTCTCTCATAGTTATGATGCACACACCTCCTACTTTTTCTAATTAAAAAAAAACAGCCTGTGCTAGAAATGTGGAGGTATTGTTCCTTTAGAGCGTGGAGGCTGAAAAGTAGTACCTGATTACCAATAAAGGAACAAATAGAAGGTATGGTCTCTGAAGGCAATAGGCTACTTCTAGAAGCAAATTGCTTTCCATTTCCTGAGCAGGTGAGAAGTAGATAAACAAATGCTACAGACATAAACAATGTGTATAGATTTTGCTCCTACTAATGTGTTTTTAATTGTATAAGTAAACAACGCAATGGTACTAAGGGCTCTGTGAAAGATACTGATTTGTGCTGGTCTTCAGAATAAATTTAATTCATCTGTTCTCCAAAAAGATTCTTCTCCTTAAACCTTAAAAGAGTTTCTGATGTTCTGTATCTGGGCCCCTTTCACACTGAGGAATATTAATTTGGCCTTAAAATATGGCCATATGAAAGAGAACACAGTAACGCTTAAGACATGTATGACTGATAGTTGTAGACTTACACAGCAATGAAATAATAAAGCTTGTTATCAATTGTAGTAGAGGTCACACTGGAGGATCATAATGACTCCTAATGATCTAATTATCAAGATTCTGCAAGACTTTATTTTCTGCTCCATGATATGTGATTATCTGTGTCACATACTGAAAATAATAAGACGGCAATTGCCATTCGAAAGAGATTCCAATGTCATTTTCCACTTCATTTCCTCTTAATAATAATAATAATAATAATAATTAATAATAAAAACTTCTACACCCTTTTCCTTCAGGCACCCTGTAGAATTAAAGCAGTAGTAATTTAAAATGGCAGTTTCATTTGTCAGCATATATTCTATTTCTCTTCCTGGAATAGGGTGTAACAAAGAGTTGTGTTTCAAATTATTTAATTAATGTGATGTGGTAACGAATTTTAAAGAAAACTTACTACTTTGGGAGTGTAGTTTGGCTAAAATCCACCTTCTTCTTGAGGACAAATGCTGCAAATGAGATGTAAAAATATTTTTGAACAGTTAAGCAAAAGTTTTATGCTACACAAATATATTCCTCTCTGTCAAAGCCTTCTGGAACTAGTGGCTACTCAAATATAAAATAAAGAACAGATGGCAGTTTTTGTCTGGGGGCTCATAGTCCTTAATAGACTGCTCAAACAAAGCTTTGAAAGGCTCCAAGCCTTTATAGCTCAGCTATAAAAGAAATATATTTCAAAAGAAGAAAATTGCATCACAATGACTATGTTAGTTTGTTACAAATCCTATCAACATTTACCACTACACACACACACACACACACTCTCTCTCTCTCTAACTAAATTAGGAGAGGAATGGAACATGAAGAGAGAAACATTAAAATTAGTAAATAAGAGGAAAAGCTATAAGTGGTGTTGAGCATCTTCTGTTCCCCTTGTTTTTTCCTAGGGAAGTATTTTCCCCACAAACTACTTACCTGTGTACTGATGTTACTAGCATAAGTTGAAAAATATGTGTCCATAGCTGTACAGCAAGCTCCATTTCTCAGAAAACAAAGGGTCATAGATAAATGTGTATCTATTCCAAGAAGAATATAGGATTGGAAGGGATCTCCTGGATCATCAAATCCAGTCCCTGCTATAATTCCATTATATAATCCCATTCATAAATTATCAAACTACATTTGAAAACTTGTTAGGTTGTTTGCCCTTATTACTCCTTTTAGAAAGCTGTTCCAGAACATCATGACTCTGATGGTTAGGCACCTTCTTCTAATTTCTAGTCTAAGCTTATTCATGACCAGTTTATACCCACTTGTTCTTGTGCTAACATTATCCTTGATCTTAAATAGCTCTTCTTTCTCCCTGGTGTTTACCCTACCAGTATATTTATAGAGCACTATTGTATCCCCTCTGTGCTTCATTATTCTGGAGGAAATAGAAAGTTGCAGCCAAAGTTGTCTAGAAGTGAAGTTTGCATTACCACTATGAGCCAGCTTCTCCATGTGGTTTACCTTCTGTGGTCTGGTAGATTTTACAATATAATTAACATTATTTGATTGGTCAGACCGGGATTTCCATGTTCCCCAATGGGGATGCATATGAGCATCTAGGATGTAGGGGTTCCAAGGACTATAATTAGGAAAGTATCAGAGGAGTAGCCATGTTAGTCTGTATCCACAAAAACAAGATACATCTGAAGAAGTGGGTTTTTTACCCACAAAAGCTTATACCCAAATAAATCTGTTTGTCTTTAAGGTGCCACCAGACTCCTAGTTGTTTTTATAGTTAAGAATGTAGAGAAGACATCAGTGCTAGGGAATTAGGAAGATAGCATGTGAAGGAGCTAAGGGGTGGGGTTGTGAAGTGGATTTTCCAGCTACCATCCCTTCCCCAGTCACATTGCCTACCCAGTTTCCAGTTGCAATAACCAGCCTGGTTCCCTAGTCACTGCTTGCATAGTTTCCATGATCTCTACATCATTATCCACTGAATTTTAATGTGTATTAGTTTTGGAGGGATGTGGAGGGGATATGTAAAAAAAAGAAAAAGAAAATGGAACTAGGCAGCAATACAGGGGAAATGGGCTAAGAACTATAGCTGGAGTGGTGGACAGACCAAAGAGACCCGGGAGTTAGCAGGGAGTCCCACTGACCAGCCCTACTCCCAGGTCCTGTTTGTCGTAGCTTGAGCCTCCTATACACATTGTAAGGTTTACCAACATCAGTGCATCCATCCAGTTCATCACAATCACACCAAAACACATAACCTTAATTCTGGCCTCACACTCTTGTGTACAAATAACATTTTACAGACTTATATGGGGAATGTATCTTAATCTGGTTGAAATCAGAGTTAAGGTTGTACATTTAAGTGTGAATATGAGAAACTGGGGTCCTGGTTTAGGAGTTACACAAGTGTAAAAGTGAAGTAACAGTGGTGAATCATACCCTGGATGTGTGCAGTGTGGGTGGTTTTACACTGGAACTGAAACTGAGCTTTTGGTGGAGCTGTTGGCTCTGATTTTCTGTTATGCTGGAATTAGCAACATACTAGCAGTACAAAGCATCCCTAAATGTCAATGGATCTAGCCAATGAACAATTACCACTGCATAAGGAATCCTTAAATGACATAGACCTGTCATCACAACTCTGTGTCATCACATCATTCACTGTGCGCTCTGGCTGCTGGCATAGGGGTTGGGCATGGGGAAAGGGGAATGGGGCTTCCTTATATCTTTTTGAAATGGTGTCCAAGTCTGAGCGCTGTAATCTGTCCTGGGGATGACCCAGCTTCCTCTGTAGCTCAGAATTAGGGTACATAAGGGGGACTTAACGCCACCCTTTACACCTTCCGTCTCAGATTTGTGCCAAGAACTCCACAGCCACATTGGTGAAATAGTGCCGAGATGTATTTGAGTGTATTGGTGGTGTTTATGTGGTTTATTTGGAAAGATGTGAGATGAAATTGGTGTGTATATTAACATTGGATTAACTGGTAATTTCCTTTATATTTGATTGTGTTGGTAGGAAATTAGTTAACATTTTTGGTAGGGGAATGTCATTATTTAAAAAAAGTGTTTGAGAGGTTATTCCTAATCCCAATGTATATACTGTAAAATGTGTAATTTTAAAATATATAATGTATATAAATATAGCTGGTTTTAAAATACTGTTCTTGTTATTCTGACAATAGACTCTTAATTTTTTTTTAAATGAAAAAAGATGACAATGCAGGGGAAATAATCCTATGTACTATGGACAGACAATATATTTTCTGAGCTTTATTGTTTAGTTTACATGCTCATCTGTAGGAATGTATAAGACACTAAGCTTAGATAAAGAGTAGGGCTTAATATGCGAAATGCAGGAAGTCATTTATATTGCTTTAATTAAACCTCATTATGTTTCAACACTAATCGTTGTCAATACCGATATTTCTAAGTCAAATATTTTAGCTCCTTTGTTTTTCATTTTTCTGGCAGCATGCGTGGGAAAGATGGTGAGTAATCTATCTGTTTCTTGGCAAAGCTTAAGGTACCTATGTTTGCAAAAAGTAGATTACAGAGAGAAGACGTCCTTCAAATCAAAAATGTAATTTTTAACTAAACAAAGTTTGTTAATTATGATGAAATGCATAATTATTTTCCTTTACCAGCTTGTTTTTAATTATGTCTGTCAAATATTTCTAATAAGAAAAGCTAGAGGTAGCATGATGACTTGATTAGTATTCAGCTAGGACTTGGATTTGAAAATATATTTAAAATCTAAAGTTCACCCCATGGGAGACTTCTGATTGTATCTATATCATGTTCAGTGGAATTGGAGTCAGAGGGCCCGTGTTCCCTGGAGAGTCTGTTATTGGCTGGACACCAGGGAACGAGTGAAGTTAGGGTAGAAGCAACTCAGTCACATGGACAGAGAAATATACTGGGTTTAATAAAATTCCACTTGTTCAATTTAACTTATATTTAGTTTCACTCTTTGTTAATGAAACAGTATGTTGGAGGTTATGTGGCCAGTGTCTTGGGGAAAGGTACAATCTGCAACATCATGCTCTTTTTGATACATATCCTATTAAACACAGAAAAATGTTATTTGGACAGTCATGTGAAGGGAAGGCATGGTTTGAGGATATAAAAAAAGACATAAAAGCTTCTGTCATGAATATTAAATTGAAACACTTCAAAGAGTTTTCTGAGGTTAGTCACTTTAGGGTCCCCCCCATTACTTTTAACTCGATTTGATTTAGCAAGAATTCACGTTCTGTGGTTTTTTGCTATTATGTCTGTGCAGAACTACACCACTGTCTACAGTATCTAATCAATAGCCAAGATCCTGAATTTTTTCAATCACTCCATCTAAGAATCCTTACCTATGTTCCATCTGAACTATAGTGGAGCATAGGAAAATATTATATCATTATTGTTGTGATTTATGGAAGATGACCCTAGTTGTCACCAAGCAATTACTAAAACAATGACTAATCTCTGAACTGGGTACGTTAACATAACTGATGACCATACATGAGGCAAAATCTTGTAGACTGACTGCTGCCCCAATGAAGCAGAGATTCACTAAAGGGAAATATGCAGGTTTTCTCAATATTGTTAAATGAGATACAACCTACAACAGCCCTTCTTGCAGGTATTTTAGGTTCCATACTTGTAATAGTCATATTGTGGTCTATCCATTAACATATATATATATATATATATATATATATATATATATATATATATATATATATATATATATATATATATATACACACACACACACACACACACACATATATATACACATATGTATATATATTTTAATATATCTTTCTCTTTTATGAGGGCTCTTCCAAAGACAAATATAGTATTAATGGAGCTTGTTCCCACCTCAATTTTTATTACATTTGCAATAATTTATATCATTACTCTGTCATCTGAAAGGTGTGTAAGTTAACTGTACTTTCAGAAAAGCATTTCTTCCTGCTGTTATTGTATTGTATTTGTCCCACTTGTAGCACCATCATCATGTCATTGTCATAGCAATATAGAACACAGCTCTCTTCTCTTAGAGCTGCTTTTTTCTTTCATTAGAATGCAACTCTATTAATCATAACTCTGGCAGTTTAATGCTTGGATTGCAGCATAAAATGTAATCTATTAAAATCTGTTCCAGGCAGTCTGAGTCAGGCACTAAAATATTTATTACTGTTTTCTGCATTTTTGGCTTAAAGGAAACTGTATAAAATAAATAAAGATGCAAAGTTGATATATCTCAATGACCAGTAGATTGGGGAAAAATTTATAGGAGTATCCCTCATGTGATATATTCCGTGACAAGTAAGTTCTGTTCACTGCTCTTGCATTATACCATAGACACCAATATTTTGTGTGTCCCTTACTAGAATCACCTAATCACACAAAGTACTTGTTTTTCTTCCCCTCCAAGAAAATGAATATATTGACGTCTAGAATCATGGCACCAATGCTTGTTGAAATTGTTTACCATGTCAAAAGCATACTGCTGATTCATGATGTTAAAATGTACCTCTTTTTTTAAAAAAAAGTATGCTTGTGTGTGCTGTGTAGTATGTGTGTGACCTATACATTTTATTATATATATATATATATATAATTTTTATAGATATATAGATAATAATATATATCTATATCTTTCCTTTCTTGCCCTTCAAAAATCGGTGCATATGGTGCTCATAAAGGGCTTCAACCAATGCCCATTGAAGTATAAGAATTCACAGAAGCCGTAAAAGCCTATTTCAGGGGTGCATTTTTATTTCTTTATTTATTTGCCTATGACATGAACCAGTGTGTACAAATTAGCATATATTATCAAACAGTTGGTACAAGTCAGGAGAACCCCAAACCTTTTTACATGATGTTTCTTCACTCCAATATTTGAATACTAGGGCAGTATCTTATTCTACCATAACTTTAAAAAAATGTTCCTTTGGGCCCAATTCTACTAATTGTCCATTGGGTAAATAAAGATGATTAAGGGAAGCAGAACTGGGCCATCAGAGAAGGAAGGAAGGAAGAAGAACGAATATCGCTCTGTGTATACCAGTGATGAGCTTGGACCATAACATCATATTTAAACCCCCTTTCTTCCAAATTGTGGGGAAACTTGTATTTGGATTCAATTTCTAACCTTGGATTTGAAAGCCATCTCTAACTTAAACCTCCTATAGTAAAAGAAATGTACATTAAACAGATTGCCTAAAGCTCCTTGTTACTGTGGGGTTATTACTTCTTGAACAGAAGTATAGTAAATATAAAAACTGTGAACATTCCTGCATATAAACAAGATATGCTCAGCAGAGTTAGTGTATAACAACCTTCAAGAATACAACATGAGCAGTGCTTCTGGCCTTCCTGAGCCATCTGCCTGCCAACTCCGTACATCTCTTCCCTTAGTTACATCTCACTACTGTGTGAAGACAGAGCTACACAGAAAACAATAGAAATGAAAATAAACATTAGAAATAGATCTGCTTTAAAAAAAGGAAAAAAGCCAACAATAGCAGCAAATCTTGAAGGTGAGACAAACTGAATCAGCAATAGTATGTACTCCCTTTTCTTATCAGTCGTACACAGACAACCTACATAATATATACGCACTAGTAATATCAAACACAGCAATTTTATTTCCCTCTGAATGCAACTTAATAAATACCATTATCACAATATGAGGATATTGCCTATACACAGTCCAGCTAGTGATTCCAGTCCTATAACTGCTCAAAGTAGTTACTCTTTCTTATTTATTTCAAATTTCATGGCATACATGGTACTTTGAAAACATAGCCACTGTCACCTCTGTCTTGGTGAGAGAGCCAAGATTATAAAACAATGGGAGCAGGATGAAGCCCTTAGAGATCAGTAGTTGTTTTGCCATTGACTTGAATGGGAGCAGAATTGGCCCCAATGTCCTTAGTCTAAGGTGGAGCAAATTGATAAAAGAGTATAAGTAGAATAAATATAGTGTTAAATTGTGGCCCCATTTACATTAATGGGAGTTTTGCCAATGACTTCAATAGGTTCAGAATTTCAACTATAGATTTTGAAGCCATGAAGAGCAACTTCACCATGTTTCTAGAAGCTCTGAAAACCAATTCTACAGAGACTAACATATAGCTAGGATGTGAGGAATATGGTGTGTATAGGAGGGTCTCATAAATAAATTAATGTAGGCCATTTCATCTTCTGCATCTTTCTTTCCCATTTGGTATAGTATATCCCATAAAAACAAAAATTTCATTCAATATTAAGGGTGCACAACATGTAGGTGAAGCAATAACATCACTGATGTCAGCAGCAGCAAAATCTGCTGGTGCAATTGAGCCCATTTCCAGTTGTTATACAGATAAGGAACATATGGCTATATAAAGCCTTTTCTCATTACCCTATAGTGGAGCAGAGCTATTGAAATCAAGCTGTGTCTATACCAGTGAGATTTTTTTTGCAACAGAAGGTTGACAAATATATGAAGTTTTCTTTCACGCAAACCGTATTCTAAAGTTATATAAAAGAGAGGAGAAAAAAGAAAAAAGAAAAGAAGTACTTGTGGCACCTTAGAGACTAACCAGTTTATTTGAGCATGAGCTTTGAGCTGTAGCTCACGAAAGCTCATGCTCAAATAAACTGGTTAGTCTCTAAGGTGCCACAAGTACTTCTTTTCTTTTTTCTTTTTACGAATACAGACTAACACGGCTGTTACTCTGAAACCTGTCATAAAAGAGAGGCCTGATTATGCAAAGTGCTGAGCACCTTCTCTGAGGTGCAGAGCAACCTCAAGTTTTACTGAAGTTAATGACAGTTAAATGCTCAGCATTTTGCATGATCAAACGTTAAAGTGATGCTATATTAATCTAGCAACTTTAATAATTCTTACTTGCTGATATCACTGCAAATCATTGGCCTAGAAACCTGTTCTGCAGCCTCCTCCCTGAAAAACCTGCTTTTTTCCCCCTTTGTACTGAAGCCTGAAGTCCAGTAAATCTTATGCATGAGCTGTAAAGTTTGCAGAAAAAGAGTGTTCTTTGGATCTTGTGGCTGAAATCTACACTTGATCTCTGAATAATCTGTGTAGTTTGGAGAATTGTGTAGCTTGTGTCCTTATATTGCCCCTCAGATGGCTGGGTTAAAATATATATTTTTGGCAGGAACTATTTTTCTTTAAGGCATATTAATGGGCTGAGAGTAGTTCATAAATATTCTGTTACAAATTCTCTGTTAAAATTCGTATATATAAAACCAATTTACTTCAGAGGTAAATGGAACCAACTTATTAATTTCTCACTTTTGCTTGTGTATGTGCACTCTCTGATGCTTTATTTGCAAAATTGTAGTAAAATTAATATTTCTATGTCTATGAAGAATTATTAGTTTTGTTGCAGAAAATAAAAGGCATTATCTTGGGGTCTAGTACTATTTCTAGAATAATGGTAATTTAATACTTACTGGGCCTGACTCTGTTCTCACACCAGTGAGAATTAGGATGAGTTCATTGAGGATTTAACTGAGACCAGAAAGAGGCCCATTAGATCTATCTATGGCCCAGATCATCAGCTGTTGTAAAGGCTCCATTGAACTCAATGAAACTCCACTGATCTGCACCAGCTGAGCACCTGATCCATTGCATGAGACACCAGCCCTATCAAATTCATTGGGAGTTTAATCATTGATTTCTGTGGAGTCAGGACTTGACCCATAGAGTTTAACAATGAAATGTAACCAAGGTTGCAGGCTAGAAGGACAGAAACTCATCCTTCCCTAACCTGCTGAAAATGACTATTAAAAAGACATGCCTACATTAAAAATATTGAGCTATTTCAGCAGAGGATTTGGACCACTACAGGCAAATAGCCTCTTAGGGTGGGATCCATGAAGGTATTTAAGCACCTAATTCTCAGTTCTGGCTCCACTGCAATCCATAAAACTCCTGCCGAATGCTGTAGGCACCTAACTCGTAAGTTTTTTCAGAGCACAGTTTCCCATGACACCTGTGTTTTTCCTCTGAGCATACATACTGCTGTTTCTCGATAGGTTTCCAAATGCCTGTCTCCAATCCAAGCCCCATAATAATCCAATAACCAGAGGAAGACAGGGGTTCAGCCACGTAACACACCTGAAGAACCTGATCCGGAAGGTGGCCTTTTGAGCGCACCTAACAGATTGGGTCCCATTCAGAATGGACAAGGAGGTGGTGGTGGTGGTGGCCCAGTGGTTAGAGCACTCACCAGGTTAACTTCAGTACCTGGAAAGATAATGGAGCAAATAATTAAGCAATCAGTTTGCAGAAACCTAGAAGATAATAAGGCGATAAATAACTGTCAGCATGGATTTGTCAAGAACAAATCATTTGAAACCAACCTAAGAGATTTCTTTGATAGGGTAACAAACCTTGTGGATAGGGGGAAGTGGTAGATGTGGTATATCTTGACTTTAGTGTGGATTTTGATACTGTCTTGCATGACCTTCTCATAAACAAACTAGGGAAATACAACCTAGATGGAGCTACTATAAGGTTGGAAAACTTAATTGGTTGGAAAACTGTTCCCAAAGACTATTTATCAGTGGTTCACAGTCAATCTGGAAGAGCATATCAAGTGGGGTCCTGCAGGGATCAATTCTGGGTCCAGTTCTGTTCAGTATCTTCTTCAATTATTTAGATAATGGCATAGAGAATACACTTGTGATGTTGCACTCCATATGTTTTATGGAAATATGCTTATGAGTGTGAATATGATGTAACTGGAATATGCTTTATGCAAAAAGGTCTTTTGTAAGGTATCATAACAAAGGTTATAGCCTACTGAATATATTCCTCCTATTTGCATGGATGTATCATTCTTGTATCTGAAGCTAGAAATATGAAGTATAACTCTGAGGTCTTATTGTAGTTATGCAAAATTTGGGCCATTAATGGTGGTTTAGAATCTTGATGGCTCCCATTGACTAGGACAGTTGGTTGTAAATGGTTTATTTACCCACAAGCCTTCCTGTGTACGTGTGGGCCAACCCGGGAAGAATGGAAACTAGGGGTCTTACAGTGACATGTGACCATGTCACATGATACTGGAATCCATCTTAATCCTTGTACTTTTCCATTGATGAGGCAGGGGTGGGAACAAGCACAGACAAAAGATTCCTGCCTTGTGCCAAAGCTATAAAAGGGGGTGGAGCAGGACACAAGGGGATGCCAGTCATGAGAAAACCCCCGCTTACCACCTGAGATGTCTGCTGGAACTAACAAGGACTGTACCGGGGAAAGGATTGGGCCCAGACTAGGAAGGAGTCTAGTCTGTGAAATAAGCTTATTGGAACATCTCTGAGATATTACCTGTAATCAGTTTCTTAATGTATTAGGCTTAGATTTGCATGTTTTTGCTTTACTTCGTTCTGTCTGTTATTACTTGAAACCACTTAAATCCTACTTTTTATACTTAATAAAATCACTTCTGTTTATTAATAATCCCAGAGTAAGTGATTAATACCTGGGGGAGCAAACAGCTGTGAGTATCTCTCTATCAGTGTTATAGAGGGCAGACAATCTATGAATTTACCCTGTATAAGCTTTATTCAGAGTAAAACGGATTTATTTGGGGTTTGGATCTCATTGGGAACTGGGTGTCTGGGTGCTGGAGACAGGTAACCTGCTGAGCTGTTTTCAGTTATGTATGCATGGACAAGACCTGGGTCTGTGTTGTAGCAGGCTAGCATGTCTGGCTCAGCAAGACAGGGTTCTGGAAATCCCAAGCTGGCAGGAATAACTGGCTCAGAGGTAATCTCAGCACATCAGGTGACAGTCCCAAGGGGATCTCTGTGGCTGAACTCGTCACAACACTTACCAAGTTTGTGGACAATACCAAGCTGGGAGGGGTTGCAAGTGCTTTGGAGGATAGGATTGAAATTCAAAATGATCTGGACAAACTGGAGAAATGGTCTGAAGTAAATAGGATGAAATTCAATAAGGACAAATGCAAAGTACTCCACTTAGGAAGGAACAGTTAGTTGCACACATACAAATGGGAAATGACTGCCTAGAAAGGAGTACTGTGGAAAGAGATCTGGGTGTCACAGTGGATCACAAGCTAAATATGAGTCAACAGTGTAACCCTGTTGCAAAAAAAGTAAACCTCATTCTGGGATGTATTAGCAGGAGTGTTGGAAGCAAGACATGAGAAGTAATTCTTCCACTCTACTCTGCGCTGATTAGGCCTCAACTAATCCGTGTCCAGTTGTGTATTGTGAGTATTGTGTCCAGTTCTGGGCTCCACATTTCAGGAAAGATGTGGACAAATTGGAGAAAGTCCAGGGAAGAGCAACAAAAATGATTAAATGTCTAGAAAACATGACCTGTGTGGGAATATTATAAAAATTGAGTTTGTTTAGTCTGGAGAAGAGAAGACTGAAAGGGGACATAACAGTTTTCAAGTACATAAAAGTTTGTTACAAGGGGAAGGGAGAAAAATATTGTCCTTAACATCTGAGGATAGGACAAGAAACAATGGGCAGTTTAGGTTAGACATTAGGGAAAACTTCCTAACTGTCAGGGTGGTTAAGCACTGGAATAAATTTCCTATGGAGGTTGTGGAATCTCCATCATTGGAGATTTTTAAGACCAGGTTAGACAAACACTGTCAGGGGTGGTCTAGATAATACTTAGTCCTGCCATGAGTGCAGGCGACTGGACTAGATGACCTCTTGAGGTCCCTTCCAGCCCTATGATTCCATGATATGGGAGACCCAGGTTTAGTTTCCCTCACTCTGCCAGAAGAGGAGAAAGGATTTGAACAGGGATCTCCCACCTCTCAGAAGAGTTCTTTAACCTCTGAGTTATGGGCTATTCTGAATCAATTTTAATCAAATTGAAGCATTTGATTTTGGCTGCCAGATTTTAGATGGACAGCTGGTCTGATCCAATCTAGCAATTTCAGTATCACTGGATTTGAAAAATAAAATAAAATGTTTTTCATTTGAGTGCTCCCTTTTTCTTGGCAATCACCCAGTTCCTTTGTCAAGATGAAATATTCTACTCACTTGTCAGCTTGGTAGTTTATGCTCTCCAGAACTAGATCATTGCCTTGAAAAACAGAGAGCGAGTCCTATTATCCCTTAAACATATTATTTTGGGGGGAGGGAGATTTTTATAGGACACTAAAAACATCAACTCTCGTGATTTGTTAAAAATATGTCACCACAGAGATTTATCTGGAAGGGGGGAGGAGCTCAGGTTCAGCTTTTTGCATGGATTGCCTCTCATTCAGTAAAACATCATTTACAGTTCAAAGCAGAGATAAATCAGCATGCTATGATCGGTAGACATCCTTCTCCTTCAAACTATATTATGCTGTGTTACTTTGGCAGCAGAACACCCATTGAAGTGTACTGAATGGTGGCACATTATTCACACTGTTTAGATATTGGTAAGAAATACCTGACATTTTGGATTTTTTTAAAAAATATGAATGTATATAGCGCATACAATTAATTCTGTCCAGTGATCACAGCATGGCTAGCTACTTACATAATATATTAATTTAATAATGATATTGTGGTTCAGGGCTGTGTAAATGAAATATTTATTTTAATGCATTTTGCAACCCTCTGCATAGGATACAGAACTACAACTAGGTAAAACTGAGCCCAAACCATAAAACTGGATCTGCCGTGTCCTCTAAACTTCAGAGATGTTCAGATTCAGATCTAAATGGGCATCTCCACTTTGCAACTCTGTCCTATTATATACATATATAGATAATTGATTTCACTTTGGTAATAAGAATAAACTCAGTGGCAAATGCCACCACCCCTACAATGATACCCTCCCTCTCCATCCTGTAGTGGACTGACATTTGAAACTTCTGAGTTTACTGTCAAATACACTCTTGTCCCTTTGGGTCTCTGGGTCCAGATCCTCAAAGCACCTAACTCCCATTCAAATCAATGGGAGTTAGGGTCTTAAATACCTTTGTGGCTCGGGGCCCTGGTCCTGCAAACTTTCATAGCCAAACTGACAATTAGTCCTAAGAAAGACCTCTGTTGCTTTGTGAGTTCATAAGGCAAAAAAAAGTGTGCTGTATTTGCTATTTAATATCTCCTTCCTGGGTTTTTTAAAATTTTATTTCTGGGAACTGCACATTTTATAAATTAAGTGAATGGGGAAATTTATTAATCCTTTGTTCATTTTCTTTCTCTTGCAAAAAGTCCACTCCTCGAGACCAAAGCTTTCTGGCTGATCAGAAGCTGTGACATAATCCCCACAGTACTGAATGAGTGAAGTTTCCATTCATTCCACTGATAGATTGATCAGAGAAAGTTATGTGCCTTATTAGCTGAGCAGAATGGTTTACTTAATGGACTTAATTTTATGGGCCATTAAAAGAAAAGTGATTTTAAATCTGTGTCCAAATGGGCAAACAGGACTATATCAAATAAGAACAGTCCTGAGCCTTCATCTCAAACTGAATCTGAACACAAAGATCCTGGAGGCATGAAAAAGAATTTGACGTATTTGCACTTCCAAATTTGGTTCTGACCCAAACCTGGAAGTACTGAAATGCCAGAGAAGTATTGCTATTTATTTGTATTGTAGTAGCACCTTAGGGTCCAAACTCTTGAGCAGGGCCACATTGTGCTAGGTGCTATACAATCACCTAACAAAAAGACAGTTCTTGGCCCAGAAAGCTCTTGGTCTAAGAATCTGTTTTCATGGTGTTTCTGGCCCAGACTAAACTTAAGAAGATAGGATCAAAGTAAATTTCCAGGCAGATATATACTTTGTATGTGTTTTGGTAAATTCAGATTAACTTTGCACAAATAGGCAACTCTTTGGATCCTTAATGACATCATGATTCTAATTTTTCAGGTTCACTCATTGCGAGTCATTATGACAGCTGTTTATTGGGGAAGCAGTATAACTCAGTGACAAGGGCATGGAATTAGGAGATCTGAGTTCTTTTCCTAGCTCAGCTGCAGACTGCTGGCTGGCAGTGACCAAGTCAGTGCCTTAGTTTCTCCATCTAAAAAATGTGGAAAATGACAGTGACCTCTTTGTAAAATTCTTTGAGATCTTCTGTCAAGGTTCCTTCCCCACTCTGAACTCTAGGGTACAGATGTGGGGACCTGCATGAAAAACCCCCTAAGCTTATTTTTACCCGCTTAGGTTAAAACTTCCCCAAGGTACAAACTATTTTACCTTTTGCCCTTGGACTTTATTGCTGCCACCACCAAGCGTCTAACAAATATATAACAGGGAAAGAGCCCGCTTGGAAATGTCTTTCCCCTCAAAATCCTCCCAAACCCTACACCCCCTTTCCTGGGGAAGGCTTGATAAAAATCCTCACCAATTTGCATATGTGGACACAGACCCAAACCCTTGGATCTTAAGAACAATGAAAAAGCAATCAGGTTCTTAAAAGAAGAATTTTAATTGAAGAAAAAGTAAAAGAATCACCTCTGTAAAATCAGGATGGTAAATACCTTACAGGGTAATCAGATTCAAAACATAAGGTTTTGCCTAGAGGGATTCTCTAAGTTACAAAAAACACAAAAACAGGAATATACATTCCATTCAGCACAGCTTATTTTATCAGCCATTTAAACAAAACAGAATCTAACGCATATCTAGCTAGATTACTTACTAAGTTCTAAGACTCCATTCCTTTTCTGTTCCTGGTAAAAACAACACACAGACAGAGAGAACCTTTGTTTCTCCCCCCCTCCAGCTTTGAAAGTATCTTGTCTCCTCATTGGTCATTGTGGTCAGGTGCCAGCGAGGTTCTCCTAGCTTCCTAACCCTTTACAGGTGAAAGGGTTTTTCCTCTGGCCAGGAGGGATTTTAAATGCGTTTACCCTTCCCTTTATATTTATGACATCTTCTGACAAAAAGTGCTATATAATGTATTATTATAATTACATCATAGTGACCACCTTAAATAATTTGCTTATCTCCCCTATTACATTCACCTTTTCTTTAAAATACCAGAAGGCATTCTTCCAGGGTAAAAATGGCACGCCGCATTGAGAGAATAATTAAGAGTAAGCCTGTGAAAGGAGCTAAATGAGTTTTGATTGTTTTGCAAAAATGGGCCCTTGGGAATTATTTTGCTAGGATATACCCTGTAGTGAGACAATTATATAACTGGAGCTTCTAAATAGAAGTCCATTAACTATCATAGCAGCGATGTAATAATATGGAAAAATATTGAGAGCAAGGGTGTGTATTTTGAAAGGAAAATGTAAATGTAGGCAATATTTGTTTTCATATAATGTAAGACAAGGGGAATATGTTCAATAGTATGGCAGCTGAAATTATGTAAAGTGCTCCTTTTAACAGCTGTTTTAAATGGGAAGAGACTTCTGAATGAAGGACCTGGGTCAGGTCTGGGACTTCCTTCCTTCGTTCTTCACACCCCTTTGGTCTTCTAGGGCCCATGTTTGCTGACTGTCAGGGCATGCTGCAAAGACTGTCAGTTCTTCCAGGCTATCTCATGGCATGTGCGTTGAAAAAGATATGAGTGAGTAGAGGGGAGGATATTTTTTGCAGGGTAGAATTTTTTTAAAATATAGAAATGGATCTGTTTGGATTTTTGTAAATGGTTTTATAAAATTCAAATTAATCCAGAGTTTTAGATTCAGTATGTGCTTGATAAATTCCAATAAATTACAGAAATTATTGCAGTGGAGCTCATGTACAGATCTCAGTTCAGTGCACTTTCAAATGTTCACATAATAGAATGGGTTATAGATTACTATCAGAAGTAATGAGAGGGTTCTAACCATAACCACAGGCTACTGCCCTCCTGGCTCAAGTCAGACTGTAGAAGAAGGAAAATGAGGAGATGCACTAGGGCCAATACTGCACAATTGAAGTCACAGGAAGTTTTGTTATTGACTTCACTGAGAAGAGGATAGGGTCCACCGTGGGCATAATGTTGCAGTTTGAAAAAGAGTTAGGGTGTACTAATGTGAGCAAAGAAAGTCTGAATTGTAGTAGAAATTGCTATCCCCTACTCCATATCCTGGACATAATAATCATCCACATACTCAAGCAATTTGGTGGTTTCAGATGGTCTGTATGACAAGTAAAAATGATCATTCCCTCTGCATGTGGTGCATTTTTCATTAGAAGCTATCTGTGTATCTGGAAACAGTGAAATTGACTCTAGACAAAGCGTTGTCAAATGCCACTAAGTCTGTGCGCGTGTGTGTGTAATACAATATTCTAATGTCTTTAGTGTAAGTGTTCTTAGGTGTTACTTGTAACAATAGTAAGTTAAAATATCACACTTCTGCTAGATTTTTTTAAAATTCCAAAATATCCCTTTCATATTCTAATTTAAAATATAGGCAAGGACAGCTGCCATCTTTTAGTTAAAAAAAAAAAAGCTTACTAAAGGACTTGTTACTGACATACAGCTGATGTTTTCTTTTAGTTAGGGGAGAGTCCATTTAAATTCTAATCATAGGACCTGATTCTGCAAACACGTCTGCATGTGTTTAATTTGAAGCGTGCGACAAGTGAAACAAATTGGAAACTAATGGTATGTCTACTTGGGGGACTTAATCTGAAGTTTTTGATGAGCATCGGGTAAGTCACAGTATGTAAGTCACAGCAATAGCCTGCACATGGAATGCCTGTTCCATTTTCAGTTCACACCATGGGAACTCCCAGTGGTGGTTTGCTGCAAATTAAGGACATAGTCTTCTTGGGGAGTTTCCCATGGTCCTTTGCTTCATTGCTGAAAAGCATGGCTCCTGGGATTGTTTTTGCTGTGAATTGTGGGAAGCCAGATGGCTTCAATTAAAAAAAAATCCGTGTTTCCACTGTCTCCACCTCAACTTCCTTTCTGGTTTGGCTTGTGCTATTTTTGAATTGCTGCCTGCCTGCATGGACCCGACAGTACTCTGTGCCACTAAGGCAACAACAGCATATACAGAGCCTGCTTGGACAGTACTACAGCAGTCAAAGCCAGAAAAAATTGGCATTGGGCTCTGCCCGTTGCACTATCAAGCAGATGATGAAGGAACAGGAGAATATTCTCGGCAGGAGCAGCAGCTCCTCAGGCAGCAGGAGAACACTCTGAAGCGGTGGCAGCAGGCCGAGGAGAAAGAGGATGATCCCAAGCTGTTGGAACTAAAGGACTGGTTTCAGCTACACAGCATTTAGTGATATGTCTTGGCCTGGGAATCCAGCATGGATTGGTGGGAGAATATAGTTCTGTAGACCTGAGATGACCAGCAGTGGTGAGAGCACTTCAGGAAGGTCAGGGCTACTTTTTTCGATATCTGTGCAGTATTGTCTCCAGAGCGGCAACAACAGCATACTAACACGCAGTATCCCATCCTTGTGGAGAAGCGAGTTGCCATTGCCACCTGGAACTGGGCCCATGCAGAGTGTTACTGATCTGTAGCCAACCAGTTTGGTGTGGGGAGATCAACTGTTGGGATCATTTCCATGCAGATCTGCTACGCTATTGATAAGGTACTGCTTAACCGGATCATAAAACTAACTAATGCTCAGGAGATTATTGATGGCTTTGCACACATGGAGTTCCCAAACTATATTGGGGCAATTGATGGAGTCCATGTGCTTATCATTTGCATGTCCTGGCCAGGGTGAAGAATTTATAAACAGAAAGGGGGAGGGTATATCTCCATAGTGCACCAAGGACTGCTTGACCACCGTGGCAGGTTCACAGACATAAATGCAGTGATCTGGAAGGGTCCATGATGGTAGGGTCTTTTGGAACTCTATTCTATCTAAATTAATGGAGTAAGGACTCATTGGCCCCAGGACCACTGTGGACATTAATGGTGTGGAGATTGGTCCATGAAGCCATACACAGGCCACTTGGACAGAAGGAAGGGAAATTTTAACTAGCACCTGAGTAGTTGCAGCATGGTGGTAGAGCGTGCATGTGATCATTTCATGGTGCTGTTTATGGAATAGGTTGAAAACAGCAGATCATTTTATGGTGTTGTTTATGCAACAGGGTGGAACCAGCAGGAAATATTTTTTTAGCCATTATAACTTCATGTCGTGTTCAGCTGAATATTTGTGAGAACAAGGGAGAAAGCCGTAACGATGGGTAGGAGGCTGAGGTGCTGAGTCTTACTCAGCGGTTTGAGTAGCCAGCAAGGTGTCCCACAGAAAATGCTCATGCTTGGGGGGATATTGTCAAAGATGCTTGTTAGTTGTATATTGGGCTTCATGCCTGAACACGTGCTGCTGTTAGCCCATGGAAGGAGTGAGACAGGGAGAGTCCAGCTCTGAAAGCAGCAGCTGTTGAGCTTCCTGCAGCTGTGGGAGATTCATGGAGGTGGAGGAGGGTCTGATCTCCCCCATGCCGCTAGGAGCGCCACAGCTGGGGGCTTCGAGCTGCTAGTCCTGGTCAGGCTGGGGAGGGACAGAACTTACTCGTCCCCTGCACGGCCGCTCTCGGGGACGACATAGGTGTCGACTCCATGGGTGCTTCAGGGCTGAAATACCCATGGGAAAAAATGGTGGGTGCTTAGCACCCATGGGCAGCCCCCCCCATCAATGCCTCTCCCTCCCCGCAGCGCTTCCCACCCACCTGCAGCCCCACGGAGGAGCGCTTCCCCCTCCCTCCCAGCGCCTCTCGCCTGCCACAGATCAGCTGTTTCGGTGTGAGGAAGCACTGGGGAAATGGGGGAGGAGCAAGGGGCTGGAGGAGGAGCGAGGATGCAGCACGCTTGGGGGAGGGGGTGGAACTGGGCGGGAAGAGGCATGGCAGGGGCGAGAAGAGGTGGGGCGGAGCGGGATGGGAAGAAGCAGGGCTTGGGTGGGGCATTGGGGGAAGGAATGAGTGGGGCTGGGGCTTGGGCAGAGCTGGGGGGAGCACCCCCTGGCAGATTAGAAACTCGGTGCCTATGGGGGAAGATCAGACCCACCTCCAGGTACCACACCCAGTGGGAGGAAGCTCCCTGGCTGCTGCCTTCAGAGCCCAGCTCTAAAGACAGTGCAGAAGTGAGGGTGGCAATCCCATGACCAACCTACAACAGCTTTGTGGCCCCCCACAACCTCCTTTTGAGTTGGGACCCCCAAGGTTACAACACCATGAAATTTCACATGTAAACATTTGAAAATGTGAAATTCACCAATTTTAAAATCCTCTGGCTGTGAAATTGATCAAAATGGACTGTGAATTTGGTAGGGCCCTACTTATTGTTCATATTCCAGACTGGGCATGGTTGCATTTTTTTTTGTTATGTATATATGAATTTAACTACCTGAGACTCTTCCCAGTCTTGGGGAAATCTCAGAGATGGTAAGTGGTCGGTGTGTGAGGAGGGAGCGGGGTGCATTGGGATTTCTGTCTGCTGTATATGCTGTTAGGAAGATTGGAGTGGGGTGAGGTGTGTTGGAATTACATTCACAGTTTGGTTTTGCAGTTTTGTTTGCACACTGGAGGTGCTTGTGTGGCACTGGACAGTGTCGGCTGACCAAGTCGAGGGCAGTCTAGCCTAGTGATCGAAGTGGGTGACAGTAGTCCAGTGCCAAGCCAACAGTCAAATTGGAAGGCAGGAACTGGATGCCAGAGCCAAGGTTCAAGCTGGTGTCTGTGGTCAGGAGCCAGAGCCAAAGGTCAAACCAGAGGGCAGGAACTGGAGCGAGCAGGATAGCAGGCAAGGAGGGGCTCAAGGCAGGGGCAGGACAGAGGCAAGGCTGGGTGCAAGGCAGGAGTGTCAGGAATGAAGTGACACAGGAGCCAGCACAGTGGTGGGCGAGACGATTGAGAAGCCAGTGAGCTGTTGCTGCTGCTGGCTTAAGAGCCAGCCTGCTGACCCTTCCAGCCAGTCAGGTGTTGTGGCTAATCAGGCAGCCTGCTACAGGCCAGCTGCACTTATGTGGCTGCCTGGAGACAAGCTCTGCTGCAAGCCCTGACTCCTGACTGAGAGGCATAAGTGCTAGAACTAGGGGTGCTGGAGGTGTCTTGAAGTGGTGTCCATCATTCAGGATTTACAATTTGGTTCAATGGCTCTCAGCACCCCCACTATAAAAATTGTTCCAGCACCCCTGCAGAGAGGTTATAGGGGCGGGGGGATGGCAAACTTGATAGTAATCCACTCTACATCCCCTTCAGGCTGTCCTCACTCTTGACATTACACTGAGGCAGACAACTAGGAGCCAGAGAATGATCTTATTCAAAAAGGCAAAAGGCAGACCAGCGAGATATGCTGTGAAGTTATTCACCAGGATGGTCCCCCCAGAAGTGCTGAAGGAGTGGAAGCAGCTTACAAGCTATACCAGGGGCAGGGGTGTGTGGCTATTCCCTATATTATGAAAAGCAAAAATTGAGCAATTTCTCAATCTTAAACTCTACTATAGCCTCCCTGCAGATATGAAGAAAGTGCATAGGAAAATAGGTAGGGTCCTCCAGTGAGTGTCAGTTAGAATGTGTGTTACGAGGTGTTACAGGGTCCACTCATCACAGCGGTGTCTCCTGCTGTCATTCACGGGGATTAGTTCTGCCAGTCAGTGCACCCTCTCCTGGTGGTGCCTATCTGGTCATCCTCACTGCCTGCAGACTTGCGTCAGACTAAATACCACAGCATTCTCTTCATGACTCGGCCCTCTGGCCATGTCACCATCTGTGTTTCCCCCTTCTGGGGTTAGGTATTACTGTGCACCAGTCATGCCACTTCCCCAGTGGTGAATGGGGGGAACCCGAGCCCACCAATTACTCCAGGTCCCAGCCCAGGGACCCTGTGGATCGCAGCCTGCTGCTGTGCCTCTTTAACTTCTGTCCCTGCTGCTTTAATTCCCTGTGGCCCCAGTACCTTCTCTGCCCTCTTCTCAGGGCATTCAGCCAGCTAGTGCCAGCAGCCAGCTAGGAGCTCCCTCTTGCTCCCCGGGTCCCTGTTAGCAGCTGCTCTGCCCAAGGTACTTCCCTTCCTACAGCCCACTAGGAACACAGTCCTCGGACCCTAAGCTCCCAGCAGCCACTGACTCTTCTCTGCCCTGCAGCTCCCTTTTATGTGAGCCCACTGGGCCCTGATTGGCTGTTCCATGCAGCATCCCTCCAATTGGCTGCTTCCTGCGCAGTCTCCCTAGGTTGCTTGTAGGAGTCACATCCATTGTTCCTTTCTGGGACAGGGTGTGGCAGGTCCATGATGCCTTGATTAACCCCTGCAGGGTGAGTGTGGGGTAGAAACCCCATCACACAAGGCATTTGTACCTCAGCTGGTAGCTGTATTGGTTGTGCCATTACTGGTCAAACAATATTTAAATCTCATGTAAACTATGAACGCTCACCAAACTTATTTTCCTGTAACCATTGTCACAATAAACTGTTGAATTTTGCACAAGTGAATTTTTTCTTTGTTCATCTTTGCCACGGGGCAGGGGGCAGTGTAGAGGTGGGTGGCTGCCATTTGACACAGCAGAAGGAGGGAGGTTTTGCTGGTCAGAATTGATGAGGGAAAGGGAAAGGAAAATAGGCAGATGAGCAACTGCCTTTCATGCTGTGGTCCTGAAAAGAGTCAACAGTTGTGACTTTACCATGTCACAGTGACCAATTGCCTGGGTGGAGCAGCTCCTATTTTGGAAACATGTACAGGGGTGGGGTGTATGTGGCGGGGGGGGGGTGTCTAAACAGACAGCATGGGCCAAGGGATGGAGGGGAGCAGAGACTGGATACTCTGAAGGGCTACTAGCTCACATCTGCCTACAATGATAGTGGCTATGGGGTACCAAGAATGGCAGTATGGCACAATAACAATAAATTTCAAAGATAAGTGCTTTCATCCCAGAGCTCCTTGCAGGGGATCTGCTTCTTCAGCCCCAGTCTGGGTTCCTGGTTGGGACCTGGACTCAGGAAATGCATGGCAGGATTTGCGGTCCATTACAGCAGGACAGAATGGGGGCTGTCAGGGTCTTCAGTCCCCAAAAGATCCTGGAGTTCAGGGGACGGCTCCTCTGCGGCATCTTCCTGCTCGTTCTCCAATGGGTCTGGCCAGTTGTCCTTGGTGGTGGGGAGAGCACAGGCAGCAGATTCCGCCTGGTGTCTGGGACAAGCTGTATTATAATTTTCCAGGTCATCAAAAAATGGACAGGGCACATGGCCCCTGCTGAATGGTCACCTATTGTCCACTGATTCAGTGTACTTTTTTCCTGAGCTACTAGATCTTTATCTAGCACCTCTCAGCATCCTGGTCATGGCTCCATGCAGACATCTGCTGTGCAGTGTCCACAAAAAGGAATATAGTCCAGTGGCTGACCACAAGCCATTCCTGAATTGACACTTCTCCCCAGATGATGATGAGATCCAAGGTCTCAGTATGGCTAAAAACAGCTGTGTAAGGCTAGCTGTGGGGCTTCTGGAGTGGTATCATGATTACATCACAAAAATCCAGGAGCAAATGGACAAAACCTGATTCTGTGCCAGCTTTCAAAGGGGGCAGAGTTGGCCTGGGGATGTGACAAAAGGAAAGTGGAAGTCACACAGGTGAATGGACAGGTCTTAATGGCTGATTGCAAAGCACTGTAGGATAGCCATTGGACCCATGCAAAAAGTGGTGCACAGCAATTGCGTCCACATCAACAACAGACCAAACTAATTCAAGTCTACATACATCACAATTATAGCACAAGTACCAATTCAAAGCAAACACTTTGTAAGCAGACTCCAGAGTTTGTAATAAATGCAGAGTTAGGATGCAGTGATGGATTGCATTGTTTGTATGCAAGTGTTTTCAAACCAGATTATCTCAATTTGATCTGGTTTAAACCCCCCAAAACGAAAAGTAGAAGAGATGCTTTTAGATTTGTCTGGAGTCTCTGAAGTATGAAAATAACTGAATAACCTGCTTACCTTTAACTTGAAATAAAATAAAAACTTTTATGCCCATATATCACTATGTATTTGTGTATAAGTGAGGACTTGTATGGTATGACTAACCTGATGATAATATACAGAGAAATTTTGAAGTCAATCAGTGGCACTACTCATGCTTAAATTTATACACATATTTAAGTACCTTCCTGAACTGCGTTCTTCATAAAGATTCAGTTATAAAAAATGTACTTCTGCATACTCTAAAAAATTCTCACTGTGGAATACCATTACTTTTCATTTCTTAAATATGTGTAAAATTACTATTATTAAAGTTAAACAATGCTGCCATTATCTTGTATCAAGAAGGTTATGTATCAAAATATTTCTTTTAAAAGCTGGAGAGCTTCAACAATACATATCAGATTTGAGAACTCTCTCAGTTATTCAGCCATCTTAGATTATTTATTGTGCATACTGATTTTGCTGCTGTTTCAGAAAATAATCATGTCTTTGTGCTCCCAGTATATCATAATCACATTTTTCATAACTTTAAAGACAAGTAACAACCAGTGCTGCTTTTCCTCCCATTCCAGCCCCACAACACTTAGCTTTCTCTTCCCATTATATTCTTATAGGCATAGGGAACTGTACACAGTGAAATTGTCTTTCTAACTCTCTGGACTGAATTATATTACCCTATAAGCAAAAATATTGGATAAAATAGGTTTTGCTTAGTTATACAGTTCTGCAGTACTAATTTTTGTATATTTTAAAGGATTTATATTATTTGTAAGCACTTTTGATGATTATTTGTGTATCAGCAGATGGATTGTGATTTACATAATTCAAATTCAGTTTTCCCAGGACAATAAAAAAGAAAGTAGGATTAGGTAAAATATTGAAAAAATGATGCTGACTTCTGTAGAGGGCTCAGTACATTAATGAGCCATTGAAGATTTAATGTGGAGGAACCAATATTGTCTTTTCCTGCAGGAGTTTCAATTTGGAAAAAAAATGTGATTTTGCTCTTTTGCTACAGCTAAATAGGACAGTTTTAACTCAGTATCGCACCCTATAGCTTTGGGCACTTCATGTATTATTTCTGCATAAGATAAGCTATTATTTTATTAATTCTGCCATTTATATGTTGGTAAGTAAAACATTCTGATGTGTTTTTTATGTGCAGAAAGACATTCACTTATTTTCCCCTGTGATTTTATTCTTTATTTAAAAAAAATTGCAGCAGGATGGAAAAAATTCTTTGAATATGAGTCCAGATCATCAGTGTGTGTTTATTTACAGTGTGTGTGTGTGTGTGTGTGTGTGTGTGTGTGTGTGTGAGAGAGAGAGAGAGAGAGAGAGAATATTTTTTAATATTTTGGATAATCTATCCCATACAGTCAAATTGAAAATGATTCACAATATACCATATATACTTGTTCATAAGCTGAATTTTTTTAGTAAAAAAGGGAAGCATCAGAGAAGGGGGTCAGCTTATGAACAGGTATAGAGAGGGAGAGGTGGGACACAGCCCCTCCCCCCAACAGAGGGAGGAAGGAGAGGGAGCACAGCCAGCAGAGCCAGAAGGAAAGAGGCAGGGCCAGAGTCTCTCTGCTTCTGGCCACGCTGTTCTCCCCCCCAGCCTCCGAAGCAGCTACAGCTCTGGGGCTGGCGGGCTGCAGCTGTGCCATTCGGCCCTGCCCACCAGAGCAGGTTGCGGCCGTGCCACCCGACCCAGCCTGCTGGAACGTGCTGCGGCCATGCTGCCTGGTCTGGCCTGCCGGAGCAGGCTGCTGGAGCAGCTCCAGCCAGGCCACAGACGTCCTCCCCTGGCCCTCCCCAGATAAGGTGGGAATTACAGGGTCATCTTATGAATTATAGGGTCCGCTTATGAATGGGTCATAAAAATTTTCCATTTTTACTTATCCATCTTGGGGGGGTTGGCTTATAAACGAACCAGCTTATGATCGAGTATATACAATATGTCAGTGTCATAAATAAAATAGAAGCATGCTGGACGTGAACAAACCACAGCATACTTGACAGATATTATTAAAGCACGTACGTGCTAGCCTTACCTAAATGCATGGGGGAGCATATTAAGGCCATCAAGAGAACAACAAATAATTAGGCACAGGCTTTAAATCACTGCCCAAGTTGGGGGTAAGGACAGGCTGCCACACGATGGAAAATGCAGTGTACAGTAATGTCATGTGTACCTCTTTAATCTCCCACATACCTGTATTACTAAATTGGCATATTGCACTGCCATAGAAAAACATATTTAGGGTGTGTATGTACACATGCATGTGCACAAGGAGTCTTTCTGCACATGTGCTGTCAAGGTTCCTCCCCCACTCTGAACTCTAGGGTACAGATGTGGGGACCTGCATGAAAAACCTCCTAAGCTTATCTTTACCAGCTTAGGTCAAAACTTCCCCAAGGTACAAAATATTCCACCCTTTGTCCTTGGATTGGCCGCTACCACCACCAAACAAATACTGGTTACTGGGGAAGAGCTGTTTGGACACGTCTTTCCCCCCAAAATACTTCCCAAAACCTTGCACCCCACTTTCTGGACAAGGTTTGGTAAAAAGCCTCACCAATTTGCCTAGGTGACTACAGAACCAGACCCTTGGATCCTAAGAACAATGAACAATCCTCCCAACACTTGCACCCCCCCTTTCCTGGGAAATGTTGGATAAAAAGCCTCACCAATTTGCATAGGTGACCACAGACCCAAACCCTTGGATCTGAGAACAATGAAAAAAAAGCATTCAGTTTTCTTACAAGAAGACTTTTAATAAAAATAGAAGTAATTAGAAATAAGAAATCCCCCCTGTAAAATCAGGATGGTAGATACCTTACAGGGTAATTAGATTCAAAACATAGAGAACCCCTCTAGGCAAAACCTTAAGTTACAAAAAAGATACACAGACAGAAATAGTTATTCTATTCAGCACAATTCTTTTCTCAGCCATTTAAAGAAATCATAATCTAACACGTACCTAGCTAGATTACTTACTAAAAGTTCTAAGACTCCATTCCTGATCTATCCCCGGCAAAGACAGAATATAGACAGACACACAGACCCTTTGTTTCTCTCCCTCCTCCCAGCTTTTGAAAGTATCTTGTCTCCTCATTGGTCATTTTGGTCAGGTGCCAGCGAGGTTACCTTTAGCTTCTTAACCCTTTACAGGTGAGAGGAGATTTCCTCTGGCCAGGAGGGATTTTAAAGAGGTTTACCCTTCCCTTTATATTTATGACATGTGCCTTCCATGTAATGGTCAAACTCTGCGGTCTCTATGCTCTTTTGAGCAATTGCTGGGGATAGGCTGTTAGTAGGTGAGACCATAGTCCTGCCTCTCTTGCACTGGTCATGGAGCTGGCTGGCCACCCTCATACTTGTCTGTGCCTAAAGGTAATAACATAACCGAAAATGTGTAGCTGAAACATCCAGAATGTGTAGCAAAGAGCCACAATTCATAGCACTCACTTTTTGCTGTGAATACCTACAACTGTATGTTTGTATCACTGAAAGTAATATCCATTGTGTGAATTCCTAGCTGCATTAAATATGTAATGCCTATACTTTTTGGCTTCCTCTAGTTATTTTTTGTTTTCATAGGAGTTAAGGAAAGAATGTTATATATTTCTATTTCATCAAATACTGGTAGTTAGTACAGAACTGTAATACTAAATGTTATTTCCCCACAATTTGTTGTTTTTTATCTCCCTGTAGTTCTTCTATCATAATGCAGTCACCGCCACAGGACTGGATGGGCAGCAAATGAAGAGCATGACAATCAGGGTAAGAAGCTGTGACATTATCTGATTAAGATATGACCATGCAAAAGCTTTGTTGCTACCACTGTTATATAATTACAACCAATTTTATACAAAGTGTGGCACATCACCAGAAAAGGTTAAACAGCTGGCAGGCTAATTGACCCAAATTCAACCCTTAGAGACATTTTGGTAGATAATGTTTGTGTTTTTGTGTGTTTACATATATATTGTTAGAAGTTAACAATGTAATCAAACAGTCCCTGTCTATGCTGTGTTCTGTTAATTCAGAGATCAAAAGGACATCTTAACATTTAAATGAACTGTAAACATAGGAAGAAGAAAAGGAGGACTTGTGGCACCTTAGAGACTAACCTCAAATAAATTGGTTAGTCTCTAAGGTGCCACAAGTCCTCCTTTTCTTTTTGCGAATACAGACTAACACGGCTGTTACTCTGAAACCTGTAAACATAGGATATCACTGTAGTCCTATCTCTTTGAAATGTATAACAAATCACCTGAGAATGGTGGGAAACAGTCAATTGCCTTATGTTAATCTGTGCACCTAATTACTGGTGATGCTTAGGAAACAGGTCTACTTCAAAGTCCCCATAATTGCTGGAAGCATGCCAGAGCTGGAGGGACATGCTGGTTGCTCCTGGGGAGCCACGTGGAGCCAGGTAGGGAGCCTGCCAGCCCCACGCTAACCAGACTTAATAGCCCAGCAAGCAGTGCTGATTGGAGCCGCCATGGTCCCTTTTTGACTGGGTGTTCCGGTCAGAAAATGGACACCTGGCAACCCTATTGGTCAGGGTTACAAAAGGCTATTGCTGTTACATGCCAGGATTCAGTCTCTGGTGAGTTAAAAACCAAGTTCACTCATACATGTTTATCACTCTACTGGACATCTGTATAGACAAGATTCTGATCTTGTAAACCCATATGCATCTGAGTATGCTTATGCGTGTCAGAGAATAAGTATGTATGTGTTTGTACGATCAGGGCCTAAACTGTAAAACATCATGGAGGCTTGCTTAGTAGCAGGCAATTCAAAATAGTAATAACTTCTGTGGTAAACATGACAGATTTAAATAGAAATCATGGTCATGACATGAAGCTTTACCCAAAGAGTGTAAAATAAAACCAAACATTTTGAAAAATCAAGCAGTGGGGATGGGGGAAGTAAAAAGACTCAACTCCATGAAGAGGTTTCAGTAATACTTTCAGATGATGGTTTCCATCAGCAGAATGCATGTGAGAGCATTCCAATAGAGAAACACCAGCTTTAAAGCAAAAATGTGTCACTTAGCAGTGCACATTAATTAGTTGGGGATGACATTTGCCATGTGTTCTGCATCACATACCACCATCACCAATGTTCTACTTTCAGCACTCAGATCACAGGGTACCTAATACTTTAGAAAATTACAATAATCAATAATGTAAGTAGGAACAAAATTGGCAATAATTTAGGACTAATGTCAGCTTCACATGTGCAATAATTTTCCCCCATTGATTACTGAAACTTTCCAGTTTAAGATACTGTAACTATGATAGATTTTCAGTCGCAACCATAAGCTAAATATTTCTCTTTCCTGGCTCTCACTGATGTCATTTGCACAAAGCCTCAAATCATCACTCTTCAGAACCACTAGGATATAGATATTCAGGCCTGTCTGTAAAGGCCTGTGCTCTAAGAATTTAGGTGTATTCTTATCCCTTGGCTAGTTAGAGGTATAAAAGAAAGAATCAAAATCACTGTCTGCTAGTGCAAGGTCCTTCTCTATCTGTGACAGTCTGAGGTGCTGTGCTTAGGCTAAGGCCTTTGGCTAAGCAACAGAGGCAGCCATAAGCTGGGAAGCGACCGGTCACATCCTCACATTCCAAATAGTCACATTGAAATAAGGTGCTATTGGGCTGTTAGGAATACAGTCCTGTCCTGATAGTGCCTATCACCTCCAGAGAAAGGGAAGTGTCTAGAAAAAGTAAAAGGAAACTTAGTTTGATAGCATCCTGTCTGGCAAGAACTCACTTATCAATAGCTGGGATGTGAAATCCTCACTTCTGTATTGTTTTGTCATTATAGTTCCCACTTTGCTATTGTTTGTCTGTATAATCTCTGTCTGGTTCTGTGATTGTTTCTGTCTGCTGTATAATTAATTTTGCTGGGTGTAAACTAGTTAAGGTGGTGGGGTATAATTGGTTACATAATCATGTTACAATATGTTAGGATCAGTTAGTTAAATTTCAGGAAAATGATTGGTTAAGGTATAGCTAATCAGAACTCAAGTTTTACTATATAGTCTGCAATCAATCAGGAAGTGGGTGTGTGTGTGTGTGTGTGTGGAAATGGGAACAGGGAATGGGGGTGGGGAAATTGGAATCATGTTTTGCTAAGGGCAGGAATGGGAACAAGGACACAGGTGTAAGCCTCTGTGGAGTCAGAGCTGGGAAGGGGGACACTAAGGAAGGAGACTGGAATCATGCTTGCTGGAAGTTCACCCCAATAAACATTGAATTGTTTGCACCTTTGGACTTTGGGTATTGTTGCTCTCTCTTCATGCGAGAAAGACCAGGGAAGTAAGTGGGTGAAGGAATAAGCCCCCTAACACACTCTCTCTCAGTATATCACTACCTTCTCAACTAGAAAGTTCTCCCTTAGTTCCCAAGCAAAGTCTCAATGGGTGACACTCATCTATTGTGTAACACTTTTGCGTTCACTGGAGCTATACCTAATATTTGATTCATAGAGTAAAATCCTGAATCCACTGAAGTAAATAGAAGTTTTGCCACTGGTTTCAGTGGGACCAGGATTTCACCCAGTCTTCACAGTGTATTTGGAATGCACTGGCATAATTTATACACTTTTAGAGGCATTAATTTACATTTGACATTTATTTGATCATATATTTTCTTGGTTGTCTTGTTTACCTATTTATGTTAAGAGTGCTGAGAGTTTGGTAGGATGATGTTTGCTTCAGAGGTTTTAAACCTAAATAAAAAGAGTCTAGATGGTTTTCCTATTTCATCCTGTAATATTTCCCCTCTTCACTCACTAGTAACCCAGAATGGATTTACACATAAAGATTTGTTTTGTTACAGACCTAATAAAGGTCATTTTCTGATCAGATACTCCAATACAATTCTGTGTGAAATTAATGTAAGATGTACTAGTTTAAATGAGAGCAGATGTTGGCCCAACAACTTTAAAGCAGATGAGAATTTCCCCATAAATGTGACCCACTTTCTCAATATTATATGGATACGTAATTATGTTTATAATTAGTTGGTGTTTCATTCCATGGAATTTGCTCACAGTTTGTAGAAAGCAGCATTTTATGTTAGAAAAGATGACTGAAAGCTGACATGGGCCCTGCCTGTGCTGTAGTTTGTTTGGAGACATAGATAATGACAGCCTTGTAGTCCATAATCTGGCATAATTCAAGCTATGCATTAATTTAAAATTGAAATAAACAAATACCCCAGAATTTAGTCTGGTGAGAAGAAACAGCCCTTCCACCAAAATATAAAAACTACAGGGCCATTCAGCTAGCTAAGGCCTTTTTTCAGGGACAATTTTATATAGCAGGCAAAGCACAACAGGTACCAAAACATCTGAAATGTAACCCCTCTCCAACAAAAATATTCCACAGCTCAGAGTTTCTAACCTGCATTCTTAGATTCAGAGTTTAACCCTGGGTAGTCTCCAACTCTCGTTCCTGGAGGAAGAGGTTTTATTGCCTCTCCTGGGCCTAAAGTGTCTGTGTAAGCCTTGCAGTGGTCTGAATAACTTTCACTAAAGAACAGTTTGCCCAGATTGTGACTTAAACCAGGATTGGCATTATATGTAAGTGGAGGAACCATGTTGCAATAGGATCTCCCAGAGAAAATACTGGCTGATTTGGCTGGAATTTCCTCTCAGGCTCTAAGGAGTGGTTGGTGGAATGGAAGCTCTGTCAGCGTTTGTATGGATGCAGTACGTGCTCCTCTCTCTGCCCAGGCAGCTCTGCTATTTAGCGACTAAACATTCAAGTAATATATGTTCTAGCCAGTAATCCCATGGCCCAGTTTCCACAAACATTTATAGTATCTTGTAATTAATGTCTTCCACATAGTTCAGCATCCACCATATCTCAGTCAATCTGGGTTTGGATGTGGATGACATGAAATCTCTCTACAAAAAAAAAAAGAGAAAGTGACAATTGACAGTCACTGAAAGGAAAACTCTACTTATGTTGCTCTGTCCACTATTCTGAAAGCATTATCCATGATAAGAAGCACTTGTCACAATATATAAACTCTGAAATTTACTTCAAAACAAGCTTTAAATTGTGATTGGCATGTCTGAGCTACTTGCTGGCGGTGACCATCTTTTGGAAATGTGGTATCATTTGGAACACTGGCATTGAGCCTAAGAGTGGTGCTAGCCATTTTGCCAGCCAAAGCCGAAAATATTTTTGGTACTCCCCCCACCCCCTCAAATGGCCAAGCAAAAATAAAAAGGCCAGCCAATCAAAAGGCAGGGTGGTGCAGCAGGGCAGTGCCTCATGGAGGCTGACACCATGGGCAACTGCCCCGATTCGCCCACCCCTAGAACCAGCCCTAAGTGAGCCCATTATAAGAGACCTTAAGCCAGTTTCCATCATGCTTTAATACTCTGTAATTTGATTCTATAAACACTGATGGTTATATTGTGGCTTTTAAAATCACAGCCATATTAGAAAGAGTCCATTAGTGTGGCACACTGTCAACAGCTGCAAGAAGATAGAGGCAGGAACAATGGCTCTATGGGCACTGTTAGACCACTCGGAAGCGGCAGTTATTACACCTTTTCAGTGTACGCTTCCTACAGGTACTAGCTAGTGTAGGAAAAGGCAGAGCCACAACCTAATGCCTGCTTTGCCTTCCAGGACTGTCCAGTGTCTCTAATGGTACTAAAACTTCTTTGTGATCAGAGAATGAAAGCACTAGAATTCTGACTGCCCATCTCAAGGTGTGCAGTGAGATTCATTATATAGCTGATATATATGATATAGAATGTAAGTAAAAATGACCTTTAGAGTCGGCATTTTCTGACAGCTAATGACTATCCAAAGGAGTGGGCCTTTAAGCTGTAAGGTCATTAACTTAAGGAACTGTTCAGCCCAGAGGCTATTATTGCTTTTAGAAACCATGCAAAATTAAAAAGAAATAAAGTACCATTTTTTCCTGTATGCTGCATCTCATGCTATCAATGCTGATGCTGTACTAGTAATGTTCTTACAGTCATTGACTGATATAGTGACAACATGAAATTAGGGCTTCATTCTCAACATTCCATTAGTCTTCAACTTCCATTCCCCCACTGTTTTTTAAAAAAAAATCTTTGCCAGTTCCTGATTGGGGCGAGGGACAGACGGACCTGATTGATGTTTTTAAGTGCTATCTCCAATTTGCTGCATCTTCATTTTGTTCATTAAAGTTATAAATGAGTGACTAGGCAAGGCTCAGCATTGCTTTTCCTCTTTAAGGGCCAGGTAAAATAAAAACGGTGGGTTTTCACATAGCATAATGTAGTATGGAATTATGGGGCACAAATTTGTCATTCACTTTGAAATGCTCCTTTCTGCAGAATGCCTACGTAAGTGCGGCACAACACTTATGTTCCAATTAAGCCTTTTTGAGAAATTTCAGTAGAACACAGGCTTTGTGTTGACCCTCTATAAGGGGATGAATTTGATACAGGAAACTCCAGTAAGAGAACGAATAGGAGTCAAATTGATCCAACTTTCAGACAAACAATGCATTATTTATCTTCCTTACCCAACAAATTGTGTGAATTTGGTCCTCATAAAACTTGAGTGACTAATACCACTAACACGAGCCATACTACAGGCAGCTTCAGCTGGGTGCATTGCCAAAGCAGCTCAATCCTGACCTGAAACATGCTTGGTATTCCAGGTCTGGGTATTTCTTGGGTGTATTCTTATTTCTGTGTTGTGAAGCTTTTGTTATGCAGATGTACTCGGGACTGAGATTTTGGGAACTACTACAAACCATCTCATTCACTCAGGATTTAATGGCATGTTTCTAAAATGGTGCCTTATAGGCTGAAGATGAGGATACTTGATATTCTGTGCAGAGTTTTGAAGTTGGAAACCTGTGAAAAATCTCAGAAAATTCTCACCATTTTATGCAGTTATTTTTTGTAAATTGCCCCCAATCTCCTTCTTACTATTACTCCAATATGATAGTGTGGTAAAATATGATAGTGTGGTAATCCATGTTTGGTCAGTTGCACTGGAGTAGCTAACATACTTCCCTATTCTTATTTTAATAGATTTGTTCCATTTTCTTTATCCTTATTCAATGATTTATTAGATGTGTATGTATATGTATAGGCTGTTACTGGACAGAAAAAAAACTACAGATAGTTAAAAATAATCTATTGCATACTGACAGGAAGATGGATTTTATTAATTGTGTAGTTTCTTGCAGACATGTCCTTTTATTCTCTGGGAAAATGTGCTCATTTTATGACAATCTAAGCCATTTTGAAAATGAGATATTAACATTTCCTGAAAGGAAATTAGAATTGCTAAAGTTGCAACATCCATGTTAAAAATAAAAAGAACTTACTTTTTCAGATCTGACCTATTTATTACCTATCGGAAATAACTACTGCTCAGAAGTAATTTAATTTGAAAGGAGATGTTTGGGGTTGAATTTCTAACTCTTTGGTAAAATTGATTCTGTGATATAATGTTAACTTACACTTAATCAGAGCAGTATTTGAATATAGGATGTGACTGGGTATGTAGCTGTTTCTAATTTGTAAAACACTGTGACATTGAAAATCAGAAGTTATTTATAAAAAAAATACTATAGACATAATTTGAGACCTGGTTCAAAGGATTAGAGATGAATAATAGTCAAATGCATTTATAAATTCAGTAGATTAAATGTTAGATGAATACAATAATGTTGTGAGTGTTGGGAAAGGTGTTCCTAGATCAATAAAACTGCCAGTATTTCCATCTGTCTGTGCCAGAATTTAGTCTCCTCTGCCACAATGTGTGTTCTCATTCAAAAGGAAACAAGAAAAAAAAATAAACTTGAACTGATGTTCTGATATTGCACTTTCTTCCTTGTGCTCCCCTTCTCAGCATATGAACAGTTGCACATGAAACTCCTTATTCATGATGGATTCCACCTAAGCCCTCCTTCCATGGCAGAGAAAGAGTGGGCTAAGACTGAATATCAAAGTACGGCAACAACTTGGGGTTTTACAGACAAATGAACAATGACAACACTTAAACCAACACCCTGATCCTCCCCAAACCACTTCTTCAAATACCTATATTCTGGACAGCAATGACCCTGAAAACAATTTAGGAGACCTGGTAGACAAGCAACTGAACATAAGGCAAAAAGAACCAGGGAATATAGTGTAAGGGTAGGGTGGTGATTTTCCTCTGCATACAGCATTGGTGAGGCTGCTGTTAGAATACTGCACCCAGTTCTGGTGTCTTCTTTTTAAAAGAATGTTTAAAATATTGGGAGAGTGCAGAAAAAAGCCACAAAAGTGATCCTATGGCTGGAGCAAATGCCTTATAGCGTGTCACAGGGCAAGTGTGCCCTGTCTCCTCTTGGGTTGGGGCAGGGTCATTACTTCCCTGCGGTTGCATCCTTATGACCACCCTTTACCTTGGGGTGGTGAGGACTAATGGTAAAAGTCAATATGGCCACTCTCTCTGTCAAGGTTGTGTGGCTCAATGGCCTGAGTCAAAATGGCTCCCCGGTTCAGGGTGTATTGTCTAGCGGACAGAGTCAGTGTGGCTGCCTGGCATAGCAAGACAGCATGGCCAAGCGGCAAGAGTCAGTAGGGATGCCCTCTCTCAAGGCCGCTCTCAGCACTGCGTGTCCCAATAGACAGAGTCAATAGGGTCACCCTCCCTTGGGGCTATGTGGCTTAGTGGTCAGAGTCAGTAGGGCTGCCTTTTCTCAGGGCTGTGTTGCCTAATGGTCAGAGTCAGTAGTGTTGCCCTTTGTTAGAGCTGCATGGCCAGAGTCAGTATCACTGCCCCTTCTGTGGGGCTGCATGGCCTAGTGGCAAGTATGCCCATCACCAGGTCAGTGGCTAATCCGCCCAAAACACACTGAGCCCACTCAACACCCAAACTAGTCTCCTGGAGCTACTTTGTACCCAGTCCTGATGCCAGGATCCTGGCATCTCCATGGGTTCTGGGCTCCTCAGTTGGGGGCAGCTACCAACAGCTCCACCACAGTTGGGGCATCCTCCGGCATCACAGCATCCCTGATTTCTACTGTCTGGGGCTTCTGCGGTTTCTAGACTGGAGCTCGCAGCATACATCCTCTCTCCTCAGCAGTCAGCCCTGAATGAGCTGAGCTGCTCCCTTTTATACCTAGTCTCCAGCTGGAGCATGCCTAGCAGGGCTTTGGGGGCATGGCCTCCTTGGCCCAGAGAATGGAGTTAACCCTCACAATACCAGTGCGAGGCAATTGCGCCCTGTCACACAGTGACAGAATTAAGGAACTCAATCTGTTTATTTTATCAAAAAGAAGATTGTGAAGTGACTTGATTAGAGTGTGTAAGTACCTTCACAGGGGGAAATACCTATTGGTGAAAGGCATAACAAGAACCAATGGCTGGAAGCTGACACCAGACAAATTCAAATTAGAAGTTAGGCACAAAATTTTAACAGTGAGGGTGATTAAGCGTTGGAGCAAACTACCAGAGATAGTGATGAATTTTCCATCTCTTGATATTTTCAAATCAGGACTGGATGCCTTTCTGGATAATAAGCTACAGACAAACACAAGTTATACTTTAATCAATCACCAGTTATTGGGCTCAATACAGGGATGATTGGGTGAAATTCAATGGCCTGTAATATTCAGGAGTCAGATTAGATAATCTAATGGTCCCTTCTGGCCTTGAGTGCTATGAATCTATGATAATCTGGAAGTCTATACCCTTGTCACTCAATAGTCCGACTGTTATTTATTATGTTCTTTCTTATTGATGCCACAACTTCAGGGGTATTTTTGGAAGGTGTTTTACTTTTATAAAAAGAAAAGGAGTACTTGTGGCACCTTAGAGACTAACCAATTTATTTGAGCATAAGCTTTTGTGAGCTACAGCTCACTTCATCGGATGCATACTGTGGAAACTGCAGAAGACATTATATACACAGAGACCATGAAACAATACCTCCTCCCACCCCACTCTGCTGCTGGTAATAGCTTATCTAAAGTGATCACTCTCCTTACAATGTGTATAATAATCAAGTTGGGCCATTTCCAGCACAAATCCAGGTTTTCTCACCCTCCACCCCCCCACACACAAACTCACTCTCCTGCTGGTAATAGCCCATCCAAAGTGACCACTCTCTTTACAATGTGCATGATAATCAAGGTGGGCCATTTCTAGCACAAATCCAGGTTTTCTCACCCCCCCCCACACACACACAAACTCACTCTCCTGCTGGTAATAGCTCATCCAAACTGACCACTCTCCTTACAATGTGTATGATAATCAAGGTGGGCCATTTCCAGCATAAATCCAAGTTTAACCAGAACGTCTGGGGGGGTGGGGGGGTTAGGAAAAAACAAGGGGGAATAGGCTACCTTGCATAATGACTTAGCCACTCCCAGTCTCTATTTAAGCCTAAATTAATAGTATCCAATTTGCAAATGAATTCCAATTCAGCAGTTTCTCTCTGTAGTCTGGATTTGAAGTTTTTTTCTTGTAAGATAGCGACCTTCATGTCTGTAATTGTGTGACCAGAGAGATTGAAGTGTTCTCCGACTGGTTTATGAATGTTATAATTCTTGACATCTGATTTGTGTCCATTTATTCTTTTACGTAGAGACTGTCCAGTTTGACCAATGTACATGGCAGAGGGGCATTGCTGGCACATGATGGCATATATCACATTGGTGGATGTGCAGGTGAATGAGTCTCTGATAGTGTGGCTGATGTTATTAGGCCCTGTGATGGTGTCCCCTGAATAGATATGTGGGCACAGTTGGCAACGGGCTTTGTTGCAAGGATAGGTTCCTGGGTTAGTGGTTCTGTTGTGTGGTATGTGGTTGTTGGTGAGTATTTGCTTCAGGTTGGGGGGCTGTCTGTAGGCAAGGACTGGCCTGTCTCCCAAGATTTGTGAAAGTATTGGGTCATCCTTCAAGATAGGTTGTAGATCTTTAATAATGCATTGGAGGGGTTTTAGTTGGGGGCTGAAGGTGACGGCTAGTGGTGTTCTGTTATTTTCTTTGTTAGGCCTGTCCTGTAGTAGGTGACTTCTGGGAACTCTTCTGGCTCTATCAATCTGTTTCTTCACTTCCGCAGGTGGGTATTGTAGTTGTAAGAATGCTTGATAGAGATCTTGTAGGTGTTTGTCTCTGTCTGAGGGGTTGGAGCAAATGCGGTTGTATCGCAGAGCTTGGCTGTAGACGATGGATCGTGTGGTGTGGTCAGGGTGAAAGCTGGAGGCATGTAGGTAGGAATAGCGGTCAGTAGGTTTCCGGTATAGGGTGGTGTTTATGTGACCATTGTTTATTAGCACTGTAGTGTCCAGGAAGTGGATCTCATGTGTGGACTGGACCAGGCTGAGGTTGATGGTGGGATGGAAATTGTTGAAATCATGGTGGAATTCCTCAAGGGCTTCTTTTCCATGGGTCCAGATGATGAAGATGTCATCAATATAGCGCAAGTAGAGTAGGGGCGTTAGGGGTCGAGAGCTGAGGAAGCGTTGTTCTAAATCAGCCATAAAAATGTTGGCATACTGTGGGGCCATGCGGGTACCCATAGCAGTTCCGCTGATCTGAAGGTATACATTGTCCCCAAATGTAAAATAGTTATGGGTAAGGACAAAGTCACAAAGTTCAGCCACCAGGTTAGCCGTGACATTATCGGGGATAGTGTTCTTGACGGCTTGTAGTCCATCTTTGTGTGGAATGTTGGTGTAGAGGGCATCTACATCCATAGTGGCCAGGATGGTGTTATCAGGAAGATCACCGATGGATTGTAGTTTCCTCAGGAAGTCGGTGGTGTCTCGTAGGTAGCTGGGAGTGCTGGTAGCATAGGGCCTGAGGAGGGAGTCTACATAGCCAGACAATCCTGCTGTCAGGGTGCCAATGCCTGAGATGATGGGGCGCCCAGGATTTCCAGGTTTATGGATCTTGGGTAGTAGATAGAATATCTCAGGTCGGGGTTCCAGGGGTGTGTCTGTGCGGATTTGATCTTGTGCTTTTTCAGGAAGTTTCTTGAGCAAATGCTGTAGTTGCTTTTGGTAACTCTCAGTGGGATCATAGGGTAATGGCTTGTAGAAAGTGGTGTTGGAGAGCTGCCAAGCAGCCTCTTGTTCATATTCCGATCTATTCATAATGACAACAGCACCTCCTTTGTCAGCCTTTTTGATTATGATGTCAGAGTTGTTTCTGAGGCTGTGGATGGCATTGTGTTCTGCACGGCTGAGGTTATGGGGCAAGTGATGCTGCTTTTCCACAATTTCAGCCCGTGCACATCGGCGGAAGCACTCTATGTAGAAGTCCAGTCTGCTGTTTCGACCTTCAGGAGGAGTCCACCTAGAATCCTTCTTTTTGTAATGTTGGTAGGGAGGCCTCTGTGGATTAATATGTTGTTCAGAGGTATTTTGGAAATATTCCTTGAGTCGGAGACGTCGAAAATAGGATTCTAGGTCACCACAGAACTGTATCATGTTCGTGGGGGTGGAGGGGCAGAAGGAGAGGCCCCGAGATAGGACAGCTGCTTCTGCTGGGCTGAGAGTATAGTTGGATAGGTTAACAATATTGCTGGGTGGGTTGAGGGAACCATTGCTGTGGCCCCTTGTAGCATGTAGTAGTTTAGAAAGTTTAGTGTCCTTTTTCTTTTGTAGAGAAGCAAAGTGTGCGTTGTAAATGGCTTGTCTAGTTTTAGTAAATTCCAGCCACGAGGAAGTTTGTGTGGAAGGTTGGTTTTTTATGAGAGTATCCATTTTTGAGAGCTCATTCTTAATCTTTCCCTGTTTGCTGTGGAGGATGTTTATATCTTTTATAAAGATGAGTTTGGACATCTGGACAGAAAGAGAAATAAATATGTAGACTAGCCTCATAAGAATATTCCATTTGCATGTGAGAGAAATAGATCCAGATACTGTGAGAAGGTTTGATAGGTTCTTTCTAAACAGAACAAGAAAGTCCAGACAATCTCTAAACTTAAATGGGTCTCATTCTTTTGTGGTAACAGGCTGATAGTACTTTCCTGAAACATTCCAATCTGAAAACAGATCTCGATCTTTTTAGAGGTAAGTGGATTCTGCTGACTCAGTGAAGGAGGTGACTTGTTATCCCACCTAGCTATAAAGGGGATAGAGAGGCTGTCATGTAAGAGAGGATGTAGAGTGTGGGCTGATCTACCCTAAGGGAAGAACCATATGATCAGCCAAACCTGGGAAGGAGATTGGTGCTAATTTTAATGCTAATAAAACCAAATCTGTGGAAGTGGAGAGTTTGAACTTCACTGTGTGGATTCTATTTGTAGAGCATGTTGGGTAAAGGACTTGATTACAAGATAGTTCAAAACAGATGCAGAACACAATTAACTCTTGAATCTGAAAATTGGAATAAACTAGTGTTTACTACACTGAGTGCCTATCAAACTTAAACTTAAACTTGGAAAGTAAACTAGATGTCTAACATCTGTTGTTAGAACTAAGGAAAGGCCAGATGCACAAGAATGCATTTTGTCTTACTGATGTCTCATTTTCAACTGAGCAAGAAGTTTGATATGAGCAGAAGCATCCATCTAATAATCATGTTAAATTGCAATGCTGTTCTCTCTCTCAGCAACTGGTTAATTCAATCAGAGCACATACATTTTTCATCAGTCTTTAATTTGCTTAATTTTGGTGAGCTGTTGTCTTAGAAAGTTTCCTATCTTTCAGCCCTGTGACGATAGGGTTGATGCCTTGTGCTATTCTTTCTCTGTCATTTCCATTTCAATATAGATTTTATAGTTCATTACCTGTCAATCAGTTTTAAACGACGCTGTATTCATTTTATCATGTTCTGTAAAACAGTTGTATGCTTCTTTCAATGTCTTACATTTTTTCTGTCTGAGCTCTATTTATTTCTCTAAGCGCTGAAACCATCTGTAGCTATGCTCATTTTAACGTGTATTTATTTTAGCAAATGCAGTATTTTGTTTTATATGGCATCCATTTGGGATGTTTATTGAAGCAAGTGAATTCTGACAACAGCATGGAAAATTCTTTAGCTGTGACAAACAATTTTTTCCCCACAGTATGTTTATTTGTCATAAAAACTCTGAGGACTAAGTTTTCAAACAGTGCTTTTCAAGATCTCACTAAGATGTAACAATGTACTAAACAACAAATGAACAAAAAATATATGTTCATAGGAACAGTTTCAGTTCTTGGTTCTGCTGGACGTTTGGGGGCATATTTTGGTCCAGAACATGGGCTCTGCACTACTCTGACCATGCAGAGACTCCATAAGGTTGCCCTCACTATACGATGAAGAGTTCCCTTGGTACATGTAAATTCTTAGCTGGCATAGAGCTAGCAAGACCTCTTTTCCACCTAGCCTCCCTTTGTCCTCTTGGCAGGTCAGTTTGTTGGGGAGTGTTACAAGACTGCTGTAAAAAAAAGAGAGAAATATCTGTAGTTAGTGAAAAGAACACACTTTGTGGGCACATAAGAAAATGTAGTAGTTTTGTTCATAAGTTAGCAGCCTTAATAAAGTTGTTGTTTTTGCACTGTAAATGGCTTTCTAATTTGAAGCTCTTAACAGGTGAATTTCTGAAGGAGGTTGCCTGTGCATATGGGTCCATTTCCAGAGAGATGAGGAAGCTGGTCTTGGGACGGAGTTTGTCTAATCCCAGAGACGATGCGGGAGTGACAGGGACAACATAGGAAGTGACCCAGGGAATGCATTTCAGGGTATTGGGACCCAAAACCTGTGTCAGGGTACCTTGTTTCAAAGGGCTTTGGGTCAGAACCCAGTGGAGAAGGGCAGGCCCAGGTTCCCCTACTCTCCCCACTTTCATCACTAGGCAATTCTACCCCTGATATTGTTGCTAGGCAAAGTGGCCCCTTTGAACTCTCACCAGCAGTGACAGGACTTCCACTGACTTCATTTAGGCCAGGATTTCACCTCAAGCGTTCAACATGAATCAAGCCACCCCTGGCCTGCACCTGCTCCCTCCCAAGAATCATGAGATTGACTTAAAAATCATGAGATTTTTAATTAAATAATAAAAATTGTGGCTTTTCTATTTGCCTTCTGGGTTCTGAGCCTTTAGGTCACACACAGGTCATATTTTTAAGCTCTTCTCCACAACTAGCTTATGCAATTTTTTTTAAAGCAGAGATGCTCTCACATAATCACAAGATTTCAGAAAAACACCAGGGCCTTTCTGTTTTGTCTCTGGCAGCTGCTCTGCTGGCAAAAGCAAGCTGTCCCTCTCAGCTCCCACAGTCAGCTGGCTTCCCGTGGTACAACTCGGAGGCTTAACCCCAGTGGCTTGGAGTCTCAGTGGCTTGCTGTCAGGAGGCTGTTGCATTCAGCTGCTCCTCCATCAGCCCAGAATGAGCTGAGCTACTCGACTGGAAGCATGCCCAACAGGAAAGAAGGGGCATGGCCTTTTGGGCCAAGAACTGTCCTTTATCCCTTGCTTTGCCAGTGTGGGGTTGGTACACCCCATCACACTTCCTGAAAGGGCAAACTTTAACAAATAGGTCTGTTAGTTCCATGTAACAAAATATTATTCTAAACTGTTTACTCCAATATGTGCTTATTCCTGTAAGAATATATTTCTATCCCATTCAGGCTTAGGTGCTACTCTTTACAGCAAGCTACTAAGTCAAATGGCTGTAGTGCTATAAAAAAACAGACACGGACCTACTCATATCTAAATTCGTGTATCTCCTTTATTCTCTCAAGGACACTGCCTTAATTAAGACATTCAAATTCCTTAGTCCTTTGCAGAACTGTAGTCTGCTTTGGGACATGTAGATTTTTTTAACCCTATTATTTCTACATTGGACAGAAGAATACTAAAGTATTCTATTTGGGGGATGGATTTCTAATATTTATATAGCATCATTGATGTGAATGACATTTTACAGGCCTATACAAAGACAGACATACACAGAGTATTTTTTTAAAGGAACCCTGCTGCAATGATATGAGAGTGAGAGCACAGTGAAAAATGACAAACATTGGTAAGCAGGGGAATGTAGTATGTGTGAGACAGCACAACAGAAGCACTGTTTTACGGAAGCATTGGTTTTTAACTTGTTCATGCAGAGCTGATTTTATAAGCTGTTCTGTTTCCTACTTTTCTTGGGTTTTTTTTTTTTTATTGTTCATTGTTCATATTCCCAAGCAGGAGGAGATAAAATAGGACTGATGATCAGAGGTAGATGAAAGTGTCTTCTTCTTAATGTTTAATTCATTAAATTAATTGATTAAGCACAAATATTTCAAATTTGTTGACAATATATACCTCCAGACCAGTGGCACCAGTATGGGCACCCACATGGCCCAAAATATGCCAACCATTTTATGGCTGACCTCAGCTCTCGTCCACTCACACCCCTTCTCTACCTACACTACATTGATGACATCTTCATCATCTGGACCCATGGGAAGGAAACCCTGGAAGAATTCTACCACAATTTCAATAGCTTCCACCCCACCATCAACCTCAGCCTGGACCAATCCACACGGGAGGTCCACTTCCTAGACACCACAATGCAAATAAGTGATGGTCACGTTAACACCAGCCTATACCGAAAACCCACTGACCACTAAGCCTACCTTCATGCCTCCAGCTTCCATCCCGGACACACCATACGATCCATTGTTTATAGCCAAGCGCTGAGGTACAACCGCATTTGCTCCAACCCCTCAGACAGAGATCAACACCTACAAGATCTTCACCAAGCATTCTCAAAACTATGATACCTGCACAAGGAAATAAGGAAACAGATCAACAGAGCCAGACGTGTACCCAGAAGCCTCCTGCTGTGAGACAAGCCGAAGAAAGAAACCAACAGAACTCCACTAGCCATCACATACAGTCCTCAGCTAAAACCTCTCCAACGCATCATCAGTGATCTACAACCCATCCTGGACAACGATCCCTCACTTTCACAGGCCTTGGGAGGCAGGCCAATCCTCGTCCACAGACAACCCGCCAACCTGAAGCATATTCTCACCAACTACTACACACCGCACCATAGTAACTCTAACCCAGGAACCAATCCATGCAACAAACCTCGATGCCAACTCTGCCCACATATCTACACCAGCGACACCATCACAGGACCTAACCAGATCAGCCACACCATCACCGGTTCATTCACCTGCACGTCCCCCTACGTAATATACGCCATCATGTGCCAGCAATGCCCCTTCGCTATGTACATCAGCCAAACTGGACAGTTCCTACGTAAAAGGATAAATGGACACAAATCAGATATTAGGAATGGCAATATACAAAAACCTGTAGGAGAACACTCCAATCTCCCTGGACACACAATAGCAGATTTAAAGGTAGCCATCCTGCAGCAAAAAAACTTCAGGACCAGACTTCAAAGAGAAACTGTTGAGCTTCAGTTCATTTGCAAATTTGACACCATCAGCTCAGGATAAAACAAAGACTGTGAATGGCTAGCCAACTACAAAAGCAGTTTCCCCTCCGTTGGTGTTCGCACCTCAACTGCTAGAAGAGCCCTCATCCTCCCTGACTGAACTAACCTTGTTATCCCTAGCCTGATTCTTGCTTGCATATTTATACCTGCCTCTGGAAATTTCCACTACATGCATCCGACGAAGTGGGTATTCACCCACGGAAGCTTATGCTCCAATACGTCTGTTAGTCTATAAGGTGCCACGGGAATCTTTGCCGCTTTTACAGATCCAGACTAACGTGGCTACCCCTCTGATACTCGACCAACTCTAGTCACTTGGTATTTCTATTCCAGGAATGGATGACTTCCAAATGCAAGGAATCTTTAAGACTTCCATGTGAATACTCATGGTGAATTCAGGTTTGCCTGAGTATTTGGGACACTAAATCTTCCCACTGTATTTTCCACTGAATGCATCCGATGAAGTGAGCTGTAGCTCACAAAAGTTTATGCTCAAATAAATTTGTTAGTCTCTAAGGTGCCACAAGTCCTTCTTTTCTTTTTGTGGATACAAACTAACACGGCTGCTACTCTGAAACCTTACTTTTGCCATGAACACATCTGTAAGCAAGGGTTTGCTTCTATGAATGTTCATGCAAGCTGGAAACACAAACACTGATAAAATTAATGGTTTGTTCAAGCCAATATTAGTGAATATATTTTTGCAACACTTGCCCACTTCTAGGAACGAACGTTGCCTCCTTTTCATGTAGTCTGCTGCCATGGTCTTCAGATGAAAACACAGAAGTTCCAGTTCAGGAAAGCATCCCTATTAAGGAGAACATATTAAGGAGAAAGCATCCCTATTAAGGAGTTAAGCATTGAAATCAGTGGAACTTAAGCACACACATATAACTAAGCATGAGTTTAAGTGCTGTCCTGAATTTAGGTCAGAAAGAGATAATCAGAAAAAAGGGAAACTTTTTAGCTATTTCAGCTGCTACAGCTTCCTCTCAATGAGAACATAAATGTGTTGTCTTCCTTAAAGTCTCCTGAATTATATTGATCCATCTTTTTAGTCCTAATAACCTCAATTATTAATTAATTTGAGTACTTTACATGGGTATTTACAACTTTTAAGAAATGGTTTTAATAAATGACCCCCTTACCTCCATCATGTCTGTAATATTGCAAGGCAGGAAAGCATGAATCTACATTATTAGTAATCTCACTCTGTATCACACTTATAAATTAAAATTAACTGAAGCATGATGTGAATTTTTGTGTATAAAAACTGTAGCTGTTGCCAGCTTTGTAATTGCTGTGTGGTTGCAAATATCCTGGCAAACCTGTCGGTATTTTTTTTCTAATTTTGATTTGCAGTCAGGGTAAACACATGAAACTTGGACCAAAAGTTACCTGCAAAGAATCTTGCTATGCTCAGTCATTCTCTGGAGAATAATAAAACAAGATTATCAGAAATGTTTACAGAACCAAAAAAATTGATTTACTGGCACTGCACTAGCATTCCTGGAATTACTGCTAGAAATGGCTTCCCAGAATAGGAGATTGATATATATCATAGAGTGTCACAGTTAGGTCCAGGTAGTAGTTGCTATGATGTCTCATTGCTCTGTCAAATGACTAACACAAGATAAAACCAATCAAAAATGTGACTGGCGTCTGATTTCCTCTGGGCTTCTTATAACTGCAAGTTAACAAATAGTAGTTGTCTTTGCATTTTTTAATATTCCAAAATCATCCTTACTTCCATTTAATTATTCAGAGGAAGAAAAGGAATGGAATAACCGCATGAAATGTTATCCCTTTCTGTGGGCAACTCCAGATAACAGACACAAGGTAACAACTAAATATTTCCATGCCTTTGACAGAACTTATTTGACCAAATGTTGTTGGTGTTTTTATGATACTACTGCTGAGCATATCTTTAATCTTTTATGATTGTAACGGCAACAGGCCACCCAAACAATTCAAACAAGCAGCTTGACCAGGAACAAAAGTAATATGCGTTTCCATGGGCTAACATCGATATTTGAACACATATTTTGGAGGGCAATGCAAAAGAAAAGTTTTTTGATGATGTGGTGTAGAAGGGGCAAACCAGTTTAAATTTTGAAAAACGTACTTCCTGGAGATTTGTGGCTTAGCATTAAGATTCATGCTATTTCAAAAGTGGTTCAAAAACTGCTATAGTTTTATCATTCCTAATCACTGAAGTCTGTCAGAAAATGGACAGGTGCTGGAAGTCATGTGAATCAGGTCAATATCTAGCTCATTCTGCAGACAGACCTGAATTGTGTCTTTATGTAGGGTCAGGGCTATAAATGAGCAGTATGCTACACAGTTAAGGTAATCTATTATCCTCATCAGAACTCCTGTTGATGTCATTTGTTTATTGACATTTCTATGACACAAATCAGCATGATATTTGAGCACCTAAAATCCAGTAAAGAATTAATCATGTGTGGTACAGAAGTATTTTTATTCCAGCGTAGTCCATGCACAAAAAAGCAAGGGGAATTAATGTAAATAAAAGGGAATAGGGAATAGATGGGAATGATTCCTCCTCATGGTGCATCAGGATCTGGCCCTCTCTTCCCTCAGGGAGGGGCCTTCAGGCAGTTGTCATTTAGGAAAGTTGTCATTTGTCCATCAGCCCTTTCCTCAGGAGCTGCAGGTCTGTTCTCTTCCCAGGTCTGCCAACAAGTGAGCTCCTGTGCTCCTCTTTTAAGCAATTCCTTAATTGCCTGAGCCCAGAGCAGCTTCTTAACTGCTTGCTGTCCTTTGCAGGGTTTGTGTACCCCATCATGCTCCTCATCGGCTGATTTCTAGAATATCAGTTATGTACCGATAGTGTGTATTGATAGAGCATTTTATAACTTTTTAGCTGTAGTGCAAAATATATGCATCAAGCCGAACTTTCTGACAATGTATCTGCCATGGCACAAACACTTCCACTGATTGGGAGAGCTGGAGGAGGGTGGGGGAAAGAGACTGACTGACTACCAACCCGGGTAGCCTAAAGGACAGTTCACTGAGCTGGGAAAGAGGAGATAGGAGTTCAGATATGATCTCTTCTATCTGTTGTTTATATTTTCAGGCAACATATTACTCTTGTTATTGACCAAGGCTATGAACCCCAGCTCTAGCCAGCAGTCAGGGAAGACCTTCATGAAGGCCGCCTCCAGCTGAGAATTATGTTGTCACTGCTAAATATGGAGGGTTTTTCTTGGTGTAATTACTTTCAGTAACATTTAAACATCTAAATTCTGAGTGCCTTACAGGGCCATGTCACAATCTCTCTCACCCTTCAGGAGGGTCAACAAGGTCGACAGTGTACGTTCTCATACCTCCCTCTGATACCCAGGCAGGTGCAGCTCCCCCTCTCCCTGAAGTAAAACCTTAGCAGTGACGTCTTCAGAAGAACTTCTCATACAGATGGATGTGTGAAAAGTCAGATGTGCTGATCTAGGAATATAACTGACATAAAATCATATAAGAAAACTGTTAAGATGTGTTAAAGAGCAAATTGGATGATGATGGCTTACGTATGGCTTAATGATATCTGTTGGAGATGGAAATGAAAGTCTTTTAGATCACTGAAGTGTCTTATCAACAGCATTGTAAGCAATATGAAGGGGGAAAGCAATGCACAAGTCTTTCTCTTTAACTTATTTCCATGCCTGTAAGATGTTGGGTGTCATGATGCAACCTTAACTGTCACTAAACTGTTTTGGCTTATTAGAGTGTGTGTGCACATGCACGTACCCATGTGCTTGTTCAGTCTACAACTCAGGAGATATAAACCCATGTGAATTGAAGTAAAAAATAAATTTGTCAAAGCTTCTGTGAACCATATCTGAGTTTTGCCTGGGCTTTCATTTCCACTTTTTCTTGCTATACATGGAAAAACAAATATGAAATCAGTATTATGATTCAATGGTCGGACATATTGCGTTTCTTAACTGTATACCCTTCACAATAGATGGGTGCTTATGGAGGAAAAATAGTCACCGCCTGAACATGCAGTTTGTTTGCAAAATTACTGCTATCATCCCCGTAAATGAGGTATCTGGACTCTTCTCGCAGTACTCTTATTTCCTTGATGATTCAGATTCAGGCATTGCCTCCAGATAACAGATGGCTAAATGGTGATTCAGGATGCTAATTAGACTGTTGCAATTTCTTGCTAACCTTAGATAGACACAATCCTTTGAGAGATGATTACCACTATGCCATTTTTAAATGCTAACTGATACCTACTAAACTCCTTTTGTAATGAACCCTTTATAAACATGGTTTTGTTGTTTAACACCGGTATAATGAAACACATGATACCAGCAAGACAGTAATTAAATGCACCGTGGCATTTTAAAAGAGTGATTTACATATTGTAACAGTTAGAGAACTGGTAGGGGCCCTTCAGATAGAATCTGGAAATATTTGAAATAGGTTCATTGGAGGTTCCATAATATGTTGGTGAAGAGGTATATCCTTTCTTAGGGAGAGGTTTCTCAGGAGATGGGGCGGGGGACAGAAACAAAATAAGGAGCCCATCATCCTGAATAAAACAGAGATAGTTGGAAGGGAAGAAGGAAGATACACAGGAGCCCAAAATCTGATTTGCACCCAGTGTGCAGTTGGACCTCGCTTCTGGGATACCCCCTTTATGTACTAGGATTTCACTGAGACTGCCTGTACCTCTAACCTGGGATACCTCTCCCTGTTTTGCTGATTTAGGCTCTCCAGACTCTGGCAGCACACACACACACAGGTAGGGACGAACCAGCTGTAGAATCATACAGAGTCTGCAAATAGTTCTCTATGAGAAGGCTCAGCTAGGAAATCATCCAACACTCAAGTGCAGCTCCCCTCTGGAAAGCACACCCAAAATAATATTGTCTTGCACTGTAGAGAAACCTATACAACATAAGTTCATAAATTTGCCCCCTCCCTCAATGTGGAGGAAGATATGCATAACTTCTTTCCAGTTAGAAATTGCACAAACTGGGTTTAATAATAAACAAAAACAAGTTTATTGACTATAAAAGGCAAATTTTAAGTGAGTATAAGGGATAGCATACAGAACAAGATGGATTACTAAGCAAATAAAACAAAACACAGATACCAAGCTTAAGATCTTAGAGACTGGTTTCAAGAAGTAATTTCTCACCCTAAATATTGTTTTAGGCAAATTACAGAGCTTCTGTAGCTTAGAGACCCATTAGAGATTGTGTCTATCTAAGGTTAGCAGGTATTTCTCTTTGCAGACTAGACTCCTCTGTCTCAGTCTGGACTCAACGCTTGCCTTTCCCACAGCTCAGTTCCTTTGTCTCTTCGGATACTTTCAGCTGTCTTTCTTCTTGAGCAGGAAGGCAATGGAGAAGAGTCCTGTTTTTCTTACTCCCCAGCCTTAAATAGGATTTACATAAGGCAGGAAGCCTTTGTTTCCAGTGGAAAAGTACCAGCAGTGTTCAAGGTGGCACTTTTTACAAGGTGACATTATCACCTGACCTTGCAGTGTCAAAGCAACCATGAAACCAGATTTATTTGCAATGTCCACAGGAAGGAACTCCTGGAAGATGGGGGATCCACATCTTCCAAGACTAATTGTCTTTTTCCTAATGGCCCATTAAAGCTCACTGCTTATCATCTGGTGGGCATCTCCAAGTATAAACACAGTTGTAATTGTTACATAGTCAATATTCCTAACTCCAGATACAGAAATGATACATGCATACAAATTGGATAATCACATTCAGTAATTTATAACCTTTCCAATGATATCTTACATGCGCCGTCTTGCATAAAATATATCTTAATTATGCTATATTCATATCATAAGCTTATTTCTATAAAGAATATGGAGCATCACCTCACATCCAGATCTTATAAAATAAACTTCTTGTAAACTTCTTTCATGTAAGAAATAATGAAATATCTAAACATAGTAAAACATCAATGTATACTGAATTCATACATATTATTTGTTGAGAAATGTTATCTACTGTATACACTGAATGTAGGCCAGATAAAAAAGATGCATTAAAAATGTGTTCCACTACTGAAATTTCCCCATTGTGTATATTATACAATTAGGTGCATCAAATAATGACATGGATATGATCTCTGTGATATAGCCGCCACTCTTGAATAATGAAGAAGTGACAGAACAATACTGCAGTGTGTGCAAACCTCACATTATCTCAACCAAATGCATACTATCCTATATAAATGATTCAGATATACTCTATACTGAACAGTCCTTTGTAGGTTTGGCTTTGTGATAGCAGAGGCAGAGGGTATTATTTTGTTCTTAGCCATGCACTGTGACAATGAGGACATATTCTGTACTCATCGTTTGTCAAAAATAGCAGTGGATTTAAAAACAACAACCCTATGTTAAATCAAATGAAAGGATGGCTGGATTCACTGATGTCGCCTTTTCTTTTTAAACTGAGGGTTGGAATGAATATATAGTCTTTTTCAAGTTTTTATGTTTTGGGTCCTGTGACGGGACAAGGCCAGATGACTATAGAAAAGTAGTGGGAGATAGATATATTAGCTCCAGGATAAACAAATCCCTGGTACCAGGATAAGTGAAATGGCATCTGCTCGGGGCCAATTAAGAACTTTCCAGAAGGCAGGGAGAAGGCTAGGTTGATTGGGACACCTGAAGCCAATCAGGGGCTGGCTGAAACTAGTTAAAAGCCTCAGTTAGTCAGGTGGGTGTGCATGTCAGGAGCTGTGGGAGGAAGTTGTGCTGTTGGAGAGACTGAGTAGTACACACCATATCAGGCACAAGGAAGGAGGCCCTGAGGTAAGGGTGAAGTGGAGCTTGAGGAAGTGGGGGCTGCTGTGGGGGAAGTAGCCCAGGGAATTGTACATGTCCTGTTTCTAAAAGGTCAGCTACCATAGCTGATACTATTAGGGTCCCTGGGCTGGAGCCCGGAGTAGAGGATGGGCCCGGGCTCTCCCTCCCCCCCCCCCCCGCTTTGCCCCCTGATTAATCACTGAGACTGGGAGACAACAGAGACTGTGCAAGGGAGGATAGCTTCCCCTCACCTCCTTCGCTGGCTTACGATGAAAATGGCTCAATAGACTGTGACCCTTGTCTCTAGAGAGAGAAGGGTTACGTGGAGGGTCACAGTGAGCCTCTGAGGCTAGCGAAATCAGCCAGGAAACTCGCGACCCTCGGAGGCAAGGACAGAGCTTTGTCACAGTCCTTTACCTCCCTATCTTCTACTTAGGAAAAGATCATGCCTCTCTGAAGGTTTGTTTAGATGAACTGTTAGTAGGCATCCCATTTCAAAATCGGGTAGATCAGAGCACAGTAGGGAACTTTTAGTGCATGATAGTAGGTTTGCAAGCTGGTGTATCAGTGCCCCCTCTGGCCCTGCAGAGCATTATACCAGAGTTGACTCTGTCTTGCAGGGTGGCCAGTTGGTCCTTCTTGCCTGAGTCCTTCTGGGGTGTATGGGTTTTTGCCTTATTCCTGGCAGGGTCAGCTGGTCCTGGTGCCCAGGGGATTTGGAAACCCCCTCAGTTCTTAAGTCTCTGAGGAGGCTGGTAGGGGACCTCAGGCAGAATCAGGACTCTACAACTCCAGCTGTGCCCTGAACTCCTGCCTAGCTTCCCTGGTTTCTGGAGGCTGTTCAGCCTGTTGGTCTGGTCATAACTTCTCAGGGTGCTGTCTCTGAGAGGCTTCTCAGCAGCTTGCTGGCAGGAGTTCCCTTCTCCAACCTTGCTTGTTCCTCTGGCAGCTGCACTTCACACCGGCTTCCCAGCTCTTTTATCCTCCCAGCTACTGTGAGACTGCCAATCAGCTAGCAGTACCTGCATTAACCCTTTGCTTGCTGGCCCAGCAAGCAGCATATACATCCTGTGGCAAGGGGCTACCCAGACAGTTAGTGCATGGCATAATAGAGCACTGTAGATTTACAGCCCTGCTTTCCATGTACTAACTATTCATGTAGACAAGCCCTGAGTGTTTGGCTGTCATCAGCAAGGGGTGGGGCCAGTTTGTAAGGATCCGTGGGCCTAGAACTGGGACTGGGGAGCCTGGGACAGTTGACATTACCACGTTGCCACCGGGACAGCATACAGAGCCACATCCAAAGAACACTGTGGAGATTTGGTGCTGCAGGAAGTACCACCAAATGGATCCAGAGTGACAATCCAGTTCTGATTGGCCAAACACACTCTTTAACCTTGGAGGGTGCCCCAGGATGTTATCTGGGTAACCACAGACTTCTGTTCTGCTGCGATTTCAGACCGCAGCTTGCTTCCTGATCTCCAGTCTGTGACCACAGCCTGACTTTGACCCTGACTTTTGCCTTCTGATTCCAGCCTGGTGCTGCCTTTGATCTTCGGGCTCCAACCCCAACCTGACTCTGACTCTTGCTTATTGATCCCAGCTCTGGCAATTACTCCAATTTCTGCTGTCTGGCGACTGCCTTATGGCTGTCCTTGACTTGTGGACACCAGTCTTGCTGTGACCACTAGGCCAGATTGCCTACACCTCAGTCCCTTACAGTTTGCCAAGACCCACTTTTGACCCCCTCCACAGAAGCCCTTTAGCAGGGTTTTGGAAGGGGTGGGTCTACTATCACCCACCGGACCCACTGGTGTACCAGATCTGCAAGAGAGGGTCGCTGAACTTCAAACAGAGAGCCATGTGTTGTGGTCCCAAGTGGCACAGCTTCTAGCAGAAAATCAAACACTCTGCAATCAGCAAGCATGGTCCCAGGAGGAGAAGTCCATACTCCAGTCTCAGGTTGGTGCATGGCCCTCCAAACAGGGTCCTACGATCCCACTACCTACATATTTTGATGGGAACAGCAAGAAGTTCAGGGGGTTCCTGAACCAATGCAGTCTCCTTTTCCTGTTCCACCATTTAATGTATCCCATTGATCAGGCCAGGGTGGGTCTAGTGATCAGTTTGCTAGCTGGAGAAGTGCTGGATCGGGCCTTCCCCTTACTGGAACAGGACACCCCAGTGTTAACTGATTGGAATGTCTTCCTGAAAGCATTTTCCGCATTTTTTTATGTCCTCTATCACAATCACTCAGCAAAAGCTGCACGATGAAGGCCTCAGCAGGAGTGAGGGCCAGCTGCTTTGTATGCTGCCCAGTTCCAGCAACTTGAAGCTGATGTTGAGTGGAACGATGTGGCCCTGCTGCACCAATGTTGGGGTGGATTTAGTGAAAAGGTAGAGGATGAGCTAGCCCATGTTGAGACACCAGCCAGCTTGGATATTTGTATTGACCTCTCTTTCTGACAGAGAGCTGTAAGAATGAATGGAGGAGAGGAGGGGCACCATGTCACTGCTTCAGCCACACCCCATGCCAAAAACCCCAGGGCCCAACAATGAACCAATGCATGTTGATTTGGCCTTCTGACACTTGACGCTGGAAGAAAAGGAACGGCGGAGCACAATAACATATGCTTTTATTGCAGAGCACCAGGACATGCCCTTGTCTTTTGCCCATTGCAGACGTCAAGAAGCAAGGAATCAGGAAACAAGTGATCCCAGGCCACCAGGGGGCAGCCTGAGTACCACCTGGGCACTATGTTCCCGAACTACCCCCAGCCCTTGAGGGAAACCCAATCCAGGACATGCTGGTCCTTCCTATACTTCCAAGTACAGATATAGTTATGTACCACAGATGTGGCCAAGCTGATTCTCCCTCAGTGGGCCCTGATTATTTAGTGGGCCGATAATTTCATAGATGCTAAAGCTTCGCTTCTGCTACAAAGCCCCATCTGTTTAAAGCCTAAATCAGTTCTTGTAGAGACAATAGATGGGACACTTCTGTTCTCAGGGCCCGTGATGCAGGAAACATTACCCCTAGAGGCCATACTCCTTGGTCATCTGGAAGTGCTACAGTTCAAAATGATCCATTCTCCACACTTCACTCTCATTCTTGGCATCACCTGTCTTAATCAGCACAACTCCGGCATTTGCTAGTGAGAAAAGAGGATCAGCTTCCCCTCTGAATGCTGCCGAAAGGTCTGACTGCATGCAGCTGTCCCCAACCCTCTGATCTCAGGATCCTGTGGCCAATCAGAAACAACGGCACCTGTGCGAGAACCCCAGATGGTGGCTTCTGGCCAGGAACTGCTCCTAAGCCTGAGTTTCCATCTCACTGAAAAGTATTGGGAGCATGCAGATGTTTTGGAAAAGAAAAATGAGGTGCTTCCTCTGTACTGGGACTACGATGGCCCCATAGACCTGCATCCTGGGGCGAAAGTCCCTTATGGACAGATCTATGAAATGTCCAAGTCAGAACTGGCAGCCCTTGATGTGTACAGACAGAAAAACCTGGCCAAGGGCTTCATCGAACTCGACTGCTCCGGCAGGGGATCCGGTCCTTATTGTTAAGAAAAAGGATAGAACACTATGCCTTTGTGTAGACTATCAGGTCCTAAATCAAGTGATGGTCTGAAACCGGTATCCCCTGCCCATAATCTCAGAATTATTAGATTTTGTGCAGTCTGCCAGAATTTTCACCAAACTGGAACTCTCGGGGACTTAAAACCTACACTGTATTAGGGCAGGAGACAAATGGTAGACCGCCTTTTGAATACATTGAGGGCACTTCTAATATTTAATCAAGCCATTCAGTCTGACCAATGCTCCCATGACCCTTCAACACTTTGTGAATGACATATTTAGAGATGTCCTGGACCAGAATGTAGTCATCTATCTTGATAAGATACTCATGTTTTCTGATAACCATAAGCCGCATTGCTACTACATTCATCCATCCTAGAAAAACTGAGGAAACGTGGCCTATGCATGAAAATGTAAAAATGTACCTTTGATCAATCCTCCACAGAATTTTTGGTTATATCATTTCCCCAGAGGTCATTAAGATGAACTCCCAGAAGTTGAAGGCCATCCACAACTGGGCAGTGCCCAGGTCCCCTTGGGAGTTACAGTGCTTCTTGAGCCTTGTAAATTTTTAACCGATGGTTCATTCCAGGTTTCTGAGGGCAAAAAACCTCCATGAAAAGACTCCTCTGCAGGGATGTCAAACTTGTTTGGACGTTTGAATCTCACCAGACCATCAAACAGCTCAAGGCTTCTTTCACTATCACTCCCATTATAGCACATCTAGACCCAGCCCAGGCATTCATAGTGGAAGCCAATGAATCCAATGTAGGCATTGGGGCCATACTCTCTCAGAGACATGGCCCAGAGCAAGTGCTGCACCCCTGCATATACTACTCCCAAAAACGCAGCACTGTTGAACAGAATTATGAAATATTAGATAAAGAACTGCTCATGATTTAATCAGCCTTCAAAGAGTGGTGCCATCACCTCAAGAGAGCCCAACTCCCAGTGCAAGTTTTTTCTGACCATAAGAAGCTTGGATATTTGCATAAGGCTTGAGCCTTGAACCAAAGACAGCTCAGGTGGGCATTATTCTCTTCTCAGCTCAATTTCATTACCATCTATTGCCCAAGAACCAGGAATGGGAAAGCCGATGCCTTATCCCAAAAGGAGGAATACTATCAAGAGTCTAAGGAGCCTAACCAAGAACCACTCTGTCTCCTAAAACCTTGCAACTTCTTTACATCAAGACCTGACTGATCTAATCTGATCCAGTTCATGAGGTGATCTGTTAGTCCAGGAGGTGATGGAACAGCCTGGGCAAATGAAAATCAGAACATAAACGTAATGCTCCACACAGGACAGGAACACATACCACAGTGGTGTTAGTCTGTATTCGCAAAAAGAAAAGGAGTACTTGTGGCACCTTAGAGACTAACAAATTTATTTGAGCATAAGCTTTCGTGAGCTACAGCTCACTTCATCCGATGCATTCAGTGGAAAATACAGTGGGGAGATTTATATACATAGTTTTTTTCCCCTCCACTCTCCTACTGGTAATAGCTCACCTTAAGTGATCACTCTGGTTACAGTGTGTATGGTAACACCCATTGTTTCATGTTCTCTATGTATATAAACCTCCCCACTGAATGCATCGGATGAAGTGAGCTGTAGCTGGACAGACTGGACTTCTACATAGAGTGCTTCCGCCGATGTGCATGGGCTGAAATTGTGGAAAAGCAGCATCTCTTGCCCCATAAGCTCAGCCGAGCAGAACACAATGCCATCCACAGCCTCAGAAACAACTCTGACATCATAATCAAAAAGGCTGACAAAGGAGGTGCTGTCGTCATCATGAATAGGTTGGAATATGAACAAGAGGCTGCTCGGCAGCTCTCCAACACCACTTTCTACAAGCCATTACCCTCTGATCCCACTGAGGGTTACCAAAAGAAACTACAGCATTTGTTCAAGAAACTCCCTGAAAAAGCACAAGAACAAATCCGCACAGACACACCCCTGGAACCCCGGCCCGGGGTATTCTATCTGCTACCCAAGATCCATAAACCTGGAAATCCTGGACGCCCCATCATCTCAGGCATTGGCACCCTGACAACAGGATTGTCTGGCTATGTAGGCTCCCTCCTCAGGCCCTACGCTACCAGCACTCCCAGCTATCTTTGAGACACCACTGACTTCCTGAGGAAACTACAGTCCATTGGTGATCTTTCTGAAAACACCATCCTGGCCACTATGGATGTAGACGCCCTCTACACCAACATTCCACACAAAGATGGACTACAAGCCATCAGGAACAGTATCCCCGATAATATCACGGCAAACCTGGTGGCTGAACTTTGTGACTTTGTCCTCACCCATAACTATTTCACATTTTGGGACAAGGTATACCTTCAAATCAGCAGCACTGCTATGGGTACCCGCATGGCCCCACAGTATGCCAACATTTTTATGGCTGACTTAGAACAACGCTTCCTCAGCTCTCGTCCCCTAACGCCCCTACTCTACTTGCGCTACATTGATGACATCTTCATCATCTGGACCCATGGAAAAGAAGCCCTTGAGGAATTCCACCATGATTTCAACAATTTCCATCCCACCATCAACCTCAACCTGGACCAGTCCACACACGAGATCCACTTCCTGGACACTATAGTGCTAATAAGCGATGGTCACATAAACACCACCCTATACAGGAAAGCTACTGACCACTATTCCTACCTACATGCCTCCAGCTTTCATCCAGACCACACCACACGTTCCATTGTCTACAGCCAAGCTCTACGATACAATCGCATTTGCTCCAACCCCTCAGACAGAGACAAACACCTGCAAGATCTCTATCAAGCATTCTTACAACTACAATACCTATCTGCTGAAGTGAAGAAACAGATTGACAGAGCCAGAAGAGTACCCAGAAGTCACCTACTACAGGACAGGCCCAACAAAGAAAATAACAGAACGCCACTAGCCATCACCTTCAGCCCCCAACTAAAACCTCTCCAACGCATCATCAAGGATCTACAACCTATCCTGAAGGATGACCCATCACTCTCCCAGATCTTGGGAGACAGGCCAGTCCTTGCTTACAGACAGCCCCTCAACCTGAAGCAAATACTCACCAGCAACCACACACCACACAACAAAAACACTAACCCACAAACCTATCCTTGCAACAAAACCCGTAGCCAACTGTGTCCACATATCTATTCAGGGGACAGCATCATGGGGCCTAATCACATCAGCCACACTATCAGAGGCTCATTCACCTGCACATCTACCAATGTGATATATGCCATCATGTGCCAGCAATGCCCCTCTCCCATGTACATTGGTCAAACTGGACAGTCTCTACATAAAAGAATAAATGGACACAAATCAGATGTCAAGAATTATAACATTCAAAAACCAGTCGGAGAACACTTCAATCTCTCTGGTCACTCGATTACAGACCTAAAAGTGGCAATTCTACAACAAAAAAAACTTCAAAAACAGACTCCAATGAGAGACTGCTGAATTGGAATTAATTTGCAAACTGGATACAATTAACTTAGGCTTGAATAGAGACTGGAAGTGGATGGGTCATTAAACAAAGTAAAACTATTTCCCCATGTTTATCCCCCCCCCCACACACACTGTTCCTCAGATGTTCTTGTCAACTGCTGGAAATGGCCCACCTTGATTATCACTACAAAAGGTTTCCCCCCCCCCCCCCCGCTCTCCTTCTGGTAATAGCTCACCTTACGTGATCACTCTGGTTACAGTGTGTATGGTAACACCCATTGTTTCATGTTCTCTGTGTTTATAAAATCTCCCCACTGTATTTTCCACTGAATGCATCAGATGAAGTGAGCTGTAGCTCACGAAAGCTTATGCTCAAATAAATTTGTTAGTCTCTAAGGTGCCACAAGTACTCCTTTTCTTTATACCACAGTGGGACATATGTGTTCCACTAAGGTGTCCCCAGCTAGAAGTGCTTTGTCACTGTCATGACATTCTGTTGGTGAGCTATTTTGGCTGCCTTAAGATTTTCTGCATGGCTTCCCGTTTCTTCTGGTGGCCCCGTATGTGAGCTGAAGTCCAGAACTGTGTCAACTTCTGTGACCTGTGTGCATACACTGACACACCCTGTGCTACGCCCCTCAGCACTTTAGTATTCCTAGAAACCCCACTAGACCCTGACTCTTGAGGACCCTGGATTTTACAGTGGAACTTCCCAACTCTGATGGTCGCAAAAGTGGTCTTGACCGTTGTAGACCAACTGACCAAAATGGCACACTTCATCCCCTGCCCTCTGCTGAAACAACTGCTCAACTCCCGGTGGTGTATGTTAGCCATCTTCATGAACTTCTGGACTGTATAATGTTCAACCAAGGCCTGCAGTTGTCTCATGTTTTCGCATGAAATGCTATGGTTAATGGATGTTTGTACTTTTACCTCCTCTGTGTACCACTCCCAGACAGATGGGCAGACAAAGAGGGTGAACCAAGTACTAGAGCAGAGGTGGGCAAACTATGGCCCATGGGCCACATCCAGCCCACAGGACCTTCTGGCCCGGCCCCTGAGCTCCTGGCCCGGGAGGCTCGCCCCCGGCCCCTCCCTTGCTGTTCCCTCTTCCACGCAGCCTCAGCTCATTGCTCTGCTGGCACAATGCTCTGGGCAGGGGGGCTGCGAGCTCCTGGGGCAGCGCAGCTGCAGAGCCCCGGCCTGACCCAGTGCTCTGTGCTGCATGGAGGTGCGGCTGTAGCGCCACCAGCCACCGGTGCTCCAGGCAGTGCGGTAAGGGGGCAGGGAGAAGGGGCAGTTGGATAGAGGAAAGGGGAGTTTGAGGGGCTGGTCAGGGGCCGGGGGTGTGGATAGGGGTCGGGGTGGTCAGAGGGCAGGAAACAGGGGGGTTGAGTGGGGGCAGGGGTCCCAGGAGGGCAGTCAGGAAGGAGAGGGGGGTTGGATGGCACAGCAGGGGACAGTCGGGGCAGGGGTTCTGGGGGCAGTCAGGGGACAGGGAGAATGGGTGGTTGGATGGGGCAGAGATCCTGGGAGAGCAGTCAGGAAGGAGAGGAGGGGTTGGATGGGGTGGTGGGGGACAGTCAGGGGCAGGGGGTGGTCAGGGGACAGGGACCAGTGGGTGGTGGATGGGGGAGGAGTCCCGGGGGGGCCGTCAGGGGACAGAGAACAGGGGGGTTGGATGGGCTAGGAGTCCTGGGGGGGCATCAGAGGGTGAGAAGCAGGGGGGGTTGGATAGGGGTTGGATAGGGGTCGGGGGCCATGCCATGCCTGGCTATTTGGGGAGGCACAGCCTCCCCTAGCCTGCCCTCCATACAATTTTGGAAACCAGATGTGGCCCTCAGGCCAAAAAGTTTGCCCGCTCTGTACTAGAGCAATACGTAGGGTGCTTTGTCATCTACCATCAAGATAACTGGTTCTCCCTTCTGCCTTATGCTGAGTTCTCATACAACAACACTGACCACACCTTCAAGGGGCAGAGTTTTGCAAATTACTGGTTCCACCCAGCCTTGCCAGCAGCCTCATCAAACCCAGCAGCCTCCAACTAGGTCCACCAAATCCATCATATTCAGGAGGAGCTTACAGACCATCTTGAAGATGCAGAAAAGGACAAGAAGTGGTGCGTGGACTGTCAACACCAGGAAGGTCCAGCTGTCACAGTGGGCCAAAGATTTGGCTTGCAGCAAAACAGAAGTGCTTCTGTGAAACTGCTGCCCATGTCCATGCTGTTGACCTGGTAAAAAAGTTCCATCAAGATAAACCAGGCCTGATACCTACCCAAAGGAAGAGCACCCTGGGTGGTGGGTAATGTAAAGCTCTGTGGAACTAGAACCTGGGTTTCTGGGGTGTGGGACAGCTATCATTCCCACATTGCTACTGGGAGAGCACACAGAGTCACATCCTAGGAGATCAACAGAGATTAGGCACTTCAGGAGGTACTGCCCAAAGGGGCCAGAGGGACAGCACTCTGCAGCCCTCTTACTGGTCAAGTGCACTATTTGATCCTGGAGGGGGCCCCAGGAAGTTGTCTGGGTAACTGGACAGCATTCTGATGTCTGTGATTCCACACCTCACCTTACTTCCTGATCTCTGACTCCTGATTCCAGCCTGGTAATGAACTCCGATCTCTGGTCTCTGACCTGACCTGACTGTGACTCCAACTGTTGCTTATCCATCGTAGCCTTAGCAATTACTCCAATCCCTGCTCACTGACTACTGCTTCATGACCATCCTTGACTTGTGGACACCAGCCCAGCTGTGACTGCTAGGCCAGACTGCCTTTGCCTTCATCCCTTAAACAGCAGAAGCAACATCAGGGGATAGCATTCATTGCCTGAAGTTTTAGGAAGTTGAAACCTGAAACACAAGCTGCAGCCAAAATATAATTGGGGAGAAGAGAGGATGGGGAACAATTGTGGATCTCCTCTCCACAAAGAATCTGGCAGCGGGGGCACTGGGGAATAGCAGAAGTAACCCTTAATTCCCCCAAGAGAGATGTCCAGGAGGAATGTTGTAGAGGAGATCTTCAGGCCAGTTACAGTACATTAGGTAGCACTGAATAGGAATATCCAGGTATTTTAAATAGTCCTTCATCCAAATTTGTTGTTCTTATAATTATTTTATTTCATTTTAGCCAAGAGGCTTCAACTGAAGTGGGGGCCCTGTTGTTCTAGGCACTGAATAAATATGTACCGTGATACAGTCTCTGCTCCAAAGAGCTTACAGTTTAAATAGATGAGGCAGACCAAGGGTGAGGAAGATACAGAGCCATAGAGAGGTGACAGGTCATTGGCAGAACCTAGAATATAGAACTCAAGCCTCCTGACTCCAAGTCAAGTGCACTATTCACTGGGCCACACTGCTTCTCTTTATCAAATTCATCTGCATAATAGAAATTCATGTAGCTCAGTGTTCTGGTTCATCACATCTGAAGAACTGTGATCTACAGTAGAACCTAAGAGTCATGAATGGAGGTTGTTCATAACTCTGAAATGTTTGTAACTTTGAACAAAATGACAGGTTTCAGAGTAGCAGCCATGTTCGTCTGTATTCGCAGAAAGAAAAGGAGTATTTGTGGCACCTTAGAGACTAACAAATTTATTTGAGCAAAGCTTATGCTCAAATAAATTTGTTAGTCTCTAAGGTGCCACAAGTCCTCCTTTTCTTTTTCTGAACAAAATGTTATGGTTGTTCTTTCAAAAGTTTACAACTGAACATGACTAAATACAACTTTGAAACTTTACTATGCAGAAGAAAAATGCTGCTTTTAACCATCTTCATTCAAATGAAACAAGCACAGAACCAGCTTCCTTACCTTGTTAAACCTTTTTTTTAAACTTTCCTGCTTTTTTTTTTAGTAGTTTACATTAAACACAGTACTCTACTGTATTTGCATTTTTCCCTGTGCTGCTGCCTGATTGCATACTTCTGGGTCCAAATGAGATTTATGGTTGACTGGTCAGTTTGTAACTTTAGCGCTCGTAAATCTGAGGTTCTACTGTATTGACAAATGACACTCAGATAACCTGGTGATAGATGCACTATAAAAATGTTAAATAGAAACACCAGTGTTTTGAACAAACTTGACCTTTCTGCAGCCCATCAGTCAAATCCGAAACTTCCATAATCCCCCTTTCTGCCCTCCCAAATTGTACCATAGAGCCTTTACTAAAGAGAATATTGGTTGATAAGAACGCTGCTTAAAATGTATTTTATGGGATTCTACTCAAGTTTGGATAAAGTGTATTGGAGATTTTCTTTCTGAAAGATACTGAGGATGTGTGAGTTAGTGCTTAGAGGCTAAAGAGACTTAAAGAGAGATGGAATGTCTGAATCAGAGACTGAATCAGACTAAAGTGTGTTGTGAATTTTTGTTTTATCTCTTCAGCAGCATGAGGCTAGTCTGTTAATTGACAATTTCATGGATGGCTTCTACTTTTTGTAATTTCAGCAATTTAATGTCATGTTTATTATTTGCTTATTAAATATAAATATTGCTGCTTGTGGCTGCGGTCACTGAAATATTTCTTTCCTGGTATGCTTGAACACATTTTGTGGTTATTTCAGTTTTAGGTTTATTATGTATAACTTGAACAACAGGAAGCCAATTTCTGAGGGCAAGGGGCGGGGGTGGAAGCTAATAGAAAGACACCTTTATGCAGGGGAGGCTATTCCTCTTCATATGCTACTATATGCTTAGTTATTATTCCAATCATGTGTCTTTTTAGTTCAGAGTATTTATTCCATTTAGAAGGGTTGTGACTGTCCAATGTTTTAATCTAGTATATAAAAAGTAATTTACGACAGGGTAGGCACATAAGCCAGATTTTTAGACTTGGATGCCTAAGGGTAGGCTTCCAAATCCATATAGATAGGATGGGCTTGATTTTCACTAGTGACAACCCTTTTTCTTCCTGGTTGACTTCAGTGGGAGCTGTGGATGATCATCCTTTCTGAAAGGAGGCCACTGTTATTGGTGCTTCTAGAAGTGTATGGAACAGTCCAAAGGTGAAACAATGTTACAGATGTGGGGCTGTGGAATCTGGATGCTCACAAAGGTTATTTTTACATTTATTAAAAGATAAAAAAGTCCAAGTGGGCACACAGAGCTCAAGAAACTCCCTGAAAAAGCACAAGATCAAATCTGCACAGACACACCCCTGGAACCCCAACCTGGGATATTCTATCTACTACCCAAGATCCATAAACCTGGAAATCCTGGGCGCACCATCATCTCAGGCATTGGCACCCTGACAGCAGGATTGTCCGGCTATGTAGACTCCCTCCTCAGGCCCTACGCTACCAGCACTCCCAGCTACCTTTGAGACACCACTGACTTCCTGAGGAAACTACAATCCATCAGTGATCTTCCTGATAACACCATCCTGGCCACTATGGATGTAGAAGCCCTCTACACCAACATTCCACACAAAGATGGACTACAAGCTGTCAAGAACACTATCCCCGATAATGTCACGGCTAACCTGGTGGCTGAACTTTGTGACTTTGTCCTTACCCATAACTATTTTACATTTGGGGACAATGTATACCTTCAAATCAGCGGCACTGCTATGGGTACCCGCATGGCCCCACAGCCTGCCAACATTTTTATGGCTGATTTAGAACAACGCTTCCTCAGCTCTCGTCGCCTAACGCCCCTACTCTACTTGTGCTATATTGATGACATCTTCATCATCTGGACCCATGGAAAAGAAGCCCTTGAGGAATTCCACCATGATTTCAACAATTTGCATCCCACCATCAACCTCAGCCTGGTCCAGTCCACACAAGAGATCCACTTCCTGGACACTACAGTGCTAATAAACGATGGTCACATAAGCACCACCCTATACCGGAAACCTACTGACCGCTATTCCTACCTACATGCCTCCAGCTTTCACCCTGACCACACCACATGATCCATCGTCTACAGCCAAGCTCTGCGATACAACCGCATTTGCTCCAACCACTCAGACAGAGACAGACACCTACAAGATCTCTATCAACATTCTTACAACTACAATACCTACCTGCCGAAGTGAAGAAACAGATTGATAGAGCCAGAAGAGTTCCCAGAAGTCACCTACTACAGGACAGGCCTAACAAAGAAAATAACAGAACGCCACTAGCCGTCACCTTCAGCCCCCAACTAAAACCCCTCCAACGCATTATTAAGGATCTACAACCTATCCTGAAGGATGACCCAACACTCTCACAAATCTTGGGAGACAGGCCAGTCCTTGCCTACAGACAGCCCCCCAACCTGAAGCAAATACTCACCAGCAATCACATAAAACACAACAGAACCACTAACCCAGGAACCTATCCTTGCAACAAAGCCCGTTGCCAACTGTGCCCACATATCTATTCAGGGGACACCATCACAGGGCCTAATCACATCAGCCACACTATCAGAGGCTTGTTCACCTGCACATCCACCAATGTGATATATGCCATCATGTGCCAGCAATGCCCCTCTGCCATGTACATTGGTCAAACTGGACAGTCTCTACATAAAAGAGTAAATGGACACAAATCAGATGTCAAGAATTATAACATTCATAAACCAGTCGGAGAACACTTCAATCTCTCTGGTCACGCGATTACAGACATGAAAGTCGCTATTTTACAACAAAAAAACTTCAAATCCAGACTCCAGCGAGAAACTGCTGAATTGGAATTCATTTGCAAATTGGATACAATTAACTTAGGCTTGAATAGAGACTGGGAGTGGCTTAGTCATTATGCAAGGTAGCCTATTTCCCCTTGTTTTTTCCTACCCCCCGCCCCCCCCCAGACGTTCTTGTTAAACCCTGGATTTGTGCTGGAAATGGCCCACCTTGATTATCATACACAATGTAAGGAGAGTGGTCACTTTGGATAAGCTATTACCAGCAGGAGAGTGAGTTTGTGTATGTGTGGGAAAAGGGGGGGGGTGAGAAAACCTGGATTTGTGCTGGAAATGGCCCACCTTGATTATCATACACATTGTAAGGAGAGTGGTCACTTTAGATAAGCTATTACCAGCAGGAGAGTGGGGTGGGAGGAGGTATTTTTTCATGCTTTTTGTGTGTATATAATAAGATCTTCTATACTTTCCACAGTATGCATCCAGTGAAGTGAGCTGTAGCTCACAAAAGCTTATGCTCAAATAAATTGGTTAGTCTCTAAGGTGCCACAAGTACTCCTTTTCTTTTTGCGAATACAGACTAACACGGCTGTTACTCTGAAACCTTAAAAAAAACTGCAGCTCCATTTCTGATCCTTTTAATTAACTATATTAAATATTTAAACTTGTTAATGCAAAAAAACCCATAGATAATTTTTATAATCCATAGATAAATATATACTAGAACAAATTATACTATGTATTAGCCTGATCCAAAGCCCATTGAAATAAGTGGAAAGATTGCCAGCGGCTTCAGTGGGCTTTAGATCAGGTTTTATGTGCATTACTTTCTTTCTAGTTCAGTGGATTCCTTAAGAAAGTTTATTAGTATTTGTTTACTTAGGTACTTCTTCCTACCCTAACAATAATCCATCCAGTCAGACATACAATTGGCTATTGAATATAGCTGATCAGAACACTTTGACTACATTTATATTCATCTAAATATGTGTTTTGTTGAAGTCAAACATTGCACGGAGATATATGAATTTCAACAAAGTTTTCAATGGGAAATTTTAAGATCCAGAGTGGACTATCTGGTCATTTCTTGAGAGAGAGAAATCAAAAACCTGATCTATTAAATCTGAAAATGGACATTTCAACATCATTCCATTTTGCAAAAAACATTCAGAAGGTTTTGTTTTTATTCCGATGTGGAGTGTAAACAAATCTAGAAACCTCCAGAGTTATGAGGAAATAGAATTGTCATCCTCTGGCCAGCTCTATTAAATTATTAAATATATAACAAAAGCTATAGTTAGAGGTGCTTTTTTGCATATATTGCAAGAATGTGAAATATGTAAATAAGAACTGTAGATAACATCAGAGTGTCCCTCTAGATGGATACCAATCTGCTGTGAGTGGCCCCAACTCCTGAATTCCACATGCTTCTAAGCTACTTGGGTCTGGTTAGTGACTGATTTCTGTTCCTAGCTCTGGGTCTCTCACGCGCACTTCTGAGGTGCAGGTCCCATTTCTGTCACACTTTTTGAACAGTGGGCCCTTACTGTCCAGCTGCCTTAGACCCCCAAACCAATGCCACAGTCCTCCTAAGCCCTAATTGTTTAGGTATGTTCCCTCGGAGGCCGCTTACCTGTACAAGCTCTTGTTTCTGAATATACCCTTTCAGTAAGAATGTGGCAAGGAATACAGGCTTAGCACAGGAATTTCTTAACTACAGGCACTCTCCTCTCGAGCAGCACTATTGAGTTACAGATGTGTGAACAATAATAAACGGTCCTGAGGAGGCACCTCCTCCCTCCAGTCTGATCTCACCCCTTCTATGGGTCTGAATTTGGTCATTGTTAATAAGATAGGCAGATTTTCTTGGCTCTGCTCTCCTCCAGCTCTTTTTTCTAGCTTATGGCTATGGACTGGCCGCTTGCTCAGAGAAGCAGCCTTCTTTATAAAACCATCTCTGACCCTCCTGTTGACCATGTACTTCCACTCGAGAAAGTGCAGGCTCCAGCATGCCCTCCCTTCTCCTTCCTACATTGTCCTCTCTGTAGCGAGTCATTCAAAGTCACTGGCCGTACCGATTTGAAAACACATTGTTCCATTAAGAGGGTAATTCCATGTTGATGGCCCTTGATGGCTCTGTGCCAGGTTCTCAGACACAGATATGCAACTAGGCATCAAGCTGCCAGTACAAAATGAATGCTCTAATCCACAATGGACGTTACAGTGCACCATGAATGTCACACTGCAAAATGAAGATTACAATACAGAGTGGAGCCCCTGGAAAAAAAAGACTAAATGGAATAGAACACAAAACAAGATGGAAGAAAGAGAAAAACATGGGTTCCCAATATGACAGACATTCCCTCAGTCTGTCACAAACAGAAATATATAATAAAGCAAGAGAGAGAGGGAGACCCCGAGAGAATAAGGGAAGGGAGAGTAAGACCAAAGATGATCTATCAAACTGAGAATTACGCCATAATGTCCATTCGTTATTTCCAGTAGGGATTATGAGTTCCTAATAGCATAGTAAAATGGTTTGTATTTAGCCTAGGGTGAAACAATATCCCTTCATTAAGTTCTACTTAGCATTTAACCATATTTATTCAGATACATGTAGATTTTAGATTTTATGAAAGGTTTCTTTTCCCCTCTACTTTTGCTATGTCCAGTCGGGAATTAATAAATTGTTCTCTATTGTGTGCTGCCTTGTCTTTCCATAATGCTAAGAGGCCTCAAATTAGCTCAATATTGTTTAGGTTTAGTTATTGTTCAGTGTAAATATCTGTTGTCTTGATCAAGTATTAACAAATTAGTGTATGGTTCTAAAATGTTCTTGGCAGAGACTTATGAGAAAAGGCTGAGTAATCACTGGCTATATACTGTTAATTACCTAACACAAATTGCTAGAATATATTATGACACAAAGTATGCTGTAGCTCTGTAAACCTTGTTATTAGTATTTTTAATTAAACAATGATAAAAAGTTGATAAATTTTGTTTGCTGTAATGAGTAATCAGTGGCACTTGCATGTACTGTATAATTTTGCAGTGTCCACGATATTAGAAGTTGAGAGATTCCCTCATACAGGGTAACTGGTAGAGCTGGTCAGAAATTTTCCAACAAAACTCTCTTTTATTCACAAATGCCAGGTCAATGAGCCCTAAATTTCCTGAAAAAGTGAGCTGGCTTCAACAATCTTTTGCTGAATCACAGGTAGGGTTCCAATGCAGGCTGATGTAGTCTGCCCCAAGATTGGGGGCGGGAATCACAGGTGTCTATGGTACATGGTTTTGGAACAGTGCCTCCATGCATACTGATCCAAATGATAAAAATCATTAACTTCAAAGGGCTTTGGATTAGGTCCCAAACTTTCAGGAAGCATCTGTGTTGAGTGCTTAAAACAGCATTTGCACAATTGTTTTTCTCGTGCAAATATGTATGCAGTTGGTGACGCAGAGACATGGTACTACAAATGGAAAGGATTTTTTTTTAATTGCCAAAAAGTAGTTCTATTTGACTGTGCATTTTAAATGATTAATCGATGGTAGCAATTATGGTAGAACCTGGACACCTCATCCAAGATCATTGACCCAATATATGGGGTGCCTTATATATGTAGAAAGAGGTAGTATCCGATGAAGTGAGCTGTAGCTCACGAAAGCTTATGCTCAAATATATTTGTTAGTCTCTAAGGTGCCACAAGTACTCCTTTTCTTTTTGCGGATACAGACTAACACGGCTGCTACTCTGAAACCTGAAAAGCTTGTAATCCCAATAGATAAGGTATAACTACATAGCATTTTGGAGCCCGCATCGACAGATTTGGGCTAACATTCTAAAAATAGTTGTGTAGTCAGAGCTTTAAAGTTATGGTCAGACTGGAGCTCCAGCTCTGAAGCCCATCTACTGCCTCTTTCAGAAATAGTGTTGTTATCCTTATTTTACAGATGGAGAACTGGAACACAGATATAAGGAGTGACATCCTGACACCATTGAAATCAATAGCTAAATTCCCCTTGACTTCAATGGAATCAGGATTTCACCCTGAGTGCCTCATCCGAAATCACTCAGGAACTCTGTGTTATAGTGAGGAACAGAGCCAGAATCTCTGAGCCCTCGTCCAGTTTCTTAATGCCAAGACTATCCTGTCTGTTTTCCACAGTGTTCTGCAGAGTGTTGTTTGTTCCAAAGATTTCAGACAGCCACATCACAACATACTACACTTTTAGTATTTGTTGAAATTCTGAAGCAAATTACAATTGTTTCAAGAATAAAGGAGATGGGATTTCACACTTATCTAAATGTCATGGCCCAGAGTTAAAGGGGGAGAGCTGATGACTGAACATGCAGGTACAGTAGAGTCCTGACAGGAGGGCCAGCCCTAGACAAAATAGCACCCCAGCCAAGGAGCATCTTTGGCACCCCTCCTCCATTTGTTAAACTTTTGAATACTTTATTTTTTATTGCATTTGTAGCCCATTTCACAACTTTGATGCACAATTTGCATGCATGATTTATCCCCATCATATAAGATAAATTTGCACGCTAGGATCTGTACATCTGTATTTATTCATATATAAGCAAATAAAAATAATTTCCTTTAAACTTATAGACACTTTTAAATTTAAAAAATAACTAAAATATACTAACATCAAGAAATTGAACTGGGCACCAACATTGGGTGGACCAGTATTAAATAGTGTTACAGTAGGTGACAGCCTTATAATGTAAAACCGAGTCCTTTAGTTCAAAAGGACACTTTTCTTGTCTATGCCCTTGCGAACGGAAGCTCAGCTTCAGGGAGATAAAAAGACTGGCCAATGGCATTTTCAAGTGATAAAATAGCAAGCAATGTCAGTCTCTCATCAGCCATTGTCGATCAAAGATATGTTTTAATGAGCTTGAGCTGCGCTCATCACTTGCGACTGTGACTGACAGCATGGCCAGAATCCTCAAAGCTATCCACATGTTAGGAAAAGTGTCCTTCAGTCCTGCATCATGAATAAATTGGAGAACTTGGAGTGGAGAGTGCTTCCCATGTTGCAAAATGTGATGGATGTTGTCCAATTTGAACATAGAGGTCTTTATCGTTGATGTCTAAACATTCCCCATGCATCAGCGTCCAGTGAAGGTCCGTACAATTTTCCAAGAGTGTTTTCCTGTCAGTCAGCAGCTTACTAAAGTCATACAACCCCCATCTCCACCCCCCGATCTTTTCATGGTGCTTCATTTGTTCAAACCTTTTTCTTGGTGGACATTTGAGCAGAGTCAATGAGTGAGCAAAAAACCTCCCTCTTTCATCTGATGCAACTGGGTTGAAGGAAAGGCAACCACAAAGCACAAAGGAAGCTCTTTAATTCAGTGCAAGGATCCTTGCCTGGACACCACTGTTTCTTCCCTTCATGTTTGTGCTGTTTTCGTAGTGTTGGCCGTGGCAATACTGAAGCTTTATTTTATTCTCATTCAAAACATTCATAAACAGTTCTGTTAGGCCTTTTCCAGTAGAGTCATCCACAGACCATAAACACGTAGAGTTTTCCTTTTCTTGGATACAACCATCCCCGTTGTCAACAAATCTTATTGTAAATGACATCTTTTCACTGTGAATAATGTCGGAAGTGCAGTCAATTCACATATTACTTCGCTTTGCTGAGCTGCATCAATATGTTATCAAGCACCTTCCTTGCCATAAGGTCAATTTGTTTTGAATTGTTTTGCTGCAGTAATGGTCCATAGATTCTTTACAAACAACTAGACATAGGTGCTCACGCATGACATTGTCGTATTTCCCAAGGAGCTCTACCAAACCGAGGAAATTACTGTTATGTTCAGTGAACAACTTAGCGGACAAGCCCCAGAAAGCCAAATTATTCTTTGCAAGGAAGAGGGTAATTGAGATCAGACGCTTGAGCATTTTCCTCCAATGCTGGGTTTCTACATTAATAATGTGCTGGTTTTCTGTGTCTATGCATTTATTCAGCTTGAGCCTGGACTTGACCTCCATCCATTTGGAGTAGGCCGTAAAATGGCCAGGTGACTTTTCATGTTGCTTCAGAGCATCAGCTAAATTATGCCAGTAACTGTACCTGATTTGGCATGCTTGTCAAATATTTTGCAACAAATGCAGAACACTTTGTCAGTTGATTTCAAGTAAACTAGCCAACACCAATTCAGTTTCTCACCATTCTCAAGCACTCTTTTGCAGTGTGACTTTGATGATAAAGAAGAATGGGGCTGACATGAAAACGAGAGTAATGACAAAGAAAAATCTGGTTTCCATGAAAAGGAGAGAAACGATAAAGAAGAATCAGCCTCGCATGATGACAGAAACAGTGGTGACAAAAATTGCACACCACAAATCGATACATCAAATCCTGCTTTATGGCCAGTGCCAGTGATCCTAAACTCTGCCAATACTGGTTAGACCATTTTGAATGGGCTGGGCAAAATCGAGGATATGATGTTTCCAGTAAATGAGCAGAAGCGAGATTTCTCACTCTCCCCACATTTCCATTCCTTACCCTCAGGTAAAACTGCTAATTCCTCATTAATAGGCCTTCTATCATTTATTTTCTTTCCTCAATTTCTTCTGCACTGGGATGATCTGTACTACCTACAGCCTGATCTATGTTGTTCTTTTTCCAATATTTCCCCATCAGATTTGCCCCTTGCTTCAAACTAGATTGACAATTGAACTTTTTGCTTCTGATACTGAGCTCCTGAAGGCTTCTTTGTGGGAATCTTTTATTTTCCCTTTTGTCACTAACAACAAAAACAGCACCTCGAGCCTGACGCCCCCCAAGTCTGGCACCCCAGGCAGTCACGTGGGTCACCTGTCCCTAAATCAGCCCCTGCCTTAAAGTATAGTAGAAGAATGTGTGGAGAGAGAGAAGAAAGGGACTAACTTATGAGGTTGTTTGTGACCAGACGGCAAGGAGTTAATTATAATAAAGACCTCACAAAACTGAAAAGTTGTCCGCTATATGCCAAACCAAATCTAAATGAGCATGTGACTTAATACTTAACCTTGGACAAGTCACTTAGGGTATGTCCATACTACAAACCCCGCCACCTGCGGCAGAGACCCACCCCCTTGCCAGGTGTCAGAGCCTGGGCTCTAGCCCGAGCCCAAAAATTTAGACTGATATTTTTAGTCCCACAGTGTGATCCCAAGTAGTTAACTTGGACTCTGAGACTCTCTGCTATGGGTCTTTTTTTTTCCTTCTGTGTAGATGTACCCTTAAACTCTGTGTATCTCAGTTTCCCCATCTTCAAAAAGGTGGTGGAGATGCTTAAGTACATTTTAAAGATGTGAATTTGAGCTACATGTCTTCACTGACACAGCAAGATAACATGAGATAGTTATCTTACTGTAAAATCTTGAGTGAAGACAAGGTACTGGGCAGTGTTCACCACAAGGCATCTAGGCAAGGTCAATACTATTACTATCCAATCCCTCCACTCCACATGATTGACCTCACCTAGTTTACCTGGCAGTAAAAATGAAAGCAAATTGTCTCCATTATGTTATTACAGAAGAATAACTAACATGCAGTAATTATCCTTGTCAGTGAAGACGTAACCATAATTGTGCTGTATTACTGTTAAGGTGCAGGTGAAGTGGCTAGTTGAACAGTGTTTTCGAGTTACTGCCCCAATCCTGCAGTCCTGATGCACATAAAACTCCCTCTGGTTTCAGTGGCAGTTATGCACACCGTAAAGATTGCAAGTTCAGATAAAATATCAGTATTTAAACTCAAGACGCTTTTGAAGTCCCTCCTTTCAAATTATTTGCTTATTAGATTTTTGGAGCATTCCAAATTGTGGATTTTGTGTAAATTTGGCATAATGCAGAAAATGAAGGAAAAGTGAATTCCTTTTCCCCCCAGCATCTCTGATGCAGTGCTATCTGTCTCCAAACCAGAGACAAACTGAAAGGGCTGCAGCAATGCCACAGATAGATTAGGTAACATATATTTAGCTATAAATGTGTCTCCTTAAGGAGAAAGCTTCCACCTTCTGATAATAGATCTATTAGCACATTACACACAGTCTAAGTAAATATGCTTCATATTATCCAGGCCAGAAGTAGAATGACAGAATAACTTCACAGTACATTTTCTCATTTGAGAAACAGAAGGTGAGCTCAATTAAAGCTCAGTCCTTCACAATTGCAGCCAGTGAAAATTTAACCATTGATTTTAATGACAGTAGCTTAGGCCCACAGTTCTTGTGTTTAGAGTACTGAGAATTTCTAGAAGTCAGCACCAGCACAGTGTCTGTGTACACTATTTTCAGGCTTATTTTCTTTTTTATACAGAGTCTATAGGCATGTTCGCCAGAATTTAAACTTCTACAATAGATCTTATTATGGCTTTAGTCTACGGTCCAGACAAAAATCTGGAAAGCTAGCCTGAATAAATCATTGTTATAGAAAAACCCTAATGGAATAATTCAAATACATCAGAAAAAGTGACGTCCGTTATTAAGACTAAATTGCATTGATACATGCTACAGAGAAGCTCTGAATTTACAAGGAACAGAAATGTGAGTACATATTATCTTCACAGCATTTCTTTAAGAGTAATGACACACCTTTTTCTGTGATGTAGTGAGATCAGTGTGCAGCTGTCTCTTCAGGACTTATCCATACACACAAATGGGTCACTGGTTTAACTTAAATGGGGTTAGCTGAACAGATGTAGCTTTGTGTATGGACTCACTTCTACTGGTTTAAAACTGGTTATACTGGATTAGCTTGTGTCAGTAAACGTTAGGCACAAGCAAAACCCAGTGTAGACCAGGTTTAAAGTGGAGTATCCATCCACAAAGCTGCAATGGTTTAACTAAATCTGTACAAAGTCACGCTTTTCAGTTGTATCAGTAGAAATCCATGTGTAGACCAAGCCATAATTCTGTATTCACCACAGTTCAATGATCTGCGTACAGTAAACTGGGTGAAATTTTTCAGCCAGAACTTTTTTCACTCAAAAGTGCAGATTCAAGTTGACTGAAACATTCTGCAAATTTGTGTCAATTTCTGGAACTTGTTTTTTGCTGGGGCAGGGAAGGAAGAACTTTTTTTTGGAAATGTCAAATGGTTCATGTTATGTAATGTTGCTGTAGTTGTGTCGGTCTCAGGATATTAGAGGACAAAGTAGGTGAGGCAATACCTTTTATTGAACCAAACACTGTTGGTGAGAGAGACAAGCTTTTGAGCTAATACAGCTCTTATTCAGGTTTTGTTGGACCTGAAGAAGAGTTCCGTGTGAGCTCAAACTCTCGTCTCTCTCTCACCAACAGATGTTGGTCCAATAAAATATATTACGTCATCCGCCTAGTCTCTCTAGACAGTTTATTTTGACATTTCTGAAATGAAACATTTTTATATTTCAGATTAGATTCACAAAGGGATTTTGGTGTCATTCACAAAACTAAGGAGTAGGTGGTACTGCCCCCTTGTAACTAATAGTCCATGGTCAGAGCACTCACCTTGGGTATGGGTGACACAGTTTTGAATCCCTGGTCTTGAGCAGGGACTTTAATCCACATCTCCTGTGCGTTAACCACCAGGCTATAGGGTGTTCAGAGGTGTGTGTACTCTCTGCTAAAGCTGTTCTGCTTTGTATACATAGCTAAATAGTCATTGGGCCAGAGAGAGAGAGAATGAGAATGGCTGTACAGCCTGGTGGCTAGGGCACTCAACCTGTAACAAGATTTTGTATTTTGTTTTTCAGACCTGAAAAGTCAGCTGTTCGCACAACTCCGGTGAACAGTCAAGTAGTTAAAGAATGTGCTAGGGGATTTTGGATGCTTAAGTTGTGAGAAATTACATTCAAGGACAGTTTTTGTAAAAATATTTTAAAAATAACTGTCTACAGTATCACCATGGGATTTTCCCATCCTCACTCAACACCATTGCTCTAAACATTACACCAGGGAAAATAGAAAGCAATGGGGAAAAAGAGAAAGAGATTAACTTACTGTGGACTTTGTTTTTAACTGAATGGGTTGCCTTTATAATCCACCCTAAATCAAGTACCTGGCATGTGATGGGTTCTGTGTATGGATTGGAAGTGGCATACAATGCAAGTGAGCTGTCCATATCTGGCACATATGTGTCTGAGTTTGCATTTCCTTGCTAGCTAGTCAGGTTCTAATTAGTATCGAGGGACAAGTGTTGAGACAAAAAACATGAATATCATACTATTCACAGGTTGCAGTGTTTCTTCATTACAAGCTTGATACTTGATTGGTTTTTTGGTTGTTTTTTTTGTTTGTTTGTTTTGTTTTACTTGTCTCTCCCTCTTTATAATTTTTTATTAGATTCTGCAGTCATTTTTCACAACCACCTGGGAGATGATTTTTTATCATCATGTGAATTGCACTAGCGGGATCAGTTACTTCAATTCCTTTGATTTTTGATGACACTTGAACAATTTTTGATTTTACGCCTATATCAGGTTAGTGGAAAAGGAGAAAGGGCTGACCATTCAGTACCACTGTCATGGTGCTCAGTAGCATCACTATGGCTGAAGCTAGGCTGTGTTGCTGGCGCTGTCTCTTTGACACATTGTTAAATATCTGTTGCTGTGTGGTCCTGAGAGAGCACTAGTAGAAAGGAAAGTGGTAATAACATGTCCGCCTCATTCAGGGATGGTTGATTAACCAGAAGAACTTTCAGAGCTTGTGAAACTGGGACCTCTAGCAGTGCCTTGTGCTAACTTTCCCTTTGCTACTTTGTTATTATATTTCACATTTAGATTTGTTACAGACCATTAGTTTGCAGCTGTGGGCTGCTTATATGAAATTTCATGAAAATATAAACCTCAAAAGATGAAAATCTGAAATGACAAAGTTGTCGCAGTTGCTAGGGGGCTTATTCCTTCACCCTCTCACTTCTCTGGCCCTTCTCGCATAAACAGAGAGCAGCAATACCCGAAGACCGAAGGTGCAAACTATTCAATGTTTATTGGGGTGACCTTCCAGCAAGCTTAAATCCAAGTTCCTTTTTCCTTATTTTCGAATCCCAACTTACTTCCTGTTTGCCCCTAATTTATATAGTAATATTCTCAGCTTTTTTGGTTAGCCCATGATCAGGACAATTCCTGGCCCCAAGCTTCTAATTAGCCCTAGTGGTCTGCTTCAGTCTCTTTGGGCTGTATTTCTGGAGACCGCATTACCCCAGGCCTTTCTGTCTCTCTTCCTTCTCTGAGTGCTCTCCTTTTATAGCAGGTCTAATTTCCTCTAAGTCTGTAACTGTGGATGCCTGCCACCATGATTGGTGGTGGTGGCAGCTGTGCGGTGATGTGAACAGGCTGCTTGCCTGTAGTCAGTAGAGGCTTCCCTCCTCCTTCTGCCTCTGCTTAGTATGTGGTTTGTGGACCCCATTACACAGCCCATAACATATTTGAAGACTGAGTGGGTAATGATAGTAATCTTCTTTTTTCAAGACTTAACATGCCCAGTTTTTTAACCTTTCCTCATGGATCACGGGGTGTAGCTAGCCTTTGTGGCTGTGTGCAGGAAGCCCCGCAGTCTTACTACTCTTCACTGCAGGAAACAGTCATATGACAGGAAAGGAGCAACAAAGATGGGTCCTCCAGGTCTGCCTAGACAGGCCTTGCGGAAGCAGCTAGTCAGTGCCCAGAAGGCACAAATGAAAGGAGTTGGAGGGAGAGAGTAGGTCAGTTATTGACTGGGCCCAGAATAATGAAGAAGGGGGACTCCTTTCTGGCTAAAGGAGCCTGATAAATAGCTAGAGTTTATGGCTAGCTACATGTATGCTAAAAGAAAAGGAGTACTTGTGGCACCTTAGAGACTAACCAATTTATTTGAGCATAAGCTTTCGTGAGCTACAGCTCACTTCATCGGATGCATACTGTGGAACGTGTAGAAGATCTTATTATATACACAGAAAGCATGAAAAAATACCTCCTCCCACCCTGCTCTCCTGCTGGTAATAGCTTATCTAAAGTGATCACTCTTCTTACAATGTGTATGATAATCAAGTTGGGCCATTTCCAACACAAATCCAGGTTTTCTCACACACCCCCCCCACACAAACTCACTCTCCTGCTGGTAATAGCTTATCCAAAGTGACCACTCTCCTTACATTGTGTATGATAATCAAGGTGGGCCATTTCCAGCACAAATCCAGGGTTTAACAAGAACGTCTGAGGGGGGGGAGGGTAGGAAAAAACAAGGGTAAATAGGCTACCTTGCATAATGACTAAGCCACTCCCAGTCTCTATTCAAGCCTAAGTTAATTGTATCCAATTTGCAAATGAATTCCAATTCAGCAGTTTCTCGCTGGAGTCTGGATTTGAAGTTTTTTTGTTGTAAAATAGCGACTTTCATGTCTGTAATCGCGTGACCAGAGAGATTGAAGTGTTCTCCAACTGGTTTATGAATATTATAATTCTTGACATCTGATTTGTGTCCATTTACTCTTTTACGTAGAGACTGTCCAGTTTGACCAATGTACATGGCAGAGTGGCATTGCTGGCACATGATGGCATATATCACATTGGTGGATGTGCAGGTGAACGAGCCTCTGATAGTGTGGCTGATGTTATTAGGCCCTGTGATGGTGTCCCCTGAATAGATATGTGGGCACAGTTGGCAACGGGCTTTGTTGCAAGGATAGGTTCCTGGGTTAGTGGTTCTGTTGTGTGGTATGTGGTTGTTGGTGAGTATTTGCTTCAGGTTGGGGGGCTGTCTGTAGGCAAGGACTGGCCTGTCTCCCAAGATTTGTGAAAGTGTTGGGTCATCCTTCAAGATAGGTTGTAGATCCTTAATAATGCGTTGGAGGGGTTTTAGTTGGGGGCTGAAGGTGACGGCTAGTGGCGTTCTGTTATTTTCTTTGTTAGGCCTGTCCTGTAGTAGGTGACTTCTGGGAACTCTTCTGGTTCTATCAATCTGTTTCTTCACTTCCGCATGTATGCTGAGATTGCAGAGGGAGAAGAAACTGAGGATGTTGGCTCTGAGATAGAACTGGTGATAAAAGGGCCTGGAAGGAGGAGGCCCAGGGAAATTACAGGAGAGGATTGAGGTAAGCAATCCATGATGGTTGTTTATAGAGTCCCTGGGTTGGAAATCCCAAGTAATGAGTGGGCCTGGGTTCCTCTACTGCCACAGGTAACGGGGTGTATATCCTCAAAGGGGCAGGTCTTATTTGGGATTCTGAACAAAGGGCTGAACTTAAAGGGCCCATCAATTAATATTCTGATTAAGAAGTTTATCTTTTGTGAATCTTCTTACCCTATGCACAACGTGCCTTGGGTGACATATGAGCAGGATTCATCACTAAGTTTGGTCTGCTGCTTGGATCATTAGCTTCCCAGCCTGGGCCAGGTACTGACAGGGAGCGTGACATGAATGCTGATGTCTGCCTCCTTCCCCCCATCTTTTTTGAATTAGTGTGGGTAAAGGAGAACTGTAAATGAGTATATATACCCTTTGATCTATTATCAGACAGCAAAAGGTAAGGAACCTTTGCTGAACTTGGAGAAACTAGCTGCACAGTCTTATGAAGGCACTAGAAAGCTTTCAGCAGACAACTAGGCTTATTTGACCATATTGTTAAAGTCTCTGCCTGACTCTAAAATGCCCTGTGTGGGTTTTAGAAATAATTCTGGAAAGAACACTGATAATGGCCACACTGCAGAGTAAGGATAGTGTCAAGAGACAGGGTTAAATGGCTAACTCAACATTTGAAATAAAAAACTGTCAGGTATCTGTGGAAAATAATCTACAGTAAAAAGGTAGCTTTGCCTGCACATGTGGCAACATTGTATAAATGTTCAAATCAGAAGAACTTCTTCTGCAAAATTCCATTCATCTTTTGCCTTGGGATCTGCAAAGAATAAAATGACCTACATCTTATTTTTACCTGGGTATTTTATATAACCCTTAGCAATTTAGTACATGGGTGCCTTGTAAACATTAATATATTTATCCTCACAACATCCTTTTGAGCTAGAGCAATGCTGTTATTCCCACTTTACGGATGGGAACCAAGGCCATGTCTACATAAGGAACAATTTACCAGTATACGCATACCTGTACATTATACTGGCAAAGTTTTCCTAGTGTGGATGCAGTTTATAACAACAAAGTTTTACTTTTGCTAGAATAGCTTATTCTACCCTGTGACGGGGTGTACCTACCCCATACTGGTTCTCAGGGGTTAATCACACTCTGTAGTCTGAAGAGGTCATGCCCTCTCACCCCTGCCGGGTGTGCTCAGACCAGAAGCAGAGTATAAAAGCCCACTCTGTGGGCTGACCATAGAGGAGACAAGACGGGTGTCGCAGGCTCCTAGCAGGAAGCTGCCAGAGCTGTAGGCCATAGAGGTCAGCCATGCTGAGACCCTGGTGGACACCCAGCCAACCTCTGAGACTGACAGAGAAGAGACCACTGAGGCCATGAGATTATTGTCACTATAAATCAGGGTAGGAAATGACCCCAGGATTGGGATTGTAGCAACTAATCTGTAGCAACTGAGACTAATCACAAAAGTATTGGTTCCTCAGTGCCCTGAGTCGAGACATGGTGGAGAAAGGAGGGCCCTGGTCCCCCTCCCTCGACTGCACCCACCACTGGGTGCAGTCATGACCCCCTAGGAGTTGGGCTTTACCGTCAAAGGGCCTCCACATAGACTCTGGCCACTGAGTCCTGTTGCCCTGAGCAGAAGGGCTTCCATGTAGACTCTGGCCATTGGGCTAGAAATGCCAATACATAGGTTCTGGCCACTAGGCCCCACTGCCATGGCAGTCAGGGCCGCCATATTGACATGAAATACTAGGGCACTTGAGTCATCAAATCCCCATTTTGTTTCCCCCACAACCAGACACCCCATTAAGGGTATACCCACCCTATGACACATCCCCTATCCTGAAACAAGCTATACCAGTAAAAGAAGAGTTTTGCCAGTATAACTATATCTGGTACATCACGATCACACTTTCACAACCATTACTGATGTAGCTATGCTGGCAGAAGTCTGTAATGTAGACATGGCCTGAGGCTGCATCACCAAAATCAATGAGAGCAAGATCAGATGCTAAGGCCCAAGGTCATCAAAGGTATTTTAGCAACTAACTCCCATGGATTTCAATGGGGAAAAGGGGCCTAAATACTTTTAAAGATCTCTGCCTAAGTGACTTGCCTATGTTTACACAGGAAATCTTTGGCAGATCTGGGAACTGGTTCCAACTTAGGAGATCTGGGTTTTAGTGCCTTAACCAAAAGACCATCATTCTTCTTCTTTGCAGAACACTATTGGTGAGAGAAAGAGAGGTTCCAAGGAAATTTCTGGTATCAAGCTTCCCAGATGGTTATAGAAACTTTCTGGGTGAAATCTTAGCACCCTTGATATCAATGGCAAAACTCCCATTGACTTCAGTGCCCCAGGATTCCCCTTGCTATCACTAAATGCAACTCGTGCTTTACAAGACAGTGCTGCAGAAATACAGGGAGGGAGGACTATCTTGTAAAATGAGTCACTGTAGCAGCAAGGCTCTAATTATAGGAATAAAAAACAAGCTCTCCAACTTATTTAAAGTTGTGCACTGGCTCTTTAGAAGCACACGTCTTATTATTACATCGGGCCCTTGGCACTTCGTGAATTTGGTCCTTTCAAAACCTTACATTATCAGCAGTTACCATTTTATTGTATTGTATTATAACTGGGATATTCAATTCACTTGACCCATCCATAATTTTGGGGTATCTTTAGCTTAACACATCTTTACTATTTGCGCTGCAAAACGCAGTCTGATGTCTGATTTACTCTAAACTAATAGCTATTATTGTTCAGTACTACCTATGGCTGTTCATGGTAAGAAATCCTGACCTTCAGCTCCCTGAAAATTGTAAGGAGACCCCAAATTGACTCAATTATCAAAAAACTGACTAATGCCTATTTTTTGAAGGTGCCCTTGGGGTAGTAGTTCAGCAACATGTTTTACTACCTACTTATCTCAGCTTGTTCCATCAGCCTGTTCTGAAAATTAGAGCAGATGAGTTGGATTGAATTAGAGGCTCCATGGAAACAGTTATATTCTCTAGCCATAGAGTTTTGCTAGTTCTCCAAAACATTACTAGAGATCGTGCATATGGATCTGGTATTGCATTCAGAGCTCAGTTTCTGTGAATAGAAAATCTTCCACTGTCTACAAAACTTTGATACAAAGAGCTTAAATATTTGTTGATGAATTGAAAGATCATTTTGTTCTAATGTTTCAAAATTATTGGGCTGAAGCTTGTCCAGAATACTAATATTAAATGAAATAGAAAAATATGTTAACAAAAATTCAAGCCAGATTGAAATCTTTCCCTAAAACAGGAAAAATAATCTCAACGAATAAGATATGGTGGGTGACAAGAAAGAAAGATCATAGGGCCTGATTCTGCCGCCCTTTCTCATTCTGACTAGTACACTACTTCGCAAGTAGTCCCAAATAAATCAATGGGACTACTCACCAAGGGCCAGATTTGGATAACCTTACTCTGTGAGTAGCCCCATTGAAGTCAGTTTCTTTAGATGTGGAATTAGGATACTAAACATTAGTACAAAGAGAAGAGGAGTACTTGTTGCACCTTAGAGACTAACAAATTTATTTGAGCATAAGCTTTCGTGAGCTACAGCTCACTTCATCGGATGCATCCGATGAAGTGAGCTGTAGCTCACGAAAGCTTATGCTATAATAAATTTGTTAGTCTCTAAGGTACCACAAGTACTCCTCTTCTTTTTGCAAATACAGACTAACACGGCTGCTACTCTGAAACCTAAACATTAGTACCAGATCCTTAGGGAACTAAAAATAAACAAAAAAACTCAACAAAGCACTACCTTGGATCTTTTCTCTCCTTGTATAAGTGCAAAACTAGATTCATGGGATCTTAAAGCTGGAGTGGAGACCAATTTCTTATGTCAGGTTAGAGACAGGAAAATAGATCTGTTAGGTCTGTCAGGATATTTATGTGAAGTTTATCACTGTGGGATCCGAAAGCCTTTGAAATTATGGGATAGATTTTAACTATCAGCCTAAACTGTACTACTCTAACAGTGGCCTCAGAAAGGGCTGGGACACACTTCAGAATCACAGTTCTTCCCCTGCTTCCTCCTTGCACCCAGAGGAGTATTAATGCTGCCTTTACCAACAGTAAATTATTACTTACTCCTTTCACTAGCTCAGCTAATCTGCCTAGCATGTGCAGGGGGCAAAGCCTCCTACCATTTCCCATGCACTCCTACCCACTCTCCACCAACCTATAACTCTACTTATTTCTATATAATATTGTGATGGTTGGACCTCCAAATTTACCCTAATTCTGAGCTCAACTGTAAAAAACGATGTGAAAATTCATAAGATGTCACAATAACTGATATTAACAAATGTTGGAGAAATGTACAAAAGGGAGAGAGACTGAATTAGTGTAATCAAAAAGGTCTATTGATATAACTCAAGGGCTCTGTTCAGATGGTGCTTGGTAAACAAGAACAGTGTTGAATCAGAAATCAGTGAACCAAAATTGATGTATCGGAAATTAGGCCTAATTGGTGGACAAAATAATGAGACAAAATAATGCCCCTCACCCCCTTTCTGGGTCTTTAAAGAAAGTGGCTTTGGCAAGAAAAACAGCCTACTGGAGCAAGCTTTGTCATCATGGCTTCTACACCCACCATCTCCTGGGATCCCAGACCTTCATCCTGATCTTTAGAGCTCCTGACCCACCAGGCCAAAGAGGGGGAGCTAGATGACATCACCACCTCTACTGGCTGCAGCTGAATCCCCAAAACCACCTGGGATGAAAGGGGATCAGACTTTAGCAATAACAGCAACAACAACAGGTTCTTCTTTCCCCAAAAGGACAGCTATTATCATCTTTGATACTACCTAAGAGACCCTCAAACAAGAGGTTTTTCCTTCTAAAAACTCTCTCCAGCTAAAGGCAGAGGGAACAGAAATGTTGTTACAATGAAAGCCATATGTATTACTCTACATTTCAAATGCTTTAACTGTTTTTCTGTTTCTTTCTTTAATAAAAGTTTAAAGAAGACTTTTAATGCTGTATTTGACATGATACTAAGCAGGCTGAGGACTCTGTATCCCGAACCCGGACCTCGTTTAACATGGTTTAATGTTGACCAGTGACTGGGTCATGTTAACACCTCTGGCCCATTTATTCCATCTAAATTAATGTAACAGCACCCAGGTCTAGATAGCCCATGTAATGACATAAGGGGGATTTCTTACTACCCTGCTGTGGGTGCATAGGCTGAATCAAATTCTAGATCTCACAAAACAGATCACTGAGGCCATCCCCTGCAGGTGCACAATGTAGCCTCCTGATAGAAATTGTATCTACTAATAACAATACACATCATCCTTGCTATAAGGCTAAGGAGAAAGTTTTGCCCATGAGGGTAATGTGTGTTTGTTAAGGTGGGAAGCAGGGTCATATAATAGAGGAATTATTACTTAAAATATACCAAAATAATGAAAATAGTCATTTCAAGATGACTTTAAATAATCTTGCATTTGCTCCCAAGGTTTAAAAAAACCTCAAACTAATGAAACAGATAGTAAGGGATGGATAAAAAAACAAGTAAGGGATTGATAGAAAGGGATGGATACAACAAAAACAAGTCTGAAATGTCACCTGTCTGTCCATCTTAACCTGACTTTTTTTTTTTGTGCGATTTGGAAAATTCTTATGCATTTTAAATACCCCAGGTATTGATGTGCCTTTGCATTCCCGGCTGTGCCTTTGTATTCCTGACTTCTGACTCAGAAATACCACCAGGCTACTGTTCTAGTATGTCTAAACCAGATGAAATCAGGAGCACTGGAAATCTTATGAGATCAGATGACATCTTATGAGATTGGATGACATTTCCAGCCCAGCAATTTCTTATTTCCTTTTGCTGTATTAGTTTAGAAAGGAGAAAGATAGTAGGCGAAGGTTTCTTGTAGATGGTGAGTGTTTAATTACATCACTTTAGCTAGAAAAACAGCTATTTCAATCTCTCATCTAGAAGAATTCTTGAATGGTTTTACTCATTGACTGTATGGGAGGTATCTTAGCTTGTTGGACGGTAGGGACCATCTTTATAAAGCGACTCTTTTCATGTCATTGCTTAATGTGGGACGGGTAACAGCACTGGTGACCTTTCAACCATAAAAATTCCATAGAAACACATATATGAAATGTGCTATGAACATGTGTGGAGAATTATTTTTTCAATTGTCCAACTTGCACAGGTTGTACCTTCATTTTATTCCATGATGCAAGGTCATGCAATGCGTGACATCATAACCACCATGCTTATTTATGTGCTGTGATTGCATCTTAATGGGGTTTGCAGAAATTGAACTTCTTTGCTTGCCCTTTTTGCAAAATTTAGCAGATTATTTGCTTAGTACTGGTGACGGATCACAGTATTGTTAATAGAACTGGTCAGAAACTATTTTAACTGAACCATTTTGCATAAGGGAATGCAGTTCTGTCAACATTTAAATGCTTCATAAAATCATATTGATTTTTGCCAAAATTTTATTTAGGTGATAAACCGAAAGAGACATAGTATCCTCTTTTGATATATTCTGAATGACATATTTTGATATTTCCTTTCAAAATGATTTGCTATTTGTTGTTATATAACATACTGTAATATAAAGTTAAACTAAAGTCAAAACTGAAATGCAACATTTTGTTATTTTTTTAAACTAAACATTTTGATTGACCCAAAATGATATTTGTTTTTCTGGCATTTTCTCTTGCATCAAATTTCAAATTTTTGAGTTTTATTGCTAATCAGAATGAAAAGAAATGTTGAAACCACAAAATCCTCCACAAAACAGGATGTCTGTTCTCCTCACAGCTCTAACTGCCAACTCCAAGCATTTAAAAAAAGTCATGAGTCAGGCTACCAAAATTATGAGACTAACAAATAAAATAAACTAGTTTTGGGGGTCTTATCTTCCTTCTGTTTTTTGAGCTTTTTAGGGCTAATGTTTTCAAGATGCTCTCCACAACCAGGAGGGTGAGACATTTTTTTAAATGAAAGCTGAGTTTCTCATGTAATCTTGTCTCCAGGAACTGGAAATATCACCCAATATTTCAATACTGGCAATAAAAGCACAAGAGTTGCCAACATTGTGATCAAATTATACTCACCTAGTATTTTATATGTGGCTGCTGTGTTTCAGTTTGAATATGTATTATGTGTGTCTCTCTCTCTTTTAGGGAGCAAATGGTGAAAAAGTGCTTACAATTCAATGCATATTCTTGAACAAACCAGTAAAGAGTCTTATTTGGTTGTGGTGCTAAAGGGTTTGTTTTCATTGTTCTACTCAGCTGTATTGCTCTCATGATATTCTCATTCACAGTGGCATGGCACATAGGGGTATCAATCTTGTTCTTAACATTGTGTGACAGTCTCCTGTACGCAGCCCATACGAATACTCATGTTATCTCTCTCAGCAAAAGCTGAGCCCAAAGTGACTCTCTTTCTGTGACCACATGCTCAGATGTGCACACAATGCAATGGTAGCCAAATATTTACTGATCGAGCATATTTCTATCTTGGTATTTATATGGCCTCCATCTCCATAGCACCTAGTTATATTAAATGATCGGAATTATCATCCACATCTTAAAAGTCTAACTGCGAGCATCCTAAAAGTTAGCTTCTAGTGGGGTTCAGAAAGGAAGGCAACAAAATGCTTGCTGGCTTCCACTGAGTTAGCTGAGATGGACATGGAAGAGTAGAATGAGACCTTTGTTTCTTCTCCAATATACAAAAAAAGCCAAATTCCTAAACATATGGAGAAAGGAGTGAAACTGGAATCACATGATCTACTAAAAAAGCAATTAATATAGCATAAACTTCTACACACTCAGCTGATGTCACTGTCAGTGGCGTGCCTCATTTTTCTACAGTTGCTAGGGTGAAAATATGTCTTATAACTGAGAGTTAAGTGGGACTTAAATTATGCATCGACCTTGTGCTGGCCCCTTGCATAGGGTGAATTTCACCCTCATTCAGCAGACCTTTCTTCAATTCCCTAGAAACAGTGTCAGCAGTTGATGATTTGTCAGTCAGTTCTGCATTCTGTCTGAGTGGGTATGTCTGCACTTGAAAAAAATGACCTGTGGCGTGGCATGGTCATGGTTGGCCTGGGTCAGTTGTCTTGGGCTCAAGGGGCTTGAGCTGTGGGGCTGTAAAATTGCTGTCTAGATGTTTGTGCTCGGGCTGGAACCTGAACTCAGGGACCTTATGAGGGGAGAGGGGCCCACAGGGACTCAGGCCAGCTGCGAGTGTTTAATTGCTGTGAAGATGTACCCAGTAAGGACAGCAGGGTTAGTCCTTCATTGAGTAATTGCCATTGATATGGATGGTGGCTGATATCAGTTACAGACAAGACTCATTTGGTGATGAGTTGCACAGACTGCAGTATTAATAATAGTGGTTATCACAGTGATAGAGCTGCATTACTCCACAAAAAGATTTACAAAGCAAATATGAGTATTATTGTATAACACAAATATTCTGCAATACTCACTCCAAACTTTATTTTCTCATGATGCAGCAGTACCCCAAAACAGCTATTTTTGGGGAGGATGGGAAGGAAGAAAGGGTAACAATTATATTTATTTACTCTGAAGGAGATGATTCCTATATTTTTAAAAATACAATATTTAAAATAAAATATGTGAGATGTTTGGGATCAGGGTGGAATGCAGTTTACTGTTGAGACTGCTATATATATATATATATATTTTGTAAATTGTGTTTCTCTACCGGAATGTTGTATTTTCCTTTAATTTCACTTTTTACTATATCTTGGTTTTATCAAACGTGTTGCTTGCTTTTTGTGTGCCACCTTAGTAGCTTGGGAAATGTTTAATTTGTTACTTATTATGTAAATATCAGAAAATACCATTTACTATTTGAATTGTCTGAAAAAGTATTTAAAAAATAAAAAACAAAACAAAGAACTCTTAACTTTCCAGTATTCCTCGCTGCTGTGTTTAGCGGTATCAGGAAATTACATCATTGCACCTTTTGAGTCATGTTCTCAAACGTGGATGAAATTGGCACTGTGACTTTTAATTGTATTCTTGCGAAACTTCAGATGACAATGTTTTCTGTTAAAATTATTTTGCTCTAGATTTTATTATGTAGCTGAGCAGTGCTTGAAGTGTGTAGAACACTTCTTAAATTTCAAATGTGAGATGTTACACTTTGTATTTTCTCCTTCCAAATAAAAATAATCCAATTTACCTGTCTATCTGATGAACTACTAACTTGTTGACTGTTCTCTAATAAGTTAACTTAAAGAGATGTATAACAGTTTCATATTTAAAGTCTTAATGTGGTCTCTATTGACCAGTGTTGGAAATTTATTATAAGCAAAAGTCATGTTATTTATTACTTTCGAATTAGTTTTAGTACACTGAAAGAGGAGTGGATTTGGATTTTTTTTTCCAGATTTGTAAAGCACTCTGATGTACTCTTAATTAGGTGAAAGGAATTCCGCATAGTAATTTCTCCCTGAAACTATACTGTAAAAATGTACAGATTTGTTTTTGTTTCTTTGTTTTTAAATCACATGGTAAAGAGAAGAGAGGCTACTATGGAGGAGTGCACTATAGGCAATCATGTTTTTCAATCCCTATCAGTTTTTTTAATAGAATAATCACTGAAATAAGTCATCCATTTTATCACTTTTATAGTGTAAGTTCAATATAATTTCAACAACATAAAATAATAAAAAGTTTATGCCACAATTATAATGTATTTGTTTTTGGCATTTTAATAACACCATTCTCATGGTTGTATATTTAATATAAAGATTAGAATTCTTTAAACTGTTTTTAATGCAGATGATGAACCAAAACTGAGAATATTTCTTGAAATGGTGCTTTTTCAATCTTTGAGTTAAATAATTGTTATTGATTTTTTTCAGGCTGAACCACTGTAAAATAACTAATACCATTAAAATTAAATATAAACTTTACTTTATTTAAATCTGACCATTAGATATACACCCAACAAAATAAGGAAAAACTGAGCAAGGACTGTAGTGAAGTCTTAATAAATGCCAGTTATTCTCAGACATCTTGGCATACTCTATGCTCCTTTACCAGGGGGTCCCATGTAACTTAATTTTGAGTTCAAGCTGAATTATTATAAATACAATAATGCACCTAAAAGACAACAAAAAAGGTACTTGTACTCATGTGCATGATTGTGGATGCCTTTTTTTCTGAGCAGTTCATTGTCTTTTAAACAGGTGAGAAATTCTCTCTCCTATGACGAGTCCAAATAACTAAGCTGTGTGCTGGGGATGTCTGTGAAAGGAGGATCGGAAGATTAGCTGCTGATTGAACACAAAACTAACCTCCTACATTAGTTTCCTTGGAAATGCCACAAAAACATAGTTCCTTACTCTACTGCCCTTCACAGAGAGCATATATGTAATCAGTTCATGTTTAAATTTCCCCCCTCCCCAAATGTAGTAGGTATTCAACAAGCTGAGCTGAGTTAGGGAAGGAATTCAGCAAAGTCAGATGGAAAGAAGTCAAGTTATCTTACTTTTGCTGTTCAATAGTGTTTACCAAGAAACTGAGTCACAAGGACAATTTTTATTTTCATTCTCAGTCAGATATGCTAGTCAGTCAATAAATCAAGGATTTTTATGGAGTGGACTATAGGTAATTTAAATTTAATTTGTCTGAACTTGATTATTGACTTTCTTATAGTGCCAGACAATAGGCTTCTTAGCCTGAAGCACTCTCAGCGTTTTATATCCAAGATGAGAAAATTCACCAACACATTTATTGAGCCTTTAAGAAAGACAGCATCATACTAAAGCTCATCTACAAGGTTCAGAACAACCTTGAAAGATTTTTGCAATATTTGAGATCCTTTAATAGTCTCCACAAAGCTAAATATGTCACATTAAACTTTATCTTCCAACTTTTTTGCTTCTCATATTCTTATCCCTATTTTTTTCCATCTTCCACTGTAATGTTATTGAGCATCTCCTCATAGTGCCAGATTAGATAGTCCTTCTGATTTTGTTTAATTAAATGGGCAGGCAGTTAGATCTAGGAGAAATGTGTCTTGCTTTTTGTTTTTAGAACGTGTGTATCTCCCCAATAAAGCTTGTTCCTTTCCTCTGTATCCCCTGAAAAGACTATTATTTTACATGCAAAACTGCTGTCTACAGGAGATTGTATAAATATAATTGTGTCAGATACTTTATCTAACCATTATCTTAGCTTTTTCTTATTAATTTTAAGTCATATGAAAATATTTAAAGGTTGCATCAATCATGCTGTGACAGTCAAGTTACTGTAAAAGCAGTCTGTGATATGGTTTGTTTGGTTCATAGATTCACAGATACTAAGGTCAGACGGGACCATTATAATCATCTAGTCTGACCTCCTGCACAACACAGGCCACAGAATTTCACCCACCCACTCCTGCAAAAAACCTCTCACCTATGTCTGAGCTATTGAAGTCCTCAAATCGTGGTTTAAAGACTTCAAGGACAGAGAATCCTCCAGCAAGTGACCCGTGCCCCATGCTACAGAGGAAGGCGAAAAACCTCCAGGGCCTCTTCCAATCTGCCCTGGAGGAAAATTCCTTCCCGACCCCAAATGTGGCGATCAGCTAAACCCTGAGCATATGGGCATATGGTTCTATGGGTACTGGGGCAAAAAGGTGCTGCCAAACCCTAGGTGCCTCCTAAGGACACTAGGAGGTTGCATCTGGCCTCGGCGCTGGTCATCCACCAGATATGCCTCCTTAGAAGTCATTTTTCTCCAGGGGCACTGGGAAATCCTTCAGTTTGGTTTGATACAGGCTGTGTGCACTCAGATCATCCTGCCAATGGCCCTGTATCCATTGGTGAAAAGGGACAGTATGCTTTTGCTCCCAATATTGCCAATGATTCTGCCTTCCCGAGCATGAGGAGAACAATGGTATCTTCTGCAGCTTGTGTCATCACATGGGGAATCCCTGCTGTGCAGGAATGGGCACAGGGAAGCTGGGAGTGCCCTGATCATCCTGCCTACTGCCACCAAAATACCTCAGTTACCATGACCTTGAAGTCATGTATTCATGAGGGGAAATGCTGACACTCTGCCTCTGCTCTATATATTCAACAGTGCAACTCCCTTCATCTGCATGTACATGCTTGCTGAACCAGAGCTTCAGCCCTTTTGCATCTCTGCAGGAGAGACTGCAGAAGGAGTTTATCTAGCCATCTACCTCTCCACCAGGGGCCCTGATCATCTTTTATAAAAAGGATGGTGCTCTAAGGTCTGCATTACTGTCAGGCCCTCAAGAAGGAGACTGTTCAGAACCATTACCTGCTCCCCCTCATTCATGAACTCCTAGATCAATTATGCTCTGCCTGAAATTTTATGAAGTTAGACCTTTATGGAACTTGTTAACTGGTGCAGGTCTGAGAAAGAGATGAGTAGAAAACATTGAACACTGGTCATACCATTTGGTCTGTGCAGTGATCCCATGAACTTTCAGCATTTTCTGGGACATGCTAGGTTCGTTCATTATCTACCTCAATGACACTTTTTCCAGTGACCCAAGCACAGCACAACCAGCACATATGGAGTGTCTTAGAGAGGCTTTGACAGCACTGTCTGTATGGCAAGCCAAAGAAATGCTAGTTCAACTAGGACACACTAGGGTTTCTCGGCTACATCATCTCTTCTGAAAGATTGACCATGGACCCACACAAAGTGACAGCCATCTCCAACTGAAGGGTATACAAGGACATCCATGGGGTACAACACTTTCTAGGCTTCATCAGTTTCTTTAGACAGGTTAGCTATGGTTTCTTGGGGTTGGTCCCCCAATCACAGCCCTCCTACTGAAGGGAGCTCAGTTTCCTTTGTCCCCAGAGGTTGAAAGCAGCTTTTGAGTGCCTATAGCTGAAATTTATCACTGTGCCCATCTTGGTTCACCTCAACCTGGGCCAGCCATTCATGGTGGAAGTGGATGTCTTGAACTTTGCGCTGGAAGGAGTCCTCTCCCAAATGGCTGCCTCCAATGGTCAGCTTCACCCTTGAGCTTTTTACTTGCACAAGCTCACACTCAGTGGATCAAAACTACAACATCCTTGATAAGGAGCTACTGGCCATCAAAGCAGCCTTCGAGGAATGCCAGCCTCTCTTGGTGGGCACTAGGTTCCCAATCCATATCCTCACTAGTCACAAGCACCTAGAATTCCTCAAGACAGCTCAGCACCTAAATCAGCAACAGACCCACTGGACTCTCTTTTTTATACCATTTGACTTCATGCCAACCTATTGCCCAGGAACTAAGAATGGGAATACGGATACATTATCCCCAAAGGGAGTACTGTGAACCTGTGACCAAGGGACTCCATCCACCATCCTTAAGCCACCAAATTTCATTTCAGGTAACACAGTCTGGTTCCTGCTGCCCAATAATCCCTTCACCATTCATATCCACCAAGCCCCCTGAACAATGCCAATACCCAGACTGCCGCAACCTTCACTCTTAGTGATGGAATCCTGTATTGGAAAGGGTGCATCTACATACCCAATGTCCCACACAGGCTACAATTTCTACAAATCTGCCATGATGCTCTTCTGGCAGGTCACTTCAGTCAACTCAAAACCCAGGCCCTGGTGTCAAAGAGTTTCTGGTGGCCACTTCTACAGGCTTCAGTCACAACTTATATCTGATCCTGTGATCTCTATGCCCAGACTTAGACTCCCCAGGCAAATCCTCTTGGTCTTCTCCAGCCCTTGCCCACTCCATTCTGGCCTTGGGCCATTGTGTTGATGGAGTTCATTGTGGAGCGACCACCTTCCCAAGAGTACACCATGATTTTAGTGGTAGTTGAGCTCCTGATGAAGGTGTTTCAGCCTCCCCAAAGCCTAAGAAATGGCTCATCTGTTTGAAGTCAACATCTTTCACCTTCATGGGTTGCCCACAAGTGTAGTATCTGACCAGGGGTCCCAGTTTGTTTCCTGCTTTTGGTGGAAATTTCTGTGACTCCTGAGCCACAGGAGTATCAAACCTCATACCTCCACTACTTACCACCCTATTACCAATGTTCAGACACAGAAAGACAGTCATGTCCTAGAGCAGTATCTATGCTGCTTCATACATTATCACCAGTAGGATTGACTGGCACACATTCCCCAAGTCAAATTTGCTTACAACAATTCTACACATGCCACAACCCAACAGAGTTCTTTCTTCATGAATTATGGGTTCCACCCTTGGTATCACCCAGAAATACCCCTTGACTTACCACTGCCTATCATTGCAGATCTCACTACACATATTCACCAAATATTTTAGGAACTCAGGTGCCAGTTAGAGGCTGAGACAGCATACAAGCGCCATGCCCATTGACGCTTTTAGACATCTCCCAACCTCACGGTAGGGGACAAGGTTTAGCTATCCTCCCAAAACCTGTGATCCACCGGTTTATCTGCAAAACTAGATCATGAGTAATTAGGACCATTTTCAATCACAAAATTTGGTAACTTTCTGATTGCAGCTGTCAGAATTCCTTAAGATCGATCCCATGTTCCATATCTCCATCTTAAAACCATTCACTGAGATTCCTTATCCACACCACACTACTCCTCCCCCTCCATTGATAACCAGGCAGGACCAAAAGGAATACATGGTTCAGAAGATTCTGGACTACTGCCAAGTCTGGGGAAGACTCCAGTATCTGACAGTGTGGGATGCAGCCCAGGGGAGTGGCTGTGGGAACCCATGGAACGCATTCATGCCCTGGCGCACCTGCATGCCATCCACTAGGCCTAACCCCAGAAACCGTCCCTAAGGGATCCTGGGAGACAACCCTGAAAGGAGGGGTCTGCTGGCCAGCTAGGACCAGCTGCTGGCCTGCTCCCTGACTAACTTTGTTGCTTTGGAACTGATGGAGTAGGCACAGCACCTGAGGCTGCTGGATCAGCAGTCCTGCTTGTAAGCCTGGCACCCACAGCAGAACAGCGGCTGCTTGCTGTGTACCATGTCTGCAGCTGCACTCGCCCGCCATCTGCTTCAAGCCTGCTTCTAGCCCCATTCCTGCTCCAGTCCCAGCCCCTAGCATGTATCTGCTCCCACCACAACCCTGAGCTCTGTCGGGACTTCAGACTCCCAACTCCACCCTTCGGCTACACCTCCTGACTGTGATTCTGGTTAAACTTTTTAGCTTTGGCTTTGGTTTCTGACTCTTGGCTACACATTATGATTATGACTGTGGTTTATCCTCCAGCTCTGGCATTTGGCTTCTGCCTGACTGCCCATAGCCTACTACTCTACTAGGCCCTTATGGACCTTCCAGCAAGCTAGGGTTTAGGACTAATCTGTCTCCCATTTTCTTTTGACAGAATGCTAGAGAATGAGCTCTTCCTTCGATCTTTTATTAAAATACCTTAATTTCACGTTTACTGGTAGCAATTTGATGATATTGTATTAGAAGAAAAAAAACCTCTTCCCCCTTTGGATATTGTGCTGTATAAATCTGGGAGGCTATTTGTGATTGGACAAACTAACAACACAGGGCACATAAGTATCTAATCAAATGGTTGGCTTTATTGAGTTTAAAGAACATTCACACCAATAGCTTTAGATTCTTTTTTGGCGTGTTCATTCCAGATGAGTATACTTGTACTTGGTGTATGCTCATAAATCAATGGTACTGATACTATCCTGGGGTACTTAATTCTTCTAAATCAAGCACAACCTCATGTGATCATTTCAGCTTCTAGGAAAACTCTCTCCTTCAAACAAAACACTTAAATGGGTGTCTCACTCTGCAAGTCCAAAACAGTTAAAATCAATTTATGTAGCCTATCATGTCAACTGTGTCTTGAGAATATTTTCAAGAAAAAATAATTCATGAGATTATAGTGTATTGCCTGAAGCAGAATGGCGGAGGATGCGTAAATTTGAATATATTACATTGTATATATTGTAACAATCAGAAAACAAAGTGTGCATAGATATGGCTGGAACCTCTCAGCTCAGAGTTCAGCCTTGTTTCTGGCAAGGGTGTCTCAAGCCACTTCTCCTGAGTAATATAAATGCTTTCTGGGGTGCACTCTCCTTTTTTGCTGCAGGAGAGGAGTGTGAGGTGTGTGTGTGTGTGTACGAGAGAGAGAGAGAGAATCTGCTGCTCCTTGTGGAATAGGATGGGGGAAGTGGTAGTTTTATACAAGGCACGGTCACTTTTGAAGCTAGTGCTATACCAGGAGTACAATTTCTTCAAAGACGTTTTGCCTTTACAGGTAAACCTGAGACTTTTTATTCTCTGAGAGTGGGCATCTCTTGTAATGGATCTTTTATGTTAAGAGATAATCACTTACCTATAATTGTTGCTCTCAGAAAAAATAAATGTCATGCAATAACTAAAAGAATCAATATTTTAAATATACATGAGTGTGTGTAAAAATGTATGTAAGCATATGCGTATTTGTGTTCATGAATATCTGTATGTGTACACTTATAGAATGTATGTATAATTATATATTGCTTATATTTGGTTACTGTAGGTGGGATTTTGAAAAGCTTACTCATTGACATCTGATGGGAGCAGAGCCTATTCTTTGCGGTTCAAATTCCCTGTTCTTGCCTTGCGGTATCCGGACCCTGATTGTCACAGAATGGCAGATATTTTTTCTTCTTTTCATGTTCAAAACAAGATAGGCCAACTGCTTTTTATTCCAGTTAAGCCTTAAGAGTTTAAAACTCAGTCTTAAATGTGCCCCTGTAAACTTTTTATATCCTAAAATAAACTTAATTTTGGGGTTCTTTAGAATTATATCTCTTTAGCTCTTTATTGTAATTCTGATACAGTGCTGCTCAGACCTCAGTGGTTCAGGAGCCAACTAAATGATCAACATTACCCCAAAGAGCCAAGAAGTGTGAATGAATTGTTTCATTTAGTATAGTACTATTCATATTTAAACAGTATGGCAAGAAATATGTAATTATATATTATATTATTAATATATTAATTATATTAATTAATATATATATATATATTAATAATTTAGTACAAGTTGATAACTTAATTGGTAAATAACATAGTAAAAGCATCCTGATTGGTTAATAACTTAGACTGGTTAATAATTAAATCAGTGTATTAATACCATATGCTGCAAAGAGCCACAGGAGACACAATAAAGAGCCACTTGTGGCTCATGAGTTGCAGACTGAGTATCACTGTCGTAATAGGTTGTAGAAAACAATTAATGAAACCATTTGCTTGTTTGTTATTTTCAACAGGCTTTCTTTTTGTGAGCTAAAGAAGCCTGTGTGGGTTGGTCCAGCACAGTAGTTCTTACTACAGTTGAGGCTATATAGTAACATAATCAGCAGACTGGAAAATAAGGCTGTGATCCAGTCCCAGGCTAGAAAGAGTTAAAGGTCAGACTTGGGCCCAAGAAGCCACACCTGCCACACCTGTGCTAGGTTTGGTCTTAAAGGGGCAAGTCCAGCAGTTGGGTATAGGATGGGGAAAAGTGTAGATGAGTAGCTCCTTCTAGAAAGCAGCTGCTAGCTGGGAAGGAAGGAACTATGTGGGGACTGTGGTTGGTTGGCTGGCTGGCTGGCCAGAGTCTGTTGCTGAAAGGGAGGCTTAAGCCATGAAGATCATGACTAAACTTGAGCTGCCTTTCTGAGAGGCAAAGAGCTACTGGGTAAGGAATGACAATTGCCTACTGTGCCAGGGACTAGAGCTAGAACCTAGCAAGTTGGAAGAGTCCTTTGTTTTGTATCTTTTTGGCTTTGTTTTTGGAGGATTTCTTTGCCCTGGAATGAGTTGGACACTTTGAGATCACGTGGCTAGCGGGTGAAGTTGATGATGTTATAGCCAGATATGCCGCATCTTGATCTGATGGTCCTGGCTGTTCAATATGGAACATAACATACTGGTATTTGTAGCCTTTTCAGAATTCACTTCATATTAAAGATGACAGCAGTGGTGGGCTGCATTGCAGGGGGAAAGTGAGGCAGAACACTCCCAGGACCACATCCTGCTGCATGGGGGTGCTTGAGGCCATGCCCGTGCCCAGTCACAAGGGCTCATCCTTCATTCTAAAGATAGTATATCTATGAGGCAGAAAAGTTGTCATGCAACATCATAACGACAAATGTGCCTTTTCAGTTTGGCTCCCTCCCCCACCCCCAGTGTAATCTCTTCACTGGTGTCTCTTAGTAGGCTGGACCAGACTTTATATTGTAGATCTATTGATTTCTGGAAATTCCATGCAGCAAATAAATAGATACATAATTTCCACTAATATTAATGTAGCAGAATTCTTCAGGCAGCTCTAGTCATCTTAACTATTATGTTACCCTCAGGGAAGAACTGTATGTAATACTGTATGCCTAGATACTAATGTATCTTTCACACTAATATACTTTTTTTTCAACAATGTAATTCATGCCTCCCTATTTGTTAAACTTAGAATCAGCTGAAGCAATTTAGGCCCAGATCCACAAAGATATTTAGGCTCTTAACTTAGGCTGAAATCCGTGGAGGTTAGGAGCTAAATACCTTTGTGGATCTGGGCCTTAGTATTCTATGTGTGAGGAAGAGGGGAGGAGTAAATCCTATTGTCTCCATACTCGTTTTTCACACCTGGGTAGGTGGTAGACTTGGACACCACCAGCAAAATAGGCTGTAGGTTATAACACAATAAATTCCTTAATCTCTACTCTGCAGAAGAGGCAAAATGATCAGAATCATATGAACCTGGTTCCCCATTCCAGTGCACTAGTTTCACACAGGTGTAACTTTATTGGTATAAGTAGGGCTGTCTGAATAACTGAATATTCAGTTTGGGTCCATGTCCAAATAAATAAATAAATAAAATTCATGTTGACCTGAAGTGAAAATGTTTCCAAATTTTTTCACAAAAAATATGCCAAAAAATTATTTTGGATTGACCTGAAACTAAGCATTGTTTCAATTGTGAGGTTTTTAAAGCATTTATACTTTTTAAAAAATAAAATTGAGTAAAATTCCAAAGCAAAACAGAACTTTTCCAAAAATGAAAACTTGTTGACAACTGTTTCAGAAATGCTGAAACAAACCACTGACACTTCCAAAACTTTTCTTTTTTTGACCAAAACACTTCTCCAAAATCGACTCAAATTCACAAATTGTTTTGGTCAACCCAAATCTCCATTTTTCAGTGAAAAAAGATTTTGCATGAAAAAAAGTATGCAGTTCTGTTATAATGTCTTGAATGTCATGAATGTGATGTCACATGTGTGTATATGAATTATTCTTTTTTTTCTCCCTACACTAAGAAAGTACTTTTCTTATGGACAGGTGTGTTTAGCACTATGCTTCATGTATTATGCAGTATTCATTTATATATACCAATGGCTCTTTCCTTAATAAGAGGCATAAGTCTAAAAATGAAGTAATTGAATTGCCTTTAAGTGTAGTCCTTTTTCTTTAATAATATGCTCAGAAAACAGACCTTTTATATAATTATTTTATAGTAAAGAAAAGACAAGGTCACATCAGAAAATGTTTCTTGTTTCACATCACTGGAATGTATAATGCAAGAACTTGAAAGCTTGGATTCTCTTCTGCTGGTGCACCGTAGACTAGGTCAAGGTTAATTAGATATCTTTCATTTCAATGCATTCTAATTAGAGCTGCAGCAAGCTGTTTACCAGAGAACCAAGCTCTAGTAAACACAAATGCTCCTGGCTGTCTATATACATATGGTTTTCCAGCTATCTGTTTGTCTGCTCTCAGGCTCACAGAAGGCTACTTTCAAATATAAAATGCTGTTTCTTCATATTGTTGTCCTTTGTCATGGGCTTTGTGACTCAACAAAAAAGGGAACCTCCATACCTGTATCTAGACTAGAGGCAGTTTTGCACATACTCGAAAGAAACAAGAAAAGATTTAGACTGTTTCTACGCTAGAGACCTTACAGTGACATAGCTGTACCGATGCAGATGCATTGCTGTAAGGTTGCCCATGTATCCACTGTATGCCGACAGGAGAGAGCTCTCCCGTCAGCATAATTAAACGACCCGCAAAGAGCAGCAGTAGCTAGTCAGCAGGAGAGCATCTTCCGCCAACATAGCACTGTCCGCACCGGTGCTTCTGTTGGTGTAACTTATGTCACTCAGGAGTGTGTTTTTTCACACCCCTGACCAACAAAAGTTTTACCAACAAAAGTGCTAGTGTAGACATAGACTTTGATGGGAGTGGATTGGCTATTGAGGTACAACTGGGTAGAGTTAGTGAGGGATGTGAACAGGAAAAATTAATAACAGTGACTAGAATGGAAGAGGCAGAGGGAATCTGGGGAAAAAATCCCCAAGTGTCTTAAATATCTTAGAAAGATATCTTCTGACTTCTCTCTGTGATTTTGGAAGAACCAACACAGATAATCTGCTCCTTGAAAATTCACCGTGGCTGTTATAGGCCGGGACAAGATTTGACAAGTTTTAGTTCTGCGTAGGTGTTCACCCAGTGTGGACATGTATGTTTAATGAAGTTTATCTATATGGTGATATGTTTTTCAAGTGAAAAGAGGTCTTGGAGAAGAGAGAGGCTACAAAGCTCTCCGAAATGTATGTTGCAGCTGGGGAGCTCTGGGAGTAAATTTCAGCTTTTTTAATACCTGGAGGTTCCTAGGGAGTAGCATAGGGGTAAAACATTTCATCTCAGAGCTTTCCCACCATATGGAGTTTCTCTTAGAACTAACCATGAACCCCCTTTTAATTCCATGCAATGCTGATTAAAGAATTACCAAACTGTTTTGCCTCTGCTTTTTCTCAGTTTGTCTCTATTTTATCTAATGTAGTTTGCATTCTCTGAAACAGAATGTGACGTGCCAATACTAGATAAGTGTTTTTAATTACTTTTTAATTTAGAATTAGAAACATAAATCCCTATAGCAATAGGGTAACAGAAATAATTTAAAGGCAATTAAATGAAAGCAAGCTTTGGACTCTGGGATGATACCCTTTTAAAAAACTGTCTTTAATTACTTTGTTTGGTTCTTCTATTTAATCAAAATTCACTTAGAGCTCCTTGAGGAGAATTGATATTTTCCACTAAGCTTGGTTCACAACAAATTTGTTGCCAAAGAAATGATTTGAAGAGAACATTAGCTATAAGTGTATTTTAGCAACACAGGTTTAAAAAAATGACTTGGGGGGGGGGAAGAAGGGGTGGAGGAAAGAGTAGAAATATCAGAATGAGGGGGGAAAGAAGAGAAGAACCAAGAATGCTAGACTCTCAAGATCGAGAAAACACCAGTCTTCTGGGATAAATTAGAGGAAAAAGCAGAGCCAGGTTGCATAAGTTTATTTTATGTATTTTCATGCTGCTTCTTCTTCTTTTCTTTTTTTTACTGAATTGTACTAATTATCTTCCATTCTTTAGTCAGTTCATATTGCTTGGTTAATCACTTGTTTTTATACAGGTATATAATGACAATGTATATGGACTGCAAGAAGTTAAATATTTCTCATGTTATAGTGGGTTAATGATTTCAGAAAGAAAAAAACCTACATACTGGTATATATGGGGTTTTTTTCTTTTCCCAATCTCACTGATTTATTTTCAGCAAATAAGTGCAAGAATGTTTTAATTCAGTATTTGTTCATCACAATGTATAATTATCTCATCTATCCATAAATCAGTTAAAATGTGATTCCTTTATTTGGATCACAATAAATTAGAAGAGATAAGCTTTCAGAACAAAGTTGTCCTTCTGATCCAAACATTTTCCTGCCCAAATGGATATGTACAGAGCAGTCTTTGGTTCATGCTGATTAATGTAAGGTTGGTGGTCAATGAAATTTCCATCATCTATGAATTTACTAAAAATGAGTCCCTCAGTATTGTACATGTCAGAGTCTTGACTGGAAGACAGCGATGCAGAGCCTGCGAGCAGCAGAGAAAAAATATGTGAAGAATTTTTTAAAATGTTTTGTTTACTCATATATTTATTAATTTCCTTCTCTTCTGAACACTGCAAAAAGGCTAGTGAAACACTTATGTTTAAATGTTTATTATTTAAAGGTTGTGCTGTTGGGGGTTTTATATTGAGAGCACTTCATTTCACACTGTTAATATACAGTTAATTGTATGTTAACATGCTTCCTTGTAGAAAACAGTCGAGTTACACAATGTCTAGCCTCTAAAAAAAAAAAAAAAAAAGTATGGCCCACCAAGAAGCTTTAGTGGGTTTTTGGAGCCCCCAACTACCTTAAAGTTGCCCATCCCTGTCCTAGGCTAGAGTCATCGTAAAGACTGTTAGAAATTGCAGGGGCTATATGTTTACAGTTTCAGCGCATTTCAGTATCATACTGCAATTTTCCAGCTCCAAACAGGTTGTTTAATTGCACAAAAAAATTTACACCAGGTCTACCTTTCCCTCTCAGAGCTAAATCACCACATTGGAAGTGCTACCCTCTTTTTGCCTCTTATTGTTAGTTCCAGAAAAAATGAGGAAGGAAAAAAAGAGGCAAGAAAGGTAAATCTAAGAGACTGTAGACTAGCATGATAGGGAACAGAGCAAAGTGTAAAGGTTAGTGAGGGGCCTGGAAAGTTATATCACAGACAGTTTTGGGCTTTTCAGAAGAAAATCTTCCTTCTTCCACAATAGTATGCAAAGAGAGACTTTGTATAATACAGTAAAGGTGATATTTTTTCATTTGTGTTACAGTAACACCTAGAGGCCCCAAACTAAGATCTCTTTGCTAGACACTGTAAGAACATCTCAGAGTTATGAACACCAGAGTTATGAACTGACCAGTCAGCTACACACCTCATTTGGAATCAGGCAGCAGCAGGGGGGGGTGAAGCAAATACAGTATTGTGTTAAACATAAACTGCTAAAAAAGTAAAGGGAAAGCAGCATTTTTCTTCTGCATAGTAAAGTTTCAAAGCTGTATTAAGACAATGTTCAGTTGTAAACCTTTGAAAGAACAACCATAACATTTTGTTTAGAGTTAGGAACTTTTCAGATTTATGAACAACCCCCATTCCTGAGGTGTTCGTAACTCTGAGGTTCTACAGTAGTAAGAAACAGATCCTACTCCAGAGAAAATTCACAGATAATAATGACCTTATAGGCAAGTAAGCATGTTATTTTATCTCTTTAGCTTCCCAAACATGTACGTTTTTTAAATGGTCACACACTCGTGAAGCCGTGTCACTGACTTACAGTCTCCTTTAAGAGGAAGCAGGGTCCAGTGCACCTGTGACTGAGTACCTGCTGCCCAAATGGACTTTAAAGTAGGCACCTGGGCCTTATAAAGAGGGAGACAGTTACAGGTAATCGGTCACATGTGCACTGGATCCTGCTTCATTTTATAGAGGTCTGTTTGTCCTGTGACAAGCAGGGGAACCTTTCTAGGTCCTTCTCTGTTTTCTCCTTATGTCTAGTTCTACCAGACATGTGAATCTATTTATATATAGCAGCCATACACTTTCAATTGGCCTCTGGTTCATAAACTATTCTCTTTTAGAATCTGAATTTAAGAGGTGCAGAACACTTGCAGCTTCCATTGTTTTCAGATATAGTTGCTGATGTCTAGCACAAACAGCAGATCCTAAGTATTTATGGTGTGCTTATACTGGGAAAATTCTGATACGTAATTCTCTACTGGTGCAGCTTCTCCAGCCATAACTATATGGGAAGCTGTACTGTGGACAGTACTCAGTTTATTGCCATCATGTGGTCTAATCTTGCTCAGAGCACTGTGATAGATGCCTGAGCCCTTTGTGTGCTAAAACGGTCAATGGTGGAGAATTGTTTGTCTTAAACTGTCCTAAATAATGGTAATGTGTTTAACTATTGTAGATAATATTTATTAAAAATCTCGTGGAAGTTCTAAAGGCATGATACTACGGATACTATTGTTTCTTAGCACTTCCATAGCACTTTACATTTTCAGAGAGCTGCACAAACATTAATGAATTAATTCTAATTATTAAGAAGAGCGATTTAACTGTCTTGGTTTGATTGACAATTACCGTAAGTAGGCAAGGAACAGTAGTGGACGCCATAGGGATAAGAGAGGATAGTCACATGGACAATAAGACGTACAATAGTAATTTATTTGTCTATCTTCAATAAATTTAGCATTGTAAATTTTAAGAACAAAATACTTTGGGCCTTATCAGCCTTATCCTCAATTCAGTGTGAGTCCTGGGAAATGAGGAATGCAGAATCTTTGTCAATAAATTTTCCAATGTAGATTAAACCCCCTTTTCAATCATTCAGCAACCTATTTGAAGTGGTTTATCTAGAATTCCTAAAAGTTCATCTTTTTAGGCTTGAGTATTTTTCCTCTATGCAAGAGATTTATTTGTGACTATGAATGGGGGATAGGACAGGGGGGGTTGTGGTTTTTTTTTTTTTTTACAAAATAGCTTATTGTAATAGTGGATTTAAAACTATTAGAGAAAGGTCAGGCAGGATTGTTCAAGGATCCAGAGAAACTATTTTTCTAAACATTTATACCCCTCCATTACTTTTGTCACAAAAGGGATAAATCATTCATCTTATGCATAAAGCATTTCAAACATTACCATTGCAGGCTTTGCTTTTTATGAGCTATTGTATTCCACACAAGACTATGGGCTGCATTATGCCTTTTATGAGACAAAGCAATGCAGGGGAAGATGAAGGGCATGGTATAGTCTGGAAGCATTATCATGTCATAGTCTGCTAGGTTCTGAAGTAAGTAACAAGACTCACTATGACAGTTCAAAGGTGTAGCTAACACTCTCTCCACAGTACTTCTGCTGGTGCACACAGACAGGGGAGCATGGTTTCACCCTGATATGCTCCCTCTCAGGCTGTGAGCTTTGATGGCAGGACTAATCAGCATATCCCCTCCTCATGCGCTCCTCAAGTCATGGCTGCATTCTATATAGGTGCACTGGAAGGTGGGACAGGCCCCCTACTAGTGTATAAATTCTAATACAGAAGCAAGCAAACATTGCATAAAGTGGCACTAAAAGGGTGCCAAAAATGTAAATGAACAGTCACTGAAATCATCTTGCAGTGCTCATAGTTCTTGCTGGTGGCAATATTATTAGACACTGAAATTATAGTAAACAATGTGAACCAAACAAATAAGTTGCATGGTAATTATCTGAACTAGAAATGACTCTAAGTCACTGGATAGTTAGGTCCAAACCAAAAGCCTCAATCTGAACACACCATGTCTTTAATGTGAATGATTCAGACCTTTTGGGTCTGTAAGATTGAGTTGTAAAATGTCTCCAGAACACACACTTTCTAGATTGCCAATTCAAGGTTGTGGGCTAGATTCAGAAAGGGACTTATATAATTCAACAGCAGTTAATCACTAGAAACATTGCATTTTAAGGGGAAATGTTTCTTTTAAAATGGGCTCTACTTAAATTGATGAAAGGCTTTGTCCATTTGTTAACTTGCTTTTGGTAAATTGAAATAATTCTTGGGAATCTGAGCAAGAAATTCCATTACAAAGTAATTAAATTACTTTTTCTAATAAACTACCCAGATATTTTTAGAAACTGTAGATAGTGATGTGCATATTGCATAACTAATGTTGTTATTAAACTGATTTAATTACTGGGTGATTTAATTATTGAAGTTCACACAGTAATCAAATGTTCAGACCCTGCAAATTAATCTACGACTTTCAAATATTGGGGGAAGGAGCATGATTGGGAGCCACTGTCATACCACACTATTAAGGGGTGGTAGTGCCAACAGAGGTTAGTCATGAAAATCTCCTATCTTTACTCCTGCTGTGGACTCCACTCTGAGCTGCCCCCCCACATAGCAGTGAGAAATAGAGAGGGCTAGGAGAGTCCCCCAGATGAACATACTAGGAACAAGCCTTCCATGGGAGGGCAGTGAGAGAGCTAGAAAAAGCCATCACCAAACACCAAAGGGCAATAGCTAGGACCAGGCATGTGGCCCCATACCGCTTAAGAACTGCTAGGGGTGCAAGCCTTTAGCTAGTCTATCATTTACATTCTATTTTAGTCCCCTCCAGATGAGCCAGAGCTGTTTCTGATGGGCAGGAAGGGTGAAAGAGAGCACTTTGGGTCAGCAATGCCCAGCAGGTTAGGATACCAATATTTGGGTTGAGGGAGAGAGTGGGTTTGGAGAAATTAAAATAATGGTGGTGGGCAGGTGGAGGGAGAATCATAGACTTTTCTGTGTGTACTGTCTGTTTTGGTTATTACATTCCAACTCTTTAGGGCAGGTCCTATGTCATGCCATGTATTTTCACCACACCCAGCACAGTGGGGCCCTGCTCCTGACTAGGGTCTTTGGGTGCTACTGAAATCTATCTATCTTAAGTACTAGCAGTGTAACTTATTGAGACTAGCAGAATTGTCAAAAGTTTTGCAGCCGGTCTGTGCACCATAGGAACTGCTTGAAAACTCCCAATGATTCCCAGCTATTGGGAAGAGATTAGGGAATAATTCAAAATAAATAGTTTATGTGAATTTAGCCTGTTTGTCTCCTTGTCTCATCAAGTCCCTAAGCAAGTTTGTTCCCCTGAGTTCATTATCCAATCCTTCCTGCCCTTCATTCTTTTAAAAAAATGTACAGAATAATTATGAACAATTCTGAGTATTTGCTAATCAGGTTGTATTGGTCTGTAATGTATGGTTGTGTGTGCATGAGTAGACCCTGGTTAGTAGTGGCTGTGTACACAGTCGCTCTAGGGCATTGGTGGGCTCAGGCCCCATAACAATGCCAGTTGGCTAGCAGGCTCTGGCTTGAGTTGAATATGGGAGGAAGAGAGTGGCATGCTTGTTCTCTCGCCTGTGTCAGACTTACAGTAGCTGCTGCTCTTGGGGCAATTAATGTTTTTGGCTTGATCAATCTTTTTAAATTTTAAGTAAAATATATTGAGTCAAAATAATGTATATGCTGTGCCTGTAACATGTTGGCATCTTTACAGAAATAAAGGAAATATATTTGCCAGATTTTCTTAGGGGACTTATGCCTCTTACTAAGCGAAGAAACAACTTCATGCCCATGAAGCCGAAACCAGGATTGTCAGCCTGGAAAAATGAAAATCCTTAAAGGCAGAAGTGGGGAAAGTCATGTGTAAAGGGCTCATTATAGTCTAACTTTGTACAGTCTGTCTGGCAAAGTAAACCTCTTTTAAACTCCATTTTGTAGGCATATCTATGTAAAATATGATAGAAAGACAGGTTTTAGCTCAAGGTTTGTGTTCAAGTAAGAACAGAGATTATTGGTGCAGTATTGTATGCGTAAAGGTACAGAGTGAGATATTGTACACAAATCTGCAGCATTGTGACTTACAAATGTAAGTACAAATAGTGGTAGATGGTGATATTCCCAAAAGTACTTAATAAAGAGATTTTATACATGGCTAGGTGTAGAGGTATTTGGGGCAGACTTGTTATGTGGAGACAAGTAAGCAGGGGGTATTTGTTCATTTTGTAAATGAGAGAGCAATCTCATTTTAGTTAGAGTGCAGTTATAGCTGGAGGTCATTGCTGTTTGTCTTAGTTTCTTTGTGGGTTTCAAGTAGCTCATTGGTGAAGTCCATTGATCTACAAACTAGTTTTGGAGCTGTTTAACATGTCCTATAATTTCTTCCATATTTTGCATTTCTTGTAACTTGGTTAGACACATTGCAATTACAACAGTTTTGTAAACCTTAGTGTGTTGATGTATATCCTGACTGCTGCTGTTAATATTCTGAATCACAAAATCGTAGGAATGTAGGAATAGAAGTGACCTCGAGATCACCTAGTCTAGAATCCTGCACTGAGATGAAGTGTACCTAGACCATCCCTTACAGGTGTTTGTCCGACTTGTTCTTTCAAACCTTTAGAGATGGGATTGCAGAACCTCCCCGGGACACCTATTCCAGTACTTAACTATCCTTATAGTTAGAAAGTTTTTCCTAATACCTAACCTCAATCTCCCTTGCTGCAAATTAAGCCCTTTACTTCTTGTCTTGCTTTCAGTGGACATGGGGAACAATTGATGACCATCCTCTTCATGACCACCCTTAACATATTGAAAGACTATCGAGTGCCCCCTCAGTCTTCTTTTCTCAAGACTAAACATGCTCAGTTTTGGAAATCTTCCTTTTCTAAACCGTGCATCATTTGTGTTGCTCTTCTCCTGTTTCTCTCCAACTTATTCACATCTTTCTTAGGGTGTGGTGCCCAGAACTGTATACAGTATTCCAGCTGTGGCCTCATCAGTGCCAAGTACAGTGGGGCAATTACCTCCTATGTCTTACAAATTAAACTCCTGTTAATACATCTCAGAATATTAGCCTTTTTTACACCTGCATCACACTATTGGCTTGCTCAATCTGTGACCCGCCATAACCCCAGATCCTTTTCTGCAGTACTACCACCCAGCTAGTTATTCCTCATTTTGTAGCTGTGCATTGGATTTTTCCTTCCTAAGTGAAGTACTTTGCACTTGTCATTATTGATTTTCATCTTGCTGAATTCAGACTATTTCTCCAATTTATCAAGGAAATTTTGAATTTTAATCCTGTCCCCCAAAGTGCTTGTGACTCCCAGCTTGTCGTCATCCACAAACTTTATAAGCATAATTTCTGCTCCATTATTCAAGTCATTAATGTAAGTACTACTGGAACCAGGACTGACCCCTGTGAAACCCCACTAGATAGGTCCTCCCAGTTTGATTGTGAATCATTGTGGTCACTTTTTGAGTACTATAAAGTGAGTTCACAACTGGTTGAAAGAATGTAATTTCATCTGTATGTTTCCCTATTTTGTTTATGAGAATGTCATGTGGGACTGTGTCAAAAGCCTTACTAAAAACCAAGACGTATCACATTTTACAGCTTCCTCCCTATTCACCATGCCAGTAACTCTATCAATGAGGGACATTTGTTTGTTTTGGTATCATTTGTTCTTGACAAATCCATGTGGAATATTACTGATGTCAGGGTTCCTTCATCACTCTGAACTCTAGGGTACAGATGTGGGGACCTGCATGAAAGACCCCCTAAGCTTATACTTACCAGCTTAGGTTAAAACTTCCCCAAGGCACAAATTTTTTTCTTGCCTTGGGAACCAGCTTAGGTTAAAAACCTGGTACACTGCCACAGCCAAGCGATTTAATAAAGAATACGGGAAGAGACCACTTGGAGATGTCTTCCCCCAAAATATCCCTCCAAGCCCTTACACCCCCTTTCCTGGGGAGGCTGGAGAATAAACAAGATGAGCATAAACCCCTTGGATTTTTAAGACCCAAAAAACCCAATCAGATTCTTAAAAATCAGAACTTTATTAGAAGAACAAACAAACAAAAAAAAGATAAGAGAACAACTCTGTAAGATCAGAATGGGAGATAATCTTACAGGCAGTCAGATTCAAAACATAGAGAATCCCTCTAGGCAAAACCTTAAGTTACAAAAAGACACAAAAACAGGAATACACATTACCTTCAGCACAGCAAATTTACAAGCCAAAAAACAAAGAAAACCTAACGCATTTTCTAGCTAGATTACGAACTAACTCTACAGGAGTTGGAGAGCTTGCATCCTCGATCTGTTCCTGGCAAAGGTATCACACAGACAGACAAAAATCTTCCCCCCCGCCTCCAGATTTGAAAGTATATTGTCCCCTCATTGGTCATTTTGGGTCAGGTACCAGCCAGGTTAGCTGAGCTTCTTAACCCTTTACAGGTAACAGGATGTTGCCTCTGGCCAGAAGGGATTTTATAGCACTGTATACAGAAAGGTGGTTACCTTTCCCTTTATATTTATGACAGCTTATAACCCTGTTATCCTTCAGGTTCTTACAAACTGATTGATTGATCATTTATTCCTGTATCTTTCCAGGTATAGTATGCTGACTGGTTTATAATTCTCTGTGTCCTCTTTGTTACCATTTGTGAACATTGTACTATGTTTGCCCTTCTCCATTCCTCTAGGAGCTCATCTGTTCTCTATGAGTTCTCAAAGATAATTGCTAACAGTTTTGAGATTGCTACAGCTAGTTCCTTAAGCATCCTACAATAAATTTCATCAGTCCCTGTCAACTTGAATACCACTAATTTATTTAAATATACCTTAACTTATTCTTTCCATATTCTGGCTTGTGTTACTTCCCTCTTGTTGTTAATATTAATTGTGTTAAGTATCTGATCATATTTCTCTCTTTTAGAGAAGTCATTAAGGTATAGTCATTAAACATTTCAGCCTTCTAAAAGTCATCCATTATTAGCGCTCCTTCATATTAAGCCTGTTGCTCCTAATGAATTTATAGGACCTCTTCTTATTGCCTTTTATGTCCCTTGCTAGGTGTAAATCATTCTGTGCCTTAGCTTTTCTTACTTTTGTCCCATTCTTTTCTATTTATCCTTAGCAACTTGTCCATGTTTCCTCTTCTTTTACAATTCCTTTTTGGTCATCAGATGATTAAAGAGCTCCTGATGGAGCCATCTTGGCCCCTTACCATGTTTCCTATCTGTCCTTCTTATCAAGATACTTTGCTGTTGCACCTTTAATATTGTCTTTTTGAGAAACTGCCAGCAATCCTGAACTCCTTTTTCCCTTAGATTTTCTTCCCACAAGAAAATACTGACCAGGTTTCTGAGTTTGTCTGCATTTTTGAAATCCATTGTCCTTATTCTGCTGCTCTTACTCCTTCCCTTTACTTAGAATCAAGAAAATTATCATTTTGTGATCACTTTCGCTCAAGTTTCCTTCCACCCTCAGATTTGCAGCCAATTCCTCCCTGTTAGTCAGAATGAAGTCTAAAATGGTTGTCCCCTGGTTATTTCATCTTATTTTCAGAAGGTGGAGGTTGTCCCCAGAATATTCAAAGAATTTACTGGACATTTTTGTTTTCCTAACAGATGTCTGCATAGTTTTAAATCCCCCATTATTAACATGTCTTGTGTTTTGGATATTTGTTATTTATTCCAAAACTGTCTCAACCACCTCCTCCTGATTTGGTGGTCTACAGTAGAGCCCTGCCATGAAATTGCTCTTGTTTTTTCCCCTTTTATCTTCACCCAGAGACTTTCAAATGGTCTGTCTCTCACCTCCTTCTGGACCTTAGAACAAGTGTATATATTCTTGATGTATAATGCAATACTTCCTTCCTTTATTCCTGAACAAGCTGTTCCCCTTTATACCAATATTTCAGTAATGACAATTATCCCACTAAGTTTCACTGATGCCAGTTAAGTCATAATTTAGCTTACTTTCTTCCTGTTTATTCCTTATAATACTTGCATTTGTGTGCAGACATTTATTATGTTGAGTAGATTCTCCACTGTTTTGCATCTTTTTTTTCTCCTATGACCCTATTGTAACTTCCCCGCAACATCTACCCAGCTGTTAAGGTCATCTTTTTATACCTGCCTGTCGGCTTTTGTCACCTGCCCCCTTTGAATCTAATTTAAAGCTCTGCTCACTAGGTTGTCAAGTCAGTGTCCAAACATGCTCTTCCCCTTCTTGGTCTGATGAACCCCTCTCTTCCCAGTAATGCTCCTCTTTTCTGGACCAACATCCCATGGTCAAGGAAGTCAAAGCCCTCCCATCAACATCATCTGCTCAGCCATGCATTCATCTCCAGGATGTGTGTCCTTGCCTGGACCTTCAGCTTACGTTCAACTGGGACAAGAACACTGCGTGCACCCCCATCTCCTTAGCCCAGAGCCCTGTAATCACTGCTGATCTGCTCAGGGTCATAACTAGCAGTATTATTAGTTCCCACATGGATGAGCAACATGGAGTACGGGGTCAGAGGGATGGATAAGCTTTAGCAACCTTTCTGAGATATCTCAGATGCAGGATCCAGGCAGGCAGCACACCTCCTTAGATATCAGTTAAGGTCATCAAACAAATGCCTCCATCCCCCTCAGAAGGAAGGCCCTGACTGCCACCTCTCTACATCTCTCCTCTGTGGTATGGTAAATTATTCTTTTCCTCAGCCATTGGGGTCTATGCCTCTCCTCCTTTTGCCACAACAACATATTGATTCTTGACCTCAATGGACAGGAGACCTGGGTGGAGGGTGCAGCACTGTCTATTGCCCGAGTTGGCCAGCAGCCAGTTTTCCTTCCTTGCCTGGTGCTGCTATAGTTAGCATCTATCAGTTAGCATCCTGCATACATGGTGATGTCCAGGATATTTTCCTGATGAAGTCTTTGTGCTCTTGGATGCTTTATAGATAAGCCACCTCCTCCTGCAGCTCTTACCTGCTTCCTGAGGGACTCTACCAACAGACACCTCTCACACTGGTTGATTCCTCCAGCTTCACTTGCTTCAGCATGGACATGAAGGCTGCAATCCCAGCAAGTCAAACAAAGCCTTGGGTAGAAGCCTCCAGGGTCTGGGTGCCTGTTTGGCCAGGGCCCCAACAAGTGCAGGCAGAGGAGGAGCTGGCTGTCATGTTGACAACACACTTTTACTTTCAGATAAATATATAGTGGACCTTTTAGAAGAGTGCTTCCTGGAACATATTATGCAGGGTAATCATCAAATTGGATGTCAAAGGTTTTGGGTAATCTTGTAGGTGAGTATATGATCAAAGCTTTTGGGTCCATGAGAAGTTGTAGAAAGTGTATGCGTAGTGACCAATTTGCACACTCTTTTCAGCAGAGGTTGGAAATGAAATAGCTTCTAATAGAAAAACAAACAAAGGTGAAGTCTCATATTTTAGCATCTCAGATGACAAATCCATTTATGAACATTTTAATTATTAAAGTATTTTTAGAAAACAAGATTGCCTCTCACTCTTAAGTTAAAAAAAACCCTCTAAATAAAGAAAATCTGTTCCTCTCTTTTTATCAACCTAATTAAAATATGTAGCTAGTGAACAACTTTAATTAGCTTGACCTGCTTTTTCTGGGTACAATCCAGCTCTGCTACATTTTTCTAATGCCTTCTGGCTAGTTTTTTGAATAATAGAAATGATCAGTTCTTGTCAATGTACCAAAACTGCAATCTGAATTATGTTTCTCAGAACAATTTACTTTTTATATGTATCAAATACTAGCTTGGCATGTCTTAAAATTGTCACCAAAAAGCATGTGTCTTATTTCCAATATAGTTATTTGGCTCATGGGAAATTTACCAGTTGGAGGATCATCCAAGACCCTTTGTATTTCTGAACTCTTATGGTACCCATATGTGGAGTGGGGAGAGTGGTCATACAGGTGTATGGAGTGAGGTGAATTCCATGCCGCTCCCCAAAAGATTGACACACTTGGCAGCAATGGTTGTAGGGCCTGGGAAGGGATACTGGACCCATACTTACACAGGACATGATTTGGAAATGCCCCAACACAGGTGTGTGGATGGGACTGGACTTTATGCTCCTCATCCCTCCCTCAATTGAACCACACATGTCCCAATTCATCCCTGTAACAGTAGGTACCAATATCATTCCAGAGTTCTTAGGGTCAATGGTGATCAGTGCTAACATAAAATTAACAGTTAGAACTCAGGAATGGTGTTGGTACCTGTGGACCAATTAACTCCACTTCCTTTCTCTTCATCCTGTGAAGGTAAAGTCTTTCTCTTCATTTGGGAAAACCAGTCATGCAGCCCCTATCCTGCAGCACTAAGGTCAATTATAGTTTCATTGAAACAAATGTTTAGCAGAGAGGAAAAACAGTAAACAACAATTTAAATTTACGCTCATATTTGTGCAAGCTGTGAAAAGCCTTGCTGGACAAGTTCTGGGGCTTAAACAGAGTTACAGACTGGTAGCTGTGGTTGTAGCATAAGTCTGTCTCTTCCTTCACTACTTTCTCCATTCTCCTAGCTCAGGGTGTCTATGTAAGTCTGTTCTTTGTGTAGCCAGTGCTTTGTAGTAGAGCTTTGGTAAGGAGAAGCCAACCTTATCCCTTAGTGAACTCCATTGAAATCAGGGATGGGTTTGGCTTCAGGTGTTATTATTAATATGCAAGACATCAGGAAAGCTGTTCGTTTAAGAGTCAATACATGTGTAAATCCTCACCTTGAACACACTATGGTGTCTCCATATTACAACATCTTTAAAGTAAATTATTCTATTATCCCTGTCACACGGGGAGAAAACCAAGATGCAAAGGATTAGCATAATTAGGATGTAAATGTATTAACTCAGCTGGGAACTACTTGGCAATAAATCAGAGTATAGGAACCCTTAAAGGAGCCAGGACCTCTTTGTCCCCCCACTCCGCTCCATTGGCCAGACAAAGACAAACTCTCCACCCTTCCCCTGGACTTTGACGTTTCAGGGAGCACATTTTCTTTTCTAAAACAATAGGGTGTGGGGGGGGTGGTTGATGGGAGGATTCCATGGGAGTTAAACCATTCAGGATTCTTGGATAATCCTTATGATTGCCACAGTGTAACTTCTATATTCATCAATATGACCCTGCTAAGTTCTGACACACCCAATAACATATAACACAGAAAACCACTGCACTTAGATCCTTCATTGTGTACAACAGGAATGCCCAATTCTAACGGGAACCCTACCCCCATCAACCTGACACTCAAATGCTGCATACTTATTTTTAAAAAGGCACAATGTTACTATATTTAGAAAGCACTGAGAAGATTCATTGATGAGGAGCAAATATTTCCTACCTAAGTAACTGCCAAACTAAGGGTTGTCAGTATGGTAAATTACTGTGTGGCAAACCAGGGCTTTCACTGTGCTGTAGCAAGGTCCACACTGTGAGTCATTTCATGGTAAACTGGTGTACCACAGACCAGGGCTTGCCATGTAGCAAGTCACCATGTAGACCAGTGCTGAACGTCTTTATTCCTCTTGTTCCAAGCGTTAGTGATGCCAGGAGTAGTTGCTAGGGAAAGAAAGATTTCTGGATTTACTTACGCTTGTCAGGTAAGTTTTTTAAAAAGGGAAGGGGACAACTAAAATTGCATAAATATATCTAAAAACAATATAGTTGAAAACCAAAGTCTGCACATGCCTTGTTACTTATTGAGGATCTTAAATAGATTAATGAAAAGTTTTGAGATAACATTACTTTTTTTCTAAAAGGAAAGAAAACCACATAATTTAATGGGAATAGTATTTCTTTCTTTTTTAAATGGGAAAATAGCAGGTTATGGATGAAAGAGAGACTGAGTGTCATAGGTGTGGGTGTGTGAAAGAGAGAGAGAGAGAGAAACCCGGAGAATGAAAATCAATACCCTGATTTTGGAGAGATGATCTGATTTTCTGTAACTCAATTTGGAATTAAATTTAACTGAAACTAAAATTATGTTTGGGGCCTACGTAATGTCCTCATACAACATATGTCACAACTTTACCTCAGAATGTAGAATGGTATTTGCTTATAACACAGGTGTCAAGATTTCATGAGTTTGTCCCATTGAGCAAGCTTCCCAAGGTAACAATCTACAGCAGCAAAATTATCTTTTCCTGCTGATACATCCATTCTCTTCACTCCAAGATATTCTGATAATTAGGGAAGTGCAGAGTCGCTATATGTTGTAATAAATATAAGCTTGAGGGAGGGGATGTTAAAAACTCATTAGCCTCCATAGGGTCCAGTGAAAAAACACTGATGAGGAGCTGTAGGAATTTACTAGCAGTATAAGAAACTCAAAATAAAATGCTGGGGGAAGGAAGAGGCCCAAGAGTTCTGAAGGGGGGAAACTAAATTGCATGGAGACTTTCCATCAGAGATCCAGGTTGGGTATGGAGGTTGGACCTGCCTCAGATAACTTAAAAAATGGATGTAAGACTACAAGCATTTTAACATTGTAACCTCTCTTTTTTCCCACCATATTTCCCCCCAGTTTTCTTTCCTTTCTTCAGTTTCACTGAGTGTACTTCCCAACTTCGGAAATAACTTCCGGAGCTAGTTCCTCCTATCTGTATCTAACAATTTTCTATATGAACAAGTTTTCTATCTCTCCTTCTCTTTCCCTCCCCCCACCCCTGCGCTTTTCTCCTGTTATGATTCTCTGCTTGTGTTCTGATCTTGTGACTCTGATGTCAATACCCCTAACTTGTCTTAATCTTCTCTCTCTCACCCCTTTCCTCAGGATAACACTATGTGCTTTCTCCTTTTCATCATTTGCTCTCTTTCCCACTATCTCCTCCCTTGAATTTCACTCTGCCTTCCCTTCTCCTCTCCCTTTCTGCCTCCTGTCACTCTTGTTCTCTTTCCCCATCAGACCATTCCTCATTCCCCCTTCATAATGTCCCTTTCACCATTTGGTCTCAGCTTTTATACTTTCGCTCCCTGATGCCTGCACCTCTGTACTGAGTGAAACTGAGGTACCGATTAAAAGCATAACTGCTGCAGCAGACCCAGCAGTTCAGAAACAGCATGAGCAGCTCTTCTATATTGTGAGTGGATGGGAAATCTGGAGTGGAGCCGTGATCTTCTTCAAATTCTCTTTCTACTCCACTAAGTTTTCCTACATAAATAGGCTTGGAAGAATGAGATTTTTTTGTTAGTAAATGGCAATAAACATTTCCCCATACACACCCAAACTGATGAAAAAATATTTCCATTGATGATCCGTGAAATTTACAGAGAGGCAAAGTAAGAAAAATGCTGCTTGGGAACTTATTAGAGTTCCATTTAAGAATATTAAACTTGCATATTTCAGTTTATGATGTCACTAAATAATTGTCTGAAGACCCTGCCCCATAATTGACCACTAGTGTGAAAATTTAAACTGATAAAATTAAAAAGTGCTTAAAAATAAACATTGTTGCTATCCAATAAAATTATAAAAATAATACAAATATTGAATTCTGTCAAGCCTATTCATAAGTAAGAAGAAAAGTGGCAGTACTGTCTATGGGGCGGAGAATGTCGTAATACTATTAATACTGGTGACCAACTTATTCTAGCATCCAGAATTTCATTAGGCTTATCTTCTCCCATCATCCATAAAATATATTATAAAAGAGAAACTGCTGTAACTTATCTTGGCTGTCCATCTATAAAATTTAACTTGCTGCTGTTCAATGAACTAGCTGAGTCAATGGAAGATGCACACATTCATGTATCTAAATGTAGATCACAAGAAATGTTTCATCCACCAATGAAGTGCAGTTTCTTCTCCCATAGAAAGAAATGGTTGTTTAACAAGTCACACTAATAGTATATAGCAGCTTGGGAAAGTGAAGAAGAGTACTATATCCATTGAGAACACAGGGAGAATTTATTATTTGTTGTCTCCCAACAAAGTGCTGAAACTTTGGCTTAGTAGTGATGAAGGAATGAATCACCCATTCCAGTTATCACAAACATCACTTTTGGAAACAATTGCATCTTCCTGAAACATATCCCAGCCAGGTATTAACTGAGTACCATCCTAATTAGTTAACTTTTCCTGATGCTTTGAAATTATAAAGCATGCCACAAATACATCAAAGCTGAAAGTGTTACAGTAGAACTTCAGAGTGACAAATACCAGAGTTATGAACTGACCAGTCAACCACACATCTTATTTGGAACCAGAAGTATGCAACCAGGCAGCAGCAGAGACAAAAAAAAAAAAAAAAGCAACACATACAGTACAGTGCTGTGTTAAACATAAATGACTAAAAAAATAAAGGGAAAGGTTAAAAAAAAGATTTGAAAAAGTAAGGAAGCCGTTTCAGTGCTTGTTTCTGCTTGTTTCTTTTAAATTAAAATGGTTTAAAAGCAGCATTTTTCTTCTGCATAGTAAAGCTTCAAAGCTGTATTAACACAGTATTCAGTTGTAAACTTTTGAAAGAACAACCATAATGTTTTGTTCAGAGTTATGAACATTTCAGAGATACGAACGCCTTCCATTCCCGGGGTGTTCATAACACTGAGGTTCTACGGTATTACTGCTGGCATGGCAGTACAGATAGTATATAATTTGAAAATTAAAGATTTCTCAAGCAACACATTTGCTTGTGCACAAAAATCTGAAGTCAGTGGTGACAGAGCTGGATTTAGGGGCCGGTGACCTAGGTGACTGCCTAGGGTGCCGGGCTTTGGGGGGCGCAGGGTGCCATTTTTGTTATTAGCAACAAAAGAGAAAATAGAGTGTTTGAAGTAAAATGTATCAGGTATTCTGTATGTGGATTCGTTTTTCACTAACCTCCTAGAATGTTCTGGACCTTTGTATAATCTTGTGGAACCTCCCAGACTTTCTGAGAACTACATTTTTCTTGAACCTCCTAGAACATTGTCAGCCATGCCCTTGAGGGTATATAAGGGGTGGGGCATCACCAGACAGTCAGTGAGATATAAGAATGAACTGAAGTGAAGTGACAGTCCAGTTGCAACATTGTGAATCTTGTTTTATTGTGTAAAGTGTACTTGTGCTTTAAGGCTTGAACAGTGTAAGTAGCGACTAATAAAAGACATATTTAATGAGATGCCAGAAATAGCTATTGAACCCCTATCTATGCAACAATATAAAAGAAATACTGTTACTTCTTTTGCCATGCTTAACACGTAATGATTGATGATTTTCTAAGGCTGTGGAAAATAAATATTTGCTCTCCCTAATACTGTCTGTTTTCCCTTATAGAAAATAATAGATGCCCCCGAAGGAGCCTTCATGAGTGTGTTACAGGAAGTAAAAAGCTGAATTGCAATCTAGTTTGCAGCAAGAGGCAAATCTGATGGGAAAATATCTGAAAAAAAAACCCCAACATAGACCAGTATTTAGTCAGTAGCAATCATCCCAGTACAGAAGAAATTGAGGAGTGAAGTGTAAATGGTGGAAATCCTATTACTAAGGAATTAGCAGATTTACCTGAAGATAAGGAATGGAAATGTGAGGAAAGAGATGGAGAATTGTCCAGTTTCCTGGTGGCATAAAGGAGACTGATGACAAAGAAGAATGTGGCTCACATGTAAAGGTGAGTAATGACAAAGAATAATCAGGTTTATGTGAAAAGGAGAGAAACGATAAAGAATAATCAGCCTCACATGATGAAAGAAACAGCAGTGAGAAAAATTGCACACCAAAAATCGATACATCAGATGCTGCTTTATGGCCGGCAATTCTAAACTCTGCCAATATTGGTCGTACAATTTTGAATGGGATAGGCAAAATCGGAACTATGACATTTCCAGTAAATGCACTGAAGCGAGACTTCTCAAAGTCACACTGCAAAAGAGTGCTTGAGAATGGTGAGAAATTGAATCAGTGTTGGCTAGTTTACATGAAATCAACTGCAAAGTGTTCTGTTTTTGTTGCAAAATATTTGACAAGAATGCCAAATTGTTGCTTGCACTTTCTGGGTACAATTACTGGAATAACTTAGCTGATGCTCTGAAGCAACATGAAAAGTCTCCTGGACATTTTATGGCCTACTCCAAATGGATGAAGGTCGAGTCCAGGCTCAAGCTGAATAAATGCAGAAAACCAGTGCATTATTAATGTAGAAATCCAGCACTGAAGGAACGCGCTTGAGCGTCTGATCTCCATTACTCTCTTCCTTGCAAAGAATTATTTGGCTTTCCAGGGCTCATCCAATAAGTTCATCACTGAACATAACAGTAATCTCCTGAGTTTCGTAGAGCTTCTTGGGAAATACAATGATGTCATATGTGGGCATCTATGTCTAGTAGTTTGTAAAGAAGCTATGGACCAGTACTGCAGCACAACAATTCAAAACAAATTGATTGACTTTATGGCAAGGAAGGTGCTTGATTACATATTGATGCATCTTGACAAAGTGAAGTACTATGCTGTAATAACGGACTGCTCTCCTGATATTAATCACAGTGAAAAGATGTCATTTACAGTGAGATTTGTTGAGAACGAGGATAACTGTATCCAAGTAAAAGAACACTTTATCTGTTCCCAGTCGGTGGATGACTCTACTGGAATAGGACTAAGAAAACTGTTTCTGAACATTTCGAATGAAAAGAAATAAAGCTTCAGGATTGCCATGGCCAAGGCTATGACAATGGCTCAAATTTGAAGGGAGGAAACAGTGGCATCCTAGCAAGGATCCTTGAACTGAATCTAAGAGCTTTCTTTGTAGTTTGTGGCTGCCATTCCCTCAACCTGTTTGTGTCAAATGCAGCATCATCTTCTTTAGATTCAGTATCTCTCTTCGGAGTACTGCAAAGGATATACATCCTGTTTTCAGTATCAACTATCAGGTGGAAGATCCTTATCGACATTGTTATAAACCTGACCATGAAGCTGCTGAGTGAGACTCGCTGGGAGAGCCGCATTGACAGTGTGAGGACAGTGAAAGTACCAAGTGACTGCGGTTTATGATGCCTGATGGGACTGGCACAGTCAAGTAAAGCAAAACCTGGAATCCAACATGAGGCACAAAGCCTGGAAAACCAGTTCGCTGACTCCAAATTTCTGGTATCAATTGTGGTATGGCATGATATCCTGTTCCAAATAAAAATTGTAAGGAAGGTATTACAAACTCAATCAATGTATATCACAACTGCTACTACTTTGATGAGAAGCTATGCCTTGATTTCACTGTGGCCTACAGAGACAACAGATTTGAAGATGCCATCACTTCTGCCAAAGAAATGGCAGAAAACTTAGGAGTTGAGCCTGTGTTCAAGGAAACTCATATTCGTCGGAAGAAGAAACAGTTCGGTTACGAGGGCAGAGATGAGGTGAGGGGAAGCTTGAAAGAAAAATTCAAGAGGGACATTTTTTGCTCTCTCTTTGACACTGCTTGAGTGTCCATGAAAGGTTCAGACAAATTAAGCACCACAAAAAGACCTGGGTTTTTTTGTCTGACTTTGGCAAACTGCTTGCAGACAGGAAAACACTCTTGAACAATTGCCCGGACCTTCACTGGCCGCTGACACATGAGGAATATTCGGATGTCAATAATAAAGACTTTTATGTTGAACTGGACAACATCCTTCACATTTTGCCACACAGGAAGCACTCTCCACTTCAAGTTCTCCAATTCATCATGATGCAGAGCTGACGGACACTTTTCCTAATGTGTGGATAGATTTGAGGCTTCTCTTCATGCTGCTGGTCACAGTTGCGAGTGGTGAACGCAGCTTTTCAAAGCTCTGGCTCGTTAAAACATATCTTTGATCAATAATGGTTGACAAGCGACTGACATTGCTTGCTAGTTTATCATTTGAAAATGCCATTGGCCAGTCTTTGGACCGCACTGACGCTATGTTCTAGTTTGCAAGGGCAAAGACGAGGAAAGCAACCTTTTGAACGAAAGGATTAGAATTAACATGCTAAAGCTGTCACCTATTGTAGCACTATTTAATACTGGTCCACTCAATATTGGTGCACAGTTGAATTTCTTGAGTTTAGCACATTTCAGTTATTCTTAAAATTAAAATGTTTCTATGCATTTTAGAGGAAATTATTTTCATTTGTTTATATATGGCACGAATAAATACAGATCCTAGCATGCAAATTTATTGTCTTATATGACAGGGATAAATCATGCATGCAAATCGTGCATCAAAGTCATGGAATGGGCTACAAATGCAATAAAAAATATGGTATTCAAAAGTTGAACAAATGGGGAAAGGGCACCGAAGATGCTCCTTGCCTGGGACGCCATTTGGTCTAGGACCAGCCCTGAGAGGTGGGTTCATGTTCACATTTGAAGTTAGAATTTAGAGTTTGGCCAAGAAGTGCCAAGTTCATCAGCATTCTTTGAGATTAAAAGTGCTGTACAATCATTGGGACATATTGTACCACAAGTTTTAAAGGAGAAGTTCTTGCAAGATGACCTTTTATTAAAATTAGTGTAATGGCTATAAAAGAAATTATGATGTCACTAAATGTATTGCACACATTGCCTATAGACATGCTAAAATGTAAAGTGTAAATATGTAATATCTCAAACTCCTCCAAGTTGATAAATATAAGCAATGAGACAAATCATTGTGTTCCTCAGATTTTTTCTCCATACCTTTGTAAAGCTATTTTAGATGTAAAGATAAAAATGACTGTATAAATGTTAAGTATTACTTCTGAAGTGACCTAATGTTTTCAGACTCTAGCTTGTAGTAGCTAAGCACAAAAGATTAATTTAGGACAAAAAATGAATCGTGGACTTAATAATATTTAATAATACTTAGCTCTTATTAGATTGTTAGAATTGTTTTGCTTTCTTGTGTTAGAAGCCTTAATTAAAACCATTGTATAAATATTTTAAAAAGCAATAACACTAGCCATTTTATTAACATGAGCACCGTGATTGGGATAAACAGAATTCAAATTATATTCCTCCTCACCTCAGTGGGTTAGAGGAATATGTAGTATTTCACTTTCTAAATAACTGTTTCAAATACACAAAATCACGCTCTGACCACACCATCCTAAATAGCATTAACTGTGCAAAGTAATATGTACACTTGTACACCCCTTATTTATAACAAGCTATTGCCAAAATTTGGCAATTTGATGGAGATATGCTAGATTTGCTGCAGTAATTCTAATATATGTGGCTTGGTAATATTGGAGTTTGCTGGCTCATCAGTGCCATGGACACTTCATTGATTCCTTTCATCACCATATATGAGTTTATACATAGAGTAGCAGCTATGTGGCCTTGTGATCATGGAGCATAAGTCCTTTTGAACAAAGCACTTTAAACCTCCCTACCATTTTTTCTATGACAAATGGATGCTTAGGAGTATTCTGTGGCAGTAGAATCTAGTGCAACCAGCAGAAGTGGTGTCAAAAAGCTGTTTATGTCAAAAAGCTGATTAAATCCATTAATACCCAAGCAAATATATTAAAATTATTACAAGTAATTTGACAATTACATTAAATGACCAGATTTCAGTAAGGGCTTTTATTGTAATTTATTTTATAAAGAAAGAGATAAAATATACTGCACATGTTGTATGTGTATATGTAAACAAATAACACAAGTATGTAGGGACAAAATTAGAAAAGCCAAGGCACAAAACAAGATCAAACAAGCTAGAGACATAAAAGGAAACAAGAAAACAATCTACAAATACATCAGAAACAAGAGGAAGACCAAGGACAGAGTAGGCCCGTTGCTTAATGAGGGGGGAAAGACAATAATAGAAAATGTGGAAATGGCAGAAGTGCTTAATGACTTCTTTGTTTCGGTTTTCACCAAGAAGGTTGGTGGTGATTGGATGTCTAAAATAGTGAATGCCAGTGAAAATGAGGTATGATCAGAGTCTAAAACAGGGAAAGAACAAGTCAAAAATTACTTTGATAAGTTAGATGTCTTCAGATCACCAGGGTCTGATGAAATACATCCTAGAATACTCAAAGAGCTGACTGAGAAGATATCTGAGCCATTAGCAATTATCTTTGAAAAGTCATGGAAGATGGGAGAGATTCCAGAAGACTGGAAAAGGGCAAATATAGTGCCCATCTATAAAACAGTAAATAAGGACAACCTGGGGAATTACAGACCAGTCAGTTTAACTTCTGTACCTGGAAAGATAATGGAGCAAATAATTAAGCAATCAATTTGCAAACACCTAGAAGATAATAAGGTGATAAGTAACAGTCAGCATGGATTTGTCAAGAACAAATAGTGTCAAACCAACCCGGTAGCTTTCTTTGACAGGGTAACAAGCCTTGTAGATTGGTGGGGAAGCGGTAGATGTGGTAAATCTTGACTTTAGTAAGGCTTTTGATACTGTCTCACATGACCTTCTCATAAACAAACTAGGGAAATACAACCTAGATGGAGCTACTATATGGTGGGTGAATAACTGGTTGGAAAATCATTCCCAGAGAGTAGCTATCAGTGATTCACAGTCATGCTGGAAGGGCATAACGAGTGGGGTCCCGCAGGGATCAGTTCTGGGTCCGGTTCTGTTCAATATCTTCATCAATGACTTAGATAATGGCATGGAGAGTACACTTAGAAAGTTTGCGGACGATATCAAGCTGGGAGGGGTTGCAAGTGCTTTGGAGGATGGGATTAAAATTCAAAATGATTTGGACAAACTGGAGAAATGGTCTGAAGTAAATAGGATGAAATGCAAAGTACTCCACTTAGAAGGAACAATCAGTTGCACACATGCAGAATGGGAAATGACTAGGAAGGGTTTGTTTAGTCTGCAGAAGAGAAGACTGAGTGGGGACATGATAATAGTTTTCAAGTACAGAAAAGGTTGTTACAAGGAGGAGGGAGAAAAATGATTCTTCTTAATCTCTGAGGCTAGGACAAGAAGCAATGGGCTTAAATTGCAGCAACGGCAGTTTATATTGGACAATGGGAAAAAATTCCTAACTGTCAGAGGGGGTAAGCGCTGGAATAAATTGCCTAGGGATGTGGTGGAATCTCCATCACTGGGGATTTTTAAGAGCAGATTGGACAAACACCTGTCAGGGATGGTGTAGATAATACTTAGTCCTGCCTTGAGTACAGGGGACTGGACTAGATGACCTCTTGAGGTCCCTCCAGTTCTACGATTCTATGATTCTATGTTTATTTTGCATTTTGAATATATATTTTTAGTGACTGCCAAATGCATATGATTATATGTATATTAAAATAGTATAGAAGATTTGACTAAATTTGAAACACACTAATCCACTTCTGTATTAACTGAGCACTTCCCTCCCCCTTTCCACCTACTGTTCTCAAAAATCCATTAATGTTTTCGAATCGATCTAAAATAAATTTTACATTACAGACCATTATATAAATGATTTGAAAAGTCTGACTCCCCTTGCAAATTTCCAAAGAGGCAATTAAGATGATACAGGAATCAAGTACCTTTTTTCTTTTGGAGAATTAAAGAAAGGCTATAATTTAAAATGTTAAACAGTGTGGTTAAAGGATGTCGTACTGCTTTGATTAAAAGTCTAAAGATCAAATCAGACATTCTGTGAATCTGTAGGATTGGTACAGTAAAATGTGCAGCTTTCTTTATGGTATCATTTTACCAAGATTTGTATAATTTTTATATGCTGTTCAAGGATTGTCAGTATATAATATGTCTTCTGTTTAACAACTAGCACTGTAGTGCAAGTGGAAAGAAATATTATCTGTACATTATAAGTAACAGCTTGTCCAGAGATCAGGGATCAGGATGCATCCAGATATTTCAGTCCCTGCTACTCTTTATCAAAGATGGACTGCTTCATTTATCTTTCAGAAGAGAAGTTTATGAGGTTCTTTAATAACTTCTCCAGTAGTGCAAGACCTTATCATGTAAATTATCCTGTAACACTTCATTCTAGATATACAGCATAGTTCTGCTTGCTGAGTGTGAAGAGTATATGAGGTATAGTAGGTATAATCAAATCCTCGTTAGCTCTTACCTGTAAGTGCAGTAATTACCTGTGTTGTATCCTTGACCTTTTGTGCTTCTTAGTCCTTGAATATCACCAGGAGTGAAATATTATCCTTCTTGCAATGAAATATATCACAGTTTAATCATGCATTTGTGTTAGCAAGCTACACTCTGCCAGCTTTTAGATTTCTACAAGTAAAATTAATAGAATTTATCTAAATATTCCACTGAATTGAACACATCACAATTCACCTTCCTCTGCAATCAAACCTGGATACTCTTATTGTAATACGGCTAGAACATGAAATTAAAATATGCATAGTTTATGTGCACACCTACAACTTTATGCACGGACAACATACTTGTATGTCATTGTAATCCATACACGATGATATCTCATCTTGCGTGTGTTAGTGCCATGTATTTATCTTTTATTATTTAGATCGGCCGACTCAGACATCACCATAACAAGATGCATTATTTATGTGTTAGGATTTACAGCATCATAAATAATGAATACTGAATAGCATGAAGATTGTGGAGGGGGGCTTGGAGTCCTTTTTCAGAACATGAATGTCAGAGATTTCAAATGTTGGATGCAGTGGCATTGCACAGACATGACTTCGCTACATGCAGTGAACAATGGATTCTAATCTAGACAATAGAACATAAAGAAATTTCAAATCAGAGGTAGCCAGCCCCCTAGCAGAAAGCCTAGTAACCTCTAGGCCCAGCAACTGAATCTTAAATGTTAGGAGAGAACAGGAAATAATTTAGCTGAATAGGAGGTGGAAGAATGTATAGACTAGTGTGCATGCGAGCCATACTAGGGTGTGATCTCATAGTGTTTCACACCAACTGTACACTCACTTTGCACTGGTGTACATTACTGCACAAAGCAGTAAAGACCAGGGTGGGCTAGAAAATAAGAATTCTGTTTCATGGGAAAAAATGAGGTTTCAGCATTTTACTTCATTTTGCATCGGGATAAAACTGAGATTTTTCAAAAATGTTCTTGAAAAACCAGAGACGGGGAGCAAGAGAGTGAAAAAAAGACACCTTGGAATAGACAATAGCCCTGTGGTTAGTGCACTTATGTGGGATGTTTCGAGATTTCAGCTCAAGTCCCTGCTTCAGCTAGTCTGAATCTTTTTCTGGCTCTTTTGCTCTGGTCAAAGCCAGAATTTCTGTCCTGGACCTGAGAAATCTGCCCAGTGAAACTTGTCAAAATGGGTGCATTTCTGCAATAGTTTGTTTCTAACACAAAAACAAACAAAAAACCACCACATCATTTTGTCAAAAAATTCCCAGATTGCTCTAGCTGGGAATCAGGTTCATTGTCCTCACTTAAACTGATATAAATGAGAAGTAATTGCATTGAAGCCTGTGGAGTAAACCTGGTGTCAAAGTGGTGACAGTGAATGTGAATGGAGAATGAGGGCCAATGTACTTAGGAATGCCTTTGAAAGACTGAAGATGAGGATCTCTGTTTGTAGAGATAGCTTTGCTAGCTGGTGCAGAGGGACAGGAGAGTGGAATATTTTGTTGTCTATTAAGAGACCAGTTTCCAGTTTAGATATTTTTGTTATCTTTTTTATTATTTTGAAAGTATCTTACCTATGTGCATGTGAAAAAATAATTGTCACTCATTTTCCTTCTAAAAATTGATACTTAACAAAAAGTGGCAAAGGTGAAATGTTGTTTAATTGTGAGGGTGAAAGTGGGAGGGGAGGGGAAGCAGTTGATAGGAAGTATGGTTTACATCCATAAAGTAGTAAAAATAAAGCAAAAAATCTTAACTGGAAAAGAAGAAAAAGAAACAAAAAAAAAGTTTGCAAAATTAAGGAAAATGTAGTTACTAATTGGTTTGGCCATAGTGTGAATTTGTTTTCGTGCAAAAATATAGAGATGGATTTTCATATTGCAGTATAAATAAAATGAATTTGGGGACATACTATGGATGTATTCATGTTTATGTAATACACGAGCAGAATGGGTTAACATGTAATGAGGTTATTCTTATTTATGAACTCTCGTTATATTTTACCTTATACAATATTTTATATGATTGTTGCTGGAAAACTAAGGAAAAAGATTGATGTCAGGCATCTAATTCACACATGGACCAAACCTACAAAGATTTATGCATGTGCTTGCTCTTGAGTAGTCAATGGGATTATTCATATGCTTAAATTTAAACATGCGCAGGATAAGGAAATGAAATATAAGAACATGGAGCAATGTTTGATTACCAAGATAAGAGTTGAAAAATAGTTGTTAAATGGAACAGCAAAAACTCTCTGAGTACTGTTGCTCACCTGAGGAAGGCTCTGAAGTGGAAATACCAAAGTTGTTTTGGCCAGTCCTTCACTCTGAGAATAATTTATTTTTACTTCAGCATAAAATGATTTACATATCTAAAACTCATTCACCCACATTTTTCAGTATATAAAAGGAAAACGTTTGTTCAATCAGTCTATGTATCTTTAACATCACTGAAAATTAAAATTGGCTCACACATATGACTCACAGTAAAGCTGATGAATTAATCAACGGTGTATTTTCTTGAAAACACTTCTCACTTTTAAGGGCATGGTAATTGTGTGAGTTGGTGGCTAATTTGATTGTAGAACACTGAAATATCAAAATAGGAATAAGAACACTGTGTATTTGCCAGGATTTACATTTGTTTTTTATAAATGAGATAAATGTATGTATCTGTTCCCTTGCAGAATCTTGCTAGGCCTTGAATGCTCTTACCATACATTTCTAGATTTTTGTGCAGCCTGGTTTGAGTTAAAAGCATGGATGTTAAAGCATAGAATCCACATAGTATCTTTCAGCCTTCGGCTTTACTGGGATTTGTGTGCATGAATAAGTTTGATGCAGTGGGTTTGAGGTTTCATCCATAGGAGTCTCACTAGAAAAAACAAAAAGAAAAGGAGTCCTTGTGACACCTTAGAGTCTAACAAATTTATTTGAGCATAAGCTTTTGTGAGCTACAGCTCACTTCATCAGATGCATTCAGTGGAAAATACAGTGGGGAGATTTGATATACACAGAGAACATGAAACAATGGGTGTTACCATACACACTGTACCAGCAGGAGAGCTCTGGGGGGGGAAAACCTTTTGTAGTGGGCCGTTTCCAGCAGTTGACAAGAACGTGTGAGGAACAGTATGGGTGGGTGGGGGGGAATAAACATGGGGAAATAGTTTTACTTTGTGTAAGATGTATTTTCCACTGTATTTTCCACTGCATGCATCCAATGAAGTGAGCTGTAGCTCACGAAAGCTTATGCTCAAATAAATTTGTTAGTCCCTAAGGTGCCACAAGTCCTCCTTTCCTTTTTGCAGATACAGACTAACACGGCTGCTACTCTGAAACTAGAATAAACAGTTTCATTCCCAGCTTCAACCTCAGAATTTCACCATTTGATCCATTAGGTATCATTGAGGTGCCAGTTTCTTCCCTACTATCAGAAAGTTCCCAAACTCAGAGGGTAAGCATTCCAGAGACTACAAATTCATCTCTGAAAAGCTCTTCTAACATCCAAGTATTTCTTTTAGGACTCTGACTCTTTGGAGCCTTTATCAGGACCAAACACCATAGTTTGTTTCAGCACGTGCAGCTTCATTAGACTTCACTTTTTTGCCTCAAAACCTCTATTGTTAAAATCATCTGTCATGTTCCTCCTATTTGATGTTCTAGGATACAGCTTTTATTAAACTACAATATTAAAATTAATAATAAACAATTACAGGGACCACTGAAATTCATCTTTAAGCAGGACTCCCACATCTGCAATCCCAGCCATTTATTTGCCATCTTTCACTGTCTCCACTCAGGGGATCTGTGAAGCAGTTTTAAATAAAAGATTATCAAGTGCCAATGTGATGTCCTCCTTCTCATCTTCCCCACCAACACTGTCCCACCTTCTTGTCTGTGATGATACTGAGGTTTCCTCATTGCTTTTTTCTTCTAACCCTGCCCCAATGACTCTAACCTGCACTACATCCTGACCTCCTTTGTCCCCCCATTGCTTCCTTTTTTCACCTTTGTCCTTAATCTCTTACTCTTTCAGATGCCTTCTTTTCACTGTACAATCCTACCACCTCAACTGTAGGGGTCAGTCTGAGAGCCAGCTAGCCTAGTGATCAGGCAGTGACTCCACAGTTCTTTCCGGCCTGGTCTTTCTAGGGAGGGTCCTGGCCAAGTCGTATGCAGCGGGCCTCAATCCCTACTGAGTGTGTCTTCTGCTCCCCTTTGGGTTTTGTCATGGCACAGGGGATGGGAACAAGGCAGGGAGATGTGGTCCTTCCACTCCACTGCCATCTCTCTAGCCCTTCACATCCAGGGTGTGTCCAATCCTGCAGTTGTTTACCTCTGTAAATCTTTCAATATATCACCATTTCTCTCTGTACAAGTCTCCAGTCCATGAGTGGGCCAGGGATCTTTGGGCAAAATCTGCCCAAATTCTCCATATGGTGTCTTGGGCTTGTGAACATAGTGGATTTGCCTTCGTGTGCCTCCCAGCCACCCCACTACCATGTGTGCCATAACTGACCTGTTATTGACTTCTCTGATGGAGACAGCAGCCATGATCTCTCCAACAGCATCACAATGTGGACAGTGTCTGTGAATGCTATTCAAATCAGTAATAACTTACTAAACTTTTGTTTGGGTGAGTCTGATCATCACACTGCTTCCGAATGGAAATACTGCCATATCAAGAGGATGTTGATGACCCACTTCTAGTCCATTAACCTTCCTTTTCTGGACAGGGGGTCTGCTATGTGAGTTGCACAGAGGAGCTATTCCGTAACATGGCAGCTCATCAAATAGCTGAATTTGTCCTCTGTGTAACTCCCCAGATCCTTTCTGAAACAAAAGATGTTCATCCCTCCCCTGTTCACTGCCTAAGGGAAGTTGAACATGTAGGCCCTTAATTTATCATCTGTTCCAGGAAATACAACATCACTTCATGAATTGAGAACAATCCCTAAAAGTGATGAATCTTGCAACAAACTTGAATGTAAAATATGCAAATATAAGAAACAGTTTGGCACTTGGTGATGGATGCAGAAAAGGAGTTTGCATTAATGCAGATTTTACAAGCAACGACATGCCAAAGCCTTGACATGAAAACTAGTTATATCCAATGTCAACCATTCATTTTCTGTCATTTTTAAGGGTTGGTCTTTTAGAAATGGCTTCTAACCATACTGGCACCTGAAAGCACTATGTGGGAAATAGTACAATGTAGTGCATCATGAAAATGAAAGAAAATAAGAAATTGCAGGAGACATGAAGCCGGATGTTATTTACTATGAGAACAGTCACATGAGAATGGTCAAAATCACACAACAGAGCAGATACTCAGCCTCATTATGGGCCCTCCCTACTATTGCAGCCATGCAAAGAGAGCTGGAAAATTCCTGCCAGATGGAGTACACAGTCACCTTGACACCACCATAGTTCTCAGGGTAGGTGGTGTTTTAAATGGAGAGATGAGACAGGGCACTTCTTTGCTCCAGCAGTCCCCATCTGGGGCAGTGCCTCTTTGTCAACTGGTACAATTTTAGAGCAGCCCTGTAGGCAAAGACTGGAGACAAGGAGGGGAGACCTGGGATGCAGAGAGGCAAATGAGGGCACTGGAGAGAGGAAGGGAAGAACGAGGGGTTTAGGAGTAGCGGTGATTAGGGAAAGTAATGAGAGAATGAGGGATTTGTTGGAGAGGAGGAGTTAATAGAAAATTGAAAGGAGGGAAAGAAGGCATATTTTTGGAAAGGGAAAGGCTTGGGGAGGAAGAAAAAGTCAGGCAATTTGAAGACAGAAAAAAAGAAAAGGAGGACTGTAAGGAAAGGGAAGTGGGACGAGGATGGGTGAAGACCCACTAAATCAATGGTAGAGAGCTTTCTGGTAGACCCTGGTACTCCACCGGGAATGAGAAGAGTAAGGTAAATCGACGGGAGAGTCAACCCTCCCGCTGACACTCCCATTGACCCAGCAAGGTGTAGACACCACAGTAAGTTGACCTAAGCTACGTTGACTCCAGCTATGTTATTCACGTAGCTGGAGTTGCATAACTTAGGTCGACTTACAGCGTAGTGTAGACATAGCCTAAGATGTATTGCAAGAAGAGTAAACTACCGAGCAAAGTGTCAGTCCAGTCAGACATTCTTTTCAGCCTTCAACATGCAAAAATCTGGTGAGTCTTTGTCAGAAAAACCTCCAAAAACCTAACATGCCCATTGACTGAATAATAATTATTTGATTTTTATTTTATCTGTGATTCAGCAAAAATCAGGAAAGGTTCTGTGCTTCTACCAGAGCATCTACAAAATCTAGGCCACTGGTTTTGTTCTGGGTTTTGGATAGCTTGGCTAATCTGCTCTCTCTTCCCGAGATGGCTGCTTTGGGTGCTTCCCACTGGGAGGAAAGTCATGTTTCTTTATTATTATAGATATTGTTCTTATTAAGTAACTTATTTGTATTATGATACCACCCAAAGGCCCGAATCAAGATCAAGTCCCATTGTCTCGATGTTGTACAAATACATAGAAAGTCATGCCATTGCCCCAAACGGGTTGCAATGTAATTTAGCAGATAAAATTGAGCAGATTTGAACTGAAGAAACAAATTCAATGTTTTCTTTGCTGGAGTTTCAGCTGGTAGTATTCATAGAATCACTGTTGAGGTAGAGAAAATTTTGTGCCACAACCTCTGCTTTGGACCCAGGCCTTTCTTTGCAGGGGAAACCCAGTGGAGATGAGTTTGCTTACTAATGATGAGCAAACTTCTGAAAGTTTGAAGATTTGGCTTGGTTCAGCTAAGGATGCAGCGTTCTGATGCTTATGCAGAGGCAACTCAAAGGATTTGGGCTGCAAAATTAGGCTGGAAATACTATAAAAACATACTTTCTTGTGTGACTTCTGTACTTGTGGTCTTATGTTGCAGTGCAGAGGCATGCAAATCATGGATTCTATTGAACTCTTTTAGAATTACAAAACAGGTTTAGTTTGGGTTCAGTTTGAATTTTGGCAAAAATTTAGTTGAGGCAGCTTACTTTTTTGAATTGGTTTGCTCAGCACTTCTGATGTATCTCTTGGACACTCATTTAGGAAATGGGCTTTTTAAGCGTAAAGAAGATGAATCAAAGAGGAAGGAAGGAAGCGATCATTGTTATTATTGTTTGTTTTACAGTAGCAAGTCACAGACCAGACCAGTGACAGAGGTGAGAATAAAGCTGAGATCTCTTGGCTTCCCACGTAGCCCATAGAAGTGGCTTAGCTTTTTATTTTACTTAGCAGTGATACAAGGAACCGACAGGTCTCTATCCTGTAAGACATTGTCTAAGCAAGTTAGCATAAGTAGAATAGGCCTATGACCCTTAGCATATATAAAATGGCCTGACAGTTACCCTACATTTTGCGGAACTGGGAATAGCTTGCTTAAGAGAAGGAGTTAGTACATAACAATATTAGGCAACCGCAGGAATACTGAAGTGATACTGGGCTTGGATATTTTAGGACAGAATTGTTGGCAGATGTTTAACCATAAACTTGCTTTAACAATCGTTGCATATATGATGAGCTAAAAGGCATTAATATGTTAACCTATAAGATAAGGACACCTCAATATTATGAAGGTGAGGAAGTTATATTTGGAAATGGGAGGCTGGGAATCTGAATGAATATTCATGATAGTACCCAGGCCATAGAATCATAGAATCATAGAATATCAGGGTTGGAAGGGACCTCAGGAGGTCATCTAGTCCAACCCCCTGCTCAAAGCAGGACCAATCTCCAATTAAATCATCCCAGCCAGGGCTTTGTCAAGCCTGACCTTAAAAACTTCTAAGGAAGGAGATTCTACCACCTCCCTAGGTAATACATTCCAGTGTTTCACCACCCTCTTGTGAAAAAGTTTTTCCTAATATCCAACCTAAATCTCCCCCACTGCAACTTGAGACCATTACTCCTTGTCCTGTCGTCTTCTACCACTGAGAATAGTCTAGAACCATCCTCTCTGGAACCAGCTCTCAGGTAGTTGAAAGCAGCTATCAAATCCCCCCTCATTCTTCTCTTCCGCAGACTAAACAATCCCAGTTCCCTCAGCCTCTCCTTATAAGTCATGTGTTCCAGACCCCTAATCATTTTTGTTGCCCTTCGCTGGACTCTCTCCAATTTATCCACATCCTTCTTGTAGTGTGGGGCCCAAAACTGGACACAGTACTCCAGATGAGGCCTCACCAATGTCGAATAGAGGGGAACGATCACGTCCCTCGATCTGCTCGCTATGCCCCTACTTATACATCCCAAAATGCCATTGGCCTTCTTGGCAACAAGGGCACACTGCTGACTCATATCCAGCTTCTCGTCCACTGTAACCCCTAGGTCCTTTTCCACAGAACTGCTGCCTAGCCATTCGGTCCCTAGTCTGTAGCAGTGCATTGGGTTCTTCCGTCCTAAGTGCAGGACCCTGCACTTATCCTTATTGAAGCTCATCAGATTTCTTTTGGCCCAATCCTCCAATTTGTCTAGGTCCCTCTGTATCCTCTCCCTGCCCTCCAGCGTATCTACCACTCCTCCTAGTTTAGTATCATCCTCAAATTTGCTGAGGGTGCAATCCACACCATCCTCCAGATCATTTATGAAGATATTGAACAAAACCGGCCCCAGGACCGACCCCTGGGGCACTCCACTTGACACGGGCTGCCAACTAGACATGGAGCCATTGATCACTACCCGTTGAGCCCGACAATCTAACCAACTTTCTACCCACCTTATAGTGCATTCATCCAGCCCATACTTCTTTAACTTGCTGACAAGAATACTGTGGGAGACCGTGTCAAAAGCTTTGCTAAAGTCAAGAAACAATACATCCACTGCTTTCCCTTCATCCACAGAACCAGTAATCTCATCATAGAAGGCGATTAGATTAGTCAGGCATGACCTTCCCTTGGTGAATCCATGCTGACTGTTCCTGATCACTTTCCTCTCCTCTAAGTGCTTCAGGATTGATTCTTTGAGGACCTGCTCCATGATTTTTCCAGGGACTGAGGTGAGGCTGACTGGCCTGTAGTTCCCAGGATTCTCCTTCTTCCCTTTTTTAAAGATGGGCACTACATTAGCCTTTTTCCAGTAATCTGGGACTTCCCCCGTTCGCCACGAGTTTTCAAAGATAATGGCCAATGGCTCTGCAATCACAGCCGCCAATTCCTTTAGCACTCTCGGATGCAACTCGTCCGGCCCCATGGACTTGTGCACGTCCAGCTTTTCTAAATAGTCCCTAACCACCTCTTTCTCCACTGAGGGCTGGCCATCTACTCCCCATGCTGTGATGCCCAGCGCAGCAGTCTGGGAGCTGACCTTGTTCGTGAAGACAGAGGCAAAAAAAGCATTGAGTACATTAGCTTTTTCCACATCCTCTGTCACTAGGTTGCCTCCCTCATTCAGTAAGGGGCCCACACTTTCCTTGGCTTTCTTCTTGTTGCCAACATACCTGAAGAAACCCTTCTTGTTACTCTTGACATCTCTTGCTAGCTGCAGCTCCAGGTGCGATTTGGCCCTCCTGATTTCATTCCTACATGCCCAAGCAATATTTTTATACTCATCCCTGGTCATATGTCCAATCTTCCACTTCTTGTAAGCTTCTTTTTTATGTTTAAGATCCGCTAGGATTTCACCTTTAAGCCAAGCTGGTCGCCTGCCATATTTACTATTCTTTCGACTCATCGGGATGGTTTGTCCCTGTAACCTCAACAGGGATACCTTGAAATACAGCCAGCTCTCCTGGACTCCTTTCCCCTTCATGTTAGTCCCCCAGGGGATCCTACCCATCCATTCCCTGAGGGAGTCGAAGTCTGCTTTCTTGAAGTCCAGGGTCTGTATCCTGCTGCTTACCTTTCTTCCCTGCGTCAGGATCCTGAACTCGACCAACTCATGGTCACTGCCCCCCAGATTCCCATCCACTTTTGCTTCCCCCACTAATTCTTCCCGGTTTGTGAGCAGCAGGTCAAGAAAAGCTCCCCCCTAGTTGGCTCCTCTAGCACTTGCACCAGGAAATTGTCCCCTATGCTTTCCAAAAACTTCCTGGATTGTCTGTGCACCGCTTATTGCTCTCCCAGCAGATACCAGGATTATTGAAGTCGCCCATGAGAACCAGGGCGTGCGATCTAGTAGCTTCTGTGAGTTGGTGGAAGAAAGCCTCGTCCACCTCATCCCCCTGGTCCGGTGGTCTGTAGCAGACTCCCACCACTACATCACTCTTGTTGCTCACACTTCTAAACTTAATCCATAGACACTCAGGTTTTTCTGCAGTTTCGTACCGGAGCTCTGAGCATTCATACTGCTCCCTTACATACAGTGCTACTCCCCCACCTTTTCTGCCCTGCCTGTCCTTCCTGAACAGTTTATAACCATCCATGACAGTACTCCAGTCATGTGAGTTATCCCACCAAGTCTCTGTTATTCCAATCACGTCATAATTCCTTGACATCACCAGGACCTCCAGTTCTCCCTGCTTGTTTCCAAGGCTTTGTGCATTCGTATATAAGCACTTGAGATAACCTGCTGATCGCCCCTCATTCTCAGTATGAGGCAGGAGCCCTCCCCTCACAGACGTTCCTGCCTGTGTTTCCTCCCAGTATCCCGCTTTCCCACTTACCTCAGGGCTTTGGTCCCCTTCCCCCGGTGAACCTAGTTTAAAGCCCTCCTCACTAGGTTAGCCAGCCTGCTCGCAAAGATGCTCTTCCCTCTCTTCGTAAGGTGGAGCCTAATAAGCTGGGCCATGACGTAGAACAGCCATCATTGACCCTTCAGCTCTTTGTTGTTATTATCTACCACCAAACTTTGGTCACTGGGGGTGTGGGCCCTAACTCCAGCAGATATCACTGTTCAGAAAAAGATAGGCAAATTGGGGAAGTACTTCAGCTATGCCTGAAAGGGTGACCAGCCTTGGTTCCATAGTTCTTGGGACAATGACACTGAATGTTATAGCTGACTGGTTAGTTTGCTTTCACTTTCCTATGAAATATATATATATATATATAGTGTTACTGCAGTGAATAACGCTGTTTGAACAGGTAACTTTAGCTACTAACTGCCATCAGTGTTGATGAGATTAATCCTTCAGCAAATATGATACTAAAATATATAGCATATATGATGGATAATGTGAAGTATGTAATGATAGATAGGTTGATAAGTTCAAGTTGATAATTTAATAAATATGTCTTCTGAGCCAAAATTGAAATGTGTAAGTGCATTGTCAAGCACCAATGGAATTTATATATGGAACCAATTCCTCAGCTGGTGTAAATTATCATAGATCCATTGAAGCCAGTGGAGTTATGCTGATTTACACAACCTGAACATCTGGCCCATCCTGGCTCAGGTAACGTTAATGGGAGTTTTGCCATTTACTTCAATGAGGCCAGGATTTCACCCATTATCTCTCAGGATAATTCACTCCCTATGTAAATTACCTTAATTTTCTTACCCAAACTTTATAGTCTTTTTTAATTATCATGAACAAGTTTATATTAATTACTTCAGCAGTCTTAATATTAAGATAATGAAAATGTGGTGTAGGAACAATTATGGTCATGAAATAGATCTATACTGTGGTATTCCCTTACTTGGTGTGACTTGGGATAATAGAGAAGAGAAACATTTTAATGTTTAAAAGTATAACTCACCCTGCCCTTCCCCACCACCAATCCACCTTACAGTATTGCCTCAGGCATTTTTTTACCAGCGAGTGTAGAAGTCTGGCATTACATCCGAAAACTGACCTGGAACAAATCTTGCAGTCCGGGCTTATGTCTTTTGACAGTGACTGTCAGTTTGGATGCATGATTCCAAATTATGTCATTTGGAAATGCAGACAAGATTGTGCAGAATTTGTACCATTTTCAATTGGTATGAAAATCATTGCCATGATAAAAGGTTTATAACATTTCCTATTATCTTAACAATTTGTGTCCACAAATAAAAGAAGTGTTCTATAGTCCTTAAAAGATAATAAATGGAATTACTTTTGATTTTCTTAGCTTTTTGAAATTTGATTTGCTAGCAACATTTTTCATGATTAAAGCCTTAGCAATCTGTAAGGAAATAGTGCAACACAGAGCCAAACAAATGCAGAATACTGAAAAGACTAAAGTAGTATATAACAAACTACTGATGATGTAGACTCTTATATGCTTTAAAATTCTCATTACTAAGACTCTAATCCTGTAAACACTTAGGCATGTGCTTAACTTCCTGTGTGTGGACAGTCCAACTAAAGACAATTAGACTACTCACACATCTAAATTTAATCATGTTCATAAAGATTTTCAGGATCAGGATCATTGTTCCCCATTACAGTTTTGGGCCCCAGGAATATAGAATTTTTTCACAATAAAAAGATCTACAAACTAGGTGAATAACACTGAGCTGATGTCCACCATCAGCAAAGTGTTTTGACTCTCTAGCTTGTTTCTTTTTGGGGATGGGAGAAAAGTGGAAGTTTAGCAATTACTTCATTCAGGCCTCAGTTCAGCAAAGCACTTAAGCATGTGTTTAACTTTAAGCATGTAACTAGCCCTGTTGACATCAGTGAGCCTTCTCATATACTTAAACATATGTGTGTTGCTGGATTGGGTTTATATAGCGTTCAAATGCAGTACTAGGTTTTCTGTGCTCATCTTTTGTCTCTTACTAGTGACTTTTTATCTCTGAACTAGAAATGTGACACTTTAGAGTTTGACCTTGTGTTTCTCCATACACATAACACCAAATGACTTTGGATGTACAAGAAATGCAGGATGCAGCCCTTAATAGGCCACTAATTTTAATATGTAAATAGGAGCTCTATCTCATTCAATATTACAAAAGTTGGATTGTTCGCTATAATGATGAGGAACCTGTATTTTTAATTACTCCTGTGTATCACCAATTTTACTGAAAAGCACAAATTAGGAGTTAATTCAATTTGGTTGTGATGGCTTCTATTTAAAAAAAAATCCCACTCAACTCTGCACAATGAAAGACTGCCATGTTGATAAATGTTTACACCACTTCATTAAGCCCAAATTACCTACTTTTGTACGAGGTCACATCCTTCACTCAGAGTGATAGAATGCATAAAGTTCCTCTGAATTTATTCTGAATGACTTTGGGGCAGCAACAGAAATTGAAAAGGCAGATATAAATCTTTATCATTGACTGCAAAGAGTATTGTTTGGTTTCATTTTGGTCACATTTATGATGATGATTTAGTTAGAGAAGAGAATGCTTCGATGAAGGTTACCTAGAGAAAACTAGAAGTACTTCTCTTGAATTAAGCATGCACTGCATCAGAACAGCACTTTTCACATAACTTTAGAATTTTTTAGAAGAAAAATGTTACTTTTCATTTGTAAACCTAAAGGTTAATGCCAAACTTTTTTGCATTGGATTTTTCTGAAAACTGAAGCAAATCCACAAACATTATTTAAAACGAGGTTTGTAGTCTGCTGTACTGCAGTAGTGTCTGAAGAGAGGAGAAGTACTGTGTGCTTATTAAAATGTGGCACTATTATTTTTCCACTTCTATATTCCATAGGATTTTTAGTGTAATGATAGAGAAACCTTCTGGGAGAGGGCAGAGAGGCCAGAGCAAAATTTTAAAATTCTAAATGTTTTCTAAAATAAAATAAATATTTCAAAATCAATCATTTATTGTAATATTGCTTTTGAACGATATTAAATCCTCAGTTGTTGACAAAAATATTTTAGTTTGACTTTTGATACAGAGTAACAACAGAGTGGAAAGTGTTAATTGGAAATATAAAGCACAATGTGGTAGTCCTTACACAGTTCAGATGCCTTGCTGTATAATTCTCTAGGATTTTAGATGAAAATCTATAGAAATGATGCCTTTATCTATTAAATTCAGTAGATTTTTGCTTAATTTCTGTAGAACACTCTAGCTTCCTAGGGAAGGTATTATCTTCTATCTAGAGATGATCTTAAAGACACAAAATTCAGATCCAGATTATGAATATGTCAAAGTTTAGGTTCTGATTGTATATGTAAAACACATAGCACAATGGGGCCTTATTCCAATCAAGGCCTATGGGTGCTACCACAAAACAAATGAGTAATAATAATTCATGGTTAAAATTAAGGGTTTTAGTTTGGTCCATTTTACAGAAAAAGACCACTTGGAAAATTTAGACCTGGATCCAGATTCTTTAACACTTTCACATTTTGAGTGGATTCATATCATACATCAAACATGTTTCAAGAACTAGAATAAATTGCCTAGGGAGGTTGTGGAATCTCCATCATTGGAGGCTTTTAAGAAGAGACTAGACAAACACTGGTCAGTAATGGTACAGTTATTACTTAGTCCTGCCTTGAGTGTAGGGGACCAGACTAGATGACCTATTGAGGTCCCTTTCAATCCTACATTTCTATGATTCTATGATCCATGGGTTTGGTTCAGGCCCATTTTTACATGTGTTGCATGACAACTAACTTCCTAATGTCAACTGGCCACATATTCCTTCTCATTTGGAAGGTTGGTCTCTCTAACACGGGAGTGCAGGGTGAAAGCCTTAGTCAGGAGTGTAGAGACTCTTCCACTCAGAAAGTGTTTTTTTTCTCTCTGAGAAAGAAAGGGAAAATTCACTTTTATTATACAGTAATTTAATACATAACATAGCATGCCATTAATTCATTTTGTATTAAATTCCAAAACTCTCTATATTTCCCCCAGTAACTATATTTTTCCCCTCTGCGCAAAGAACTGAAAGAAGTCTGGACTGCAATATAACAAAAGGTTGTAACTGGTAAGTACTGTGAAATGAAATTATCTGACAGTAATTTCTCCTTTTTCCTCAAATACACTCTTAGTAGAGGTGAAGATATGAAAACTCAGTTCTATGGGGGAAAAATACAATGAACAGATTTTCTTTTGGATTTTTTCCTAATTCATTGGGAGAAAATTTAGTGCAAGTGAACAGTTGTATGAGTCACTGGAAACCCACACATGTTAAATCTAAAGATAATTCTACTTAAAGGTTATAGCTTTTGCATGTCGATTCCAGGGTTCTTATTTGTATTTCAATATTTTGCTTCTATGACAATGAAAAGATGGACGCTAATGTTTAGCATTTCTTCTGTTTCAGTTTTCTCTTCTAGGTCAATTATGTGTCTGGAAATGTTTAGCACTATTTCTTTAACTTAGTGCAGTTGTGGTGTCAATATGTAAAGCAAGGAGAATTATTTGATCTATTCTTCAATCTGTCATAGTTTATCTCAAGGAAGAAAAAACTACCAGTGACTAAGCTTGCACTCCAAAAGTTATTTCTGTGGACTTTAGCTTTAATTTTTGGCCATGAAGTCATAAAAAAAAATAGAAGCATACAAAAAACCTGAGGCCGAATTAGAGAGACAATGGGTTAGGTACTATCTGTTATTGTCAGTTAAGCTACATCTACATTGGCATCTGGACAGGGTAGTACCAGACCCCTCCCACCCCCACCCCCCCACCACCATCTACATCTATACCTCAGAAACAGGGATTCTGAAGCATGTCCAGGGCAACAACACTAGTATTCCTGAGGGGTGTGGGTATGAACATGCCTTGGGCTGTGGAATATCCCTGCATCCAGGGATGCCAATCCCTGCCAATGTGTAGTGTGGACAAGGGGAAGGTAAGTGCTCCATGTCCCGGTTGAATAGTTCTCCAGCCCCATTTCCACAATGCACTGAACCCTTTCCTGTCTGACCTGTAGACAAATCTATAAAGGTTCCTGTCCCCTCATTCTCACCTGTAGTTGTGAGTTTCACTGACCACTCCAGAACAGTTTTCCCCTGCACTTTTTACGTCATTATATGTGGACATGGAACATGCTCTGAGAGCAGCCGTCTGGTCAGCCAAGCACACCCGGGTGTTGATAAATGTGTGGTCAATGTTCACTGTCTTCCATGACTTCTCCTACAGCACCAGAAATTTACATCTATACCAGAAAGTTTCGGAGAGGCTGGCACAGGCAGGCATTCACCAGATTCTGGCTCTGTGCCAGGAACAGATAAAGCACCTGAGACTCCAGTATTGGAGGGAAAAAGACTCCAACAGTCGCTCCGGGAAGGGTCCTGCAACATGCCTCTTCTTCACGGAGATGGACTGAATACTCTCCAGGGCTCCCAATACCGAGATGGCGCATGACCCCCTCCTCAAACCTGCTGGCCTCATCATCCAATGGGATACAGATGAAGGCTAGGGCATGGAGGTAGCAGGGACTGCAAAGGAGAAGGTCCAGAAGGAGGGGGCCCCAGAAGATGCGGAGGAAGAGGAGCACATTATCCTGCACATCTTCCCAGAGGAGCTGGTTCAACAAGCCCTTCCCGACGAGCCATAGGAGGATGCCAAGACTCGGCAGGAAGAGAACCCAAGGCTGGTAAGTTAAAATCCCACCATTCCTGCCAACATCCCCTCCCTCTTTCTCCAGGACTGGAAAACCACTAACCTTTCCCCCACCAGTGGTCCCTGACCAAGGCACAACTCTAAATTCAACATCTTATTGAATCACCATGAACCACTATAAAGCTTTTGGCAAAAGCTATCAAACAGTTTATCAACAAACTATCATACTGGGTCTGTGCCATTGTTGGCCAAAAGGCTGACAGCAAGGGAGGGGGTGGAAAGGTCCAGTGTAAGAACAGGGCATTTATACAAGATTAATGGTTCTCCAAAGTTACTCTGTTTTCTACTCCTCTGAAGATCACAAACTTTCACTACAGTAACAGCCCTCTCCCCCTTACAAACGGGCCGCATGGAAGTGGGACTCAGTTTAGTATGGGGGTGGTTACGTATGGGAAGGAGAAAGGGAATCTGTGCTTCTCTGAAGAATGTCACAGTGGTCCTTTGTCACAGTAGAAATGTTTTCAAGCATTTCCATGCCCTGGTGTCTAGAGTCTCCCTTCTCAAAGCCATGCCACAGAAGTGGAGAGAAAGGAGGGTAGGTCTGGGATCCCCTGTGGTGGCTGCACAACCAAAAGGTGGTGTCCCTTTGTAGCGGGGAGGCGAGTGGCTTGCGGTCTTGATCTGAAAGTTCATAAGACACTGTACAGTTGTAGGGGCTTTTTCTGCTCTTCACTGGACGAAGGCATTGGATTTCCTGATGCTGCAGGGGCTAGTTTGAGGATGGGTGGGCATTTGAAGTGGTTTGCTTCTCCCCCTCCAGGCAGGCTCCATCTGCTAGCTTGGAATATAGTCTTGTGACTGGGGTCCCCGGGGAGCCAACTGAGGTCACTCAATTAGGGTGGACTGCAAAGAATAGAGCAGACAATCCCCAAAGCTGGTGGATATTCCAATACTTAGATTTAGCAAACCAACACCAAACAGCTTCTATAATACCTCACTGGTTTACCCAACATAGTCCCCTTAAAGTAACCCAGCCTTAGGCCTCCACGCAGATACCCAAGTCAAATATGATGAGGATTACTGATTATCTTATTCATCATATAAAAAAGTTCTACCAATATCAAAGGATCAGACACATTACTTCCCAGGTTAATGAATATTTCAGATCTTACCCAAATGAATGCTTATAGCCAATTCTTATTAACTAAACTAAAATTTATTAAAAAAGAAAAGAGAGAGAGAGTATTGGTTAAAAGTTCAGTATACATACAGATATGAGTACAATTCTTGAGATTCAGATTCATAGCAGAGATGGTGAGCTTTGTAGATACAAAGAGTTCTTTCAGAAATAGTTCATAGTTTATAGTCCAGTGTTTATATTCAGGGTGGTCCAGTCAGGACTGGGATCTCAGTCCTTATGGTTTAAGCTTTCCCTGCATGAAACCTCAAGCAGATCGGAGATAAAAAGGATTGGGACCCAAATATCTTTGTAGCATTTCAGGCCTTCTTGTGGCAGCTCCGAGTCCTTAGACGAACAATAGGCACTCATGGGGACTTTGAAGTGGACCCATTTCCAAAGCATCACTGGTAATTATCTCCACAGATTAACATAAGGCAATTGCCTGTTTTTCCACAATTTACAGATGATTTGCTATACATTTCAAAGAGAGATGAATACAGCGATGTCCTATGTTTACAGTTTATTTAAATGTTAAGATGTCCTTTTGACCTCTGAATTAACAGAATACAGCATTGTTAATCATTACACAAGATATAAGTAAACACATACAATTAGTATCACCTTTAATTTCTACCATTATAGGTTTGCATTTCAAAGTTCTAGCCTATCTAACATGTCTCTAAAGGTTGACTCTGGGTCAACTAGCCTGCAAGCTGCTTAATGCTCTCTGGCTATGCATCACAAGTCTATTTCCACTTCAATTGTCTCTCAGTCCTGTAAGTATATGCCAACAAATATCTGGTGCAGAAGAAACTCCAGCTGGTTCTTAAGGTTCACTGGCAGTGCAAATGTGGTTTGTCTACCTTCACACCACAATAATGCAATCAGCACTGGACACGCTGGCATCCAACTGGGTGTGTAGGTATCACTGGTGAGCCTTCAGACATACAAAGGCACACTCCACTACTATCCTGAAGATGCTTAGTTTGGAACTGAACTCCCATTTTGCGGGGTTGTTGATGTTGGGGTATGATTTCATTAACCAGGGTTCCTCAGAATAACCATGCACGTGAGGACACTGTACAGCACCAGGTTGTTTCTGGGGAATAAAGTCCCTTCCTTTCCCTTCAAGTAGAATCCCGATCTCCTCAACCCTCTGGAGTCATGAACCTTTCCTGTGGGTCTGACGTTTATGTTCATGAACCTGCCTTTGTTGTCCACTAGGCCTTGAAGAATGACTGAATAGTAACCTTTCTGATTGATGTACTCACTCGCTCCTTTTGGGGGACAAAGTTTGGGGATATGGATAACTTTGATAGCCCCGCTCAGTTGAGAAACTCCATTCTCTGGAACCCAGCTATAATGTCTGGAACTTTGGTGATGGCAACCACCCCATGGGTGGATGAGAGTGTGGATAGCTTCACAAACCTGTACCACCACAAGCCTGACAGTGCATTCCCCACCCCAACTGGTTTGCAACTGACCAACAGCTGTCTGGCATTGGCAGCTTCCAGAGAGCAATAGCCCTCTGCTTTTGCACCACTATGGGTCTCTGGAACCGAGTGTTCTGATGCTGTAGGCTTGCGGCCAGCTCCTCACAGAGCTCCAGGAATGTATGCTTCCTCATTCTGAAGTTCTGCAGCCACTGCTTATCATCCCAGGTTTCCATGACAATGTGATCCCACCACATTGTGCTGGTTCTCCTGGTCCAGAAGCTGTTGTCCACTCATGGACATACAGTTACAACACTGGCAATCTCCTTTGTCGTAGAGTGTCACTAGATCAGTCATAGTCCCAGTCATCCATCTTTGGCTTGTGAGAAAGGTTTGAGTCCATTCACCCAAAACTCATGTATGGCAACACAGACACATTTGTCCTGCAAGAAGGAACAGGAGTAGAACCACATTGTCAGTCCCTTGCTCCATGTCTTCCACCAAATTGGATAGGAGAGAGCAATGAGATGGAGCTGGTGTTGCCACTTATGTGAAGATGTCTTCAGTACCACCAGTACACTGCAAGGAGGATCCTAGAATGTCTCCTGTGACACAAACCCTGGGATACTGCCCATCTCGTATACCAAAAATGCAGTGTGAATGTGGGTATACCCAGGGACAGCACATATACTTGTGTCCAGCACAGCATCTTTGTACTCTCATCAGGGGTATGTGGTATATGGGCGAGCATAAACATGGCCCAGTGTCCACATACACATTCCTTTAAGTGTAAATCAGCAAAGCCCTATAGAAGACAATGAAGCGACACTGACGTACAACAGCTGCGGATTGGGCCCAATATCATCATTGCTCTATATTCTAAACCTTTCACAAAATGCATCAAATATTAGTTATTCCCTTTACTGGATTTTCTTATATTTGAATATCCCTCAAATGTTAATTATTGTCTAATTTTAAGGATGTTGCCAATTACGCCAGTGAGGCAATCCTAAAATTGAGATGTCTGCAAAAGAAAGTAATTAAAATCACATAAAACTACACTACACTTGGCTAAGATGGCATCAAAAGGAAAATAACCTATTGTGTTTATTTTTTTAATAGTTTCATACTTGTCTTTTCCTATGTGTGAGAATGCATCTATTTATTAATGAGAAATTTCTGTTTTCAAACCTCCTCCTCTGATGATAATTATCTTTTGACATAATTTGCCTAAAGTAGACTTTTCCCTCAATTTTTGACCTCTTTTGTCTACTCAAGGTTATTCCATAGCTAGAATTTAGAATTACAGAAGTAAGATTAAGGGCGGGGGGGATTTCAAAGACCCAAAGGGCAGTTACATACCCAACTTCCTATCTTTTTGTGCCTTTGAAAATCTTCCTCTAAAACAAGCCCACCATAAGTATGAAAGGTATATAAACTCTCGAGCTTCAGGAGATAAGACAACCTTTACTGAGGGGATTAGAAAGATGCTTCTTGATCTTTACTTAGAAATATCATGGTTGGAGTAGACTGGATATTGGAGTATATGAACTACTCGTCTGATTCAGTATGGCAGTTCTTATGTTGCATTAGTACATTAATGTTACTTTTTAAATTCCGTTGTTAATTAACATTTAAATTCTTCACCCACCTCGATGATCTACAACTGCTCTCCCTTCAGACACTATCATCCAGCCTGACTCAGCAATTGTGTCTGCTTTAAGGGACTTTTTCCTCTTATAGTCAAAATTTTTCACACCAGACCTCATGAGATAAAATATTAAACAAAACACAAACATTTGAACAAGAAGCTCCCTTTTAAACATGGGCACCCTTCAATGTCTCACCCTATCTTCAGCCTCCTTCTCTTCAGCAGCTTTCTGGAAAAGATGATCTTCTCTTATCTTTCTGAATTACCTTTGCCAGAAAAACTTTTGTGACTACTGGGCCTTTAATAGTGTTGACACTGTACTTTCCTAGGTAGTTAGTGAAATGACCTTATGCTTGTCTCTGATCGAGACCCTTTGAAATCTATTGTACTTGTTCTCAGTACATCATTAAGTACTATTGATCGTTCTGTCTTTTAGGAGATGTCTGCATAGAGTATATCTACACAGCAACCAGTGCTTAATTTGTGTCAGGACTTGCCAGGGCTGAGCCCAGGCACCTCTAGGATTGGCAGTTCATAGTCCCAGCACAGCTGGGCTTGCTGCATCAGTTATGAATGTAAAAAAATTGCTTGATCCCCAGCACCTCTTTCATTACAAATTAAGCACTGTCAGCAATTAGACACCCACGGTTGGCCCTCGTGGAGCTCAGGCTGTGGGGCCATTTCATTGTTGTGTAAACTTACGGGCTCGGGCTGGAGCTCAGGCTTTGGGACCCTCTCACCTTGCAAGATCTTAGATCCTGGGCTCAGCCTGAGCCTCGAAGTCTATACAGCAATGAAACAGACCTGCAGACTGATCCCCATGAGCCCGAAACGGCTGGCGTGGGCCAACTGGGGATTTCTAGTTACTGTGTAGACATACCCCATAGAGACACTCAGGAAAGTTAAATGAAATTAACTAAAGGTGTGAATTTAAAGACTATTAGTTAAAGCACATTAAAATCCTTTGTGGATGCATTCCCTTCAAAGGGCATTAAGCTAAAGTGAACTGAGGCCAATGTACTTCTTAATGCACTTTCAATTAACCTTTCGTTAATTTTGGTTTAATTTTCCCAAATGTCTCTATGTAGACATTCTCTCAGTATCTTAAAATAGGAAAATAGTGTAATATGAATTCTAACTTTCTAATTAGACTGAGACTTCAGGGAGTGACTAAGGCCTGGTCTACACTACAAAGTTAGGTTGATATAAGTAGCCTTGCATCAATCTATATGTGCATGTTTCTATGCTCAAATTTGTCTCCAGCCAGCATAAGAACCCGGCTACAGCAACACCTCCCAGAATGGAGTAGAGCCATGGTCAACCAACTGAGGTCGATGCAGTGCAAGTGCAGATGATGCATGAACTGTGTCAACCCTAACAGTCCTCCAGCAGCTGTTTCACAATGCCCCATTCCCTGCAACAGGTCACTATTTTAAACACCACAGCCCAGGGGTCACAGAGACTGGAAGCCACCCTCCCTTTTAAAATCCCCCAAGTGTTTTTTCACATGCCTTTTCCGGATTGCCCACCTTGATACAAACACCTAGCAGCTCATCCTTGTTGGGTGCAATTGCCCAACCAACCATGCTGGCTCCAGGCACTAGATGTGCTCTTGCATGGAGTACATAGGAATTGTGGATCTCCTGGGCCTGTGGGGATAAGAGAGTGTGCAAGCATAGCTGTGGACCAGCCATAGACACATGGACATCTATGAGGAAATTACATAGGGGATGCGGGCAAAGGGGTATGACAGGGTTCAGCAGCAGTGCTGTGTGAAAGTGAATGAACTTTGCCAGGCATACCACAAGGCCAGAGAGTCCAACAATAGATCTGGTGCTATACCATAGATCTGCTGCTTCTACAAGGAACTGTTCACCATACTTGGTGGAGACCCTACCAGGACCCGGCAGACCACTGTGGGTACTTCAGAGGAGCCTGAGACGGAGACCCCTGCTTTGAACAGTGAAGAGGAGAAGAAGGGTGGGGAGAGACACGGTGGAGGACTCCAGCCATGCTGTGAGCCAAAACCTGTTTGAGACTCTGACACAATCTAACCAGTCCCACCAAGTGAACACTGATGAGCCTGATGAAGGGGAAGGGAATTCAGATAACTGCGTGCATGCGTTTGTCCTTACACTACTCAGATTTAAAGCAGGCACCCAACCCATCCCCAAATTAACAAGACAAGAGTATTGATTTTTCATTGTTCTACTCATATGAGATGAGGTAGAGATACAACAAACAGAAGTAGAGTTGTCAGCTGCTTTTCATTCCCCTGTTTGGGTAGACAGGTGGACATGTGGAGCACTTTGTTTATGTGCATAGGGATATCTGTTTTATCCTCCGAAACGTGATGAAACTTTGATGGAGATATTCTGCAGTCCTCTCCCAAAGGTTTCTAGGGATGGCCACCTTATTTCTTCCTCTTCCTCCTTTGCTATTCCTGTGATGAGTTTGTCTGGCATCATTGTTGTCCACAGGAGTGAGATATCTGCACTGTTTTTCCACTCCAAGTTCTATTTTTGGAAAATCAAATATCTTTATTAGTTCACAATAAATATTGCAGAATTCATAGTGGTAGTCAAAGCAAACAATACTTGTAAATGCACACCAAGCATTAAAGAATTCATAGCTCCAGGAAAACAGCCCACCATATTTATAAATGTACAGCAAGCACTATACAATTCTTTACAACCAAAGCTCCAGATGCAGAGAACACTCCAGCATAGAACACTACTCTAGATAATTATTTTAAATGCTCTTTAAAAGCTTCCCTCAACTGAATAGTTCCATGTTGGGCACTTGTAATAGCCTTTGTATCTGGCTGTTCAAAGTCAGCAGACAGCCATGCCTCCTCTGTCCTCCACCTGGCAGCAGTTTTTTCCCCATTGTCTCACAGGTATTATGCAGGACACGACAGGCAGCTATATTAGCAGAAGTGTTGTAAGCAAGACATGAGACGTAATTCTTCCATTCTGCTCAGCACTGGTCAGGCCTCTACTGGAGAATTGTGTCCAGTTCTGGGCACCTAAATTCAGGAAAGATGTGGACAAATTGGAGAAAGACCAGAGGAAAGCAACAAAAATTATCAAAGATCAAGAAAACATGACCTGCAAGGAAAGATTGAAAAAAACTGATTTTGTTTAGTCTAGATAAGAGAAGGCTGAGGGAGGACATAACAGTCTTCAAGTAAATGGAAGTTTTTCATAAAGAGGAGGGTGATAAATTATTCTCCTTAACCACTGAGGACAGGACAAGAAGTAATGAGCTTAAATTGCAGCCAGAGAGATTTAGTTTAGACATTAGGGAAAACTTCCTGAATGCAAAGGTAGTTAAACACTGGAACAAATTACCAAGGAAGATTGTGGAATCTCCATCACTGGAGGCATTTAAGAACATGTTAGACAAACAGACTTTCAGGGATGTCTCAGAACAGGGGACTGGTCTAGATGACCTATTGATATCCCTTTCAGTCCTACATTTCTATGTTTCTATAACTGATGGGATATTGTTCTTACTGAGATCCAAAACTAGAGAGTAAACACTGCCAGCCTCCATTCAATCTACCAAAAGCAGATTCAACAGTCATTCTGCACCTGCTGAACTAATAGTTGAATCTTTTCTTGGTGCTGCCATGGTGGACAGTGTATGGCTTCATGAGCCAGTGGTAGGCTGGGTTCCCCCAGAATCATTATTGGCATTTCAGTATCATCAATGGTAATCCACTGGTAAGAAAAGAATGGCCCTGCTTGCAGCTTTCTGAAGAGTCCTATGTTCTTAAATATGACAGTGTCATGTACCTTCCCATGCCAGCTCACATTGGTTTGAGTGTAGCATCGCATGCCATCCATCACCTCACAGAAGTTCGGGAAACCCTTTGTTGCAAATCCATCCATATGTCTTTCACATTGTCAATAATCACAGTCCTGTGTATCAGGAGACAAGCTTTTGATACGGTCTCCCACAGTATTCTTGCCAGCAAGTTAAAGAAGTATGGGCTGGATGAATGGACTATAAGGTGGACAGAAAGCTGGCTAGATTGTCAGGCTCAACGGGTAGTGATCAATGGCTCCATGTCTAGTTGGCAGCCGGTATCAAGTGAAGTGCCCCAAGGGTTGGTCCTGGGGCCGGTTTTGTTCAATATCTTCATTAATGAAGAATGAGGGGGGATTTGATAGCTGCTTTCAACTACCTGAAAGGGGGTTCCAAAGAGGATGGCTCTAGACTGTTCTCAATGGTAGCAGATGACAGAACGAGGAGTAATGGTCTCAAGTTGCAATGGGGGAGGTTTAGATTGGATATTAGGAAAAACTTTTTCACTAAGAGGGTGGTGAAACACTGGAATGCGTTACCTAGGGAGGTGGTAGAATCTCCTTCCTTAGAGGTTTTTAAGGTCAGGCTTGACAAAGCCCTGGCTGGGATGATTTAACTAGGAATTGGTCCTGCTTCGAGCAGGGGGTTGGACTAGATGACCTTCTGGGGTCCCTTCCAACCCTGATATTCTATGATTCTAATGATCTGGAGGATGGCATGGACTGCACCCTCAGCAAGTTTGCAGATGACACTAAACTGGGAGGAGTGGTAGATACGCTGGAGGGTAGGCATAGGATACAGAGGGACCTAGACAAATTAGAGGATTGGGCCAAAAGAAATCTGATGAGGTTCAACAAGGACAAGTGCAGAGTCCTGCACTTAGGACAGAAGAATCCCATGCACCACTATAGACTAGGGACTGAATTGCTAGGCAGCAGTTGTACAGAAAAGGACCTAGGGGTTACAGTGGACGAGAAGCTGGATATGAGTCAACAGTGTGCCCTTGTTGCCGAGAAGGCTAACGGCATTTTGGGCTGTATAAGTAGGGGCATTTCCAGCAGATCGAGGAACGTGATCATTCCCCTCTATTCGACATTGGTGAGGCCTCATCTGGAGTACTGTGTCCAGTTTTGGGTCCCACACTACAAGAAGGATGTGGAAAAATTGGAAAAGGTCCAGTGGAGGGCAACAAAAATGATTAGGGGATTGGAACATGACTGATGAGGAAAGGCTGAGGGAACTGGGATTGTTTAGTCTGTGGAAGAAAGAATGAGGGGGGATTTGATAGCTGATTTTAACTACCTGAAAGAGGGTTCCAAAGAGGATGGCTCTAGACTGTTCTCAGTGGTAGCAGATGTCAGAACGAGGAGTAATGGTCTTAAGTTGCAGTGGGGGAGGTTTAGGTTGGATATTAGGAAAAACTTTTTCACTAGGAGGGTGGTGAAGCACTGGAATGCATTACCTAGGGAGGTGGTAGAATCTCCTCCCCTAGAAGTTTTTAAGGTCAGGCTTGACAAAGCCCTGGCTGGGATAATTTAGTTGGAGATTGGTCCTGCTTTGAGTAGAGGGTTGGACTAGATGACCTCCTGAGGTCCCTTCCAACCCTGATATTCTATGATTCTATGAATGGCCCTACATGCTTGTATGACAACAGCCCCTTCTGTGGATTTTCCAACTCCAAAATGATTTCCCACTGACCAGTAGCAATCCGTCATTGCAAGCTTCCAGAGTATGATCACCATTCATTTCTCCATGGTCAATGCTGCTCTCAGTCTGCTGTCCATGGACTGGAGGGCTGGGGTAAGCTCAGTGCACAGATTCAGGAATGTGGCCTTTCACATCTGAAAGTTTAGGAGGCTTTGCTTGCCACCCCAAATCTGCATAATGCTAATTTCTAAAAACCAGAAGCAGTTCTCTACCATCTACAGCTGCTCTGTGAATGCCTCAACAACTGATTTGGTTTTTGCTATGTCCCTCAGCAAATTGTCCTCCAAGAAATTGTCATGTCCCCTGTCATTGCAGTACTTCCTGCTGCTCTGGAACACTGTGCATCCTGTAGTTGAAATGTTCATAAGAATAGTGCCACGCAGGTTTGTAGGATTTTTTTTAAAGGCACAAAAAATATTGAATATGGATGGCATGATGGGATGGGGAAAATTGAACGCTGGGAACCAGACCCTTAGCTCCCAGACATCCATGGCAAGTCATTTCTATCTCACAACACATTGTGAAAATTTTCCAAAAGGCATTGCACTGGGCAGCAGTGCTTGGTGCATTGGGATACCTACCCATGGTACACTTCACTTTGCATCCATATAAGCACTCCTGGTGAGTATACACAGCACAGATGCAAGCAGCAAAGTATGCATTCACCTGAACAATATACAAACTTCAGTGACTGTCTGCCTATGTAACCTGCATCAACCACAGTTTCTAGTGTAGACATGGCCTGTGAATCTTACCATTACTCCGTCAGTTAGAAGGTGCTCCTACACACTGCCCTTTGTCTTTCTCTTCATCTATTTCACACACACACGACTTCCGGGACATCAAGTTGTTGTCCTCACTTCTACAGTATATGAATGACACACTATTGTACACCTCTTCTCGTAAATCATAGATCATATCAAATGGGAGTGCCTGCAGTGATGAGATTAGAGTAATATTGATGAGCAGTATAATAGAGTGGTACAAAGAGAAAACGCACCAGACAGGAAGGGTGAATGGAACAGACAGTGTTAATGAGAATGGAATAGAAACATTGAAAGTGAAAGCCAAACAAACAAAAATGTAAAGGGGAAGCAGAGTGAAACAATTGAAATTAAAATCTGAATTGTAAGTAATAACGAGTGAAACAAAATACAAAAAAAAATTAGTCTTTTATTATATAGTATCCTTAGCACATAATATCACACACAATGATTCTGGTGTCAATGACAAGCCAAATACAAATAGCATGGTGTGTGTTAGGGTTTTGTTTTTTAAAGGCAATAGGCAAGATTTGAGTGAAACAATTACTTGAAAGTGTGACTCTCTAACTGTGAGGAATTATGGGAAGGAGACAGAAAAGCAGGAGGGGACTAGAGTAGGGGGTAGTAGTAGTGATTTGCTGTGATGGTATAGGATATAAAATTTTAGAGAAGAGCGGTTTTGAATTGAGTTTGGAAATAGGAAGCCCATCAAAGAGAGAGAGTTATTTTGGATCATAATGGACATACTTTTACTGTTTGTCTTTGTTCCATTAATTCCCAGGTCTTTTACAGAAAATAAATTATTTTTTTTTTAAACAAAAGCATCCTTGCTCCTGTAAAGTATACATTTTATATACATTTTGCAATGGGTAGTGTATTTTCATTTTTGCCAGCAAAAACAGCTTTTTGTGCTAAGGCAAAACAGAAATGTGGGTATTCAGTGAAATGAAAGGAAACTTCTAAACTGCTTAATAAGGAAGACAGAACATATTTTAATCAATTCAGAAACCTACCAGTGAACTCAAAAATACATGTGTAATACTCTTCAAAATATAACTTATTACTACACATTGGTAATGCAAAGAATTATTGTTACTGTTTCATTACTGCAGGGTTCTTGCTGTCTCCATGCCACATAGATAAAGCCTGGCAATAGTCATATTACAGATATTCCATAGAACAGTCCCATGAGAGGGGCACAAAGGGACAGGAAAGCTCCAAATTTGACGGTCCACTACCATGCACCTGGGAGATATTATTTTGCACCTACGCAATGTGGATGCGTCCCAGAAACCTTCAGTTGTGTAAACTCAAAGAAGCTGCATCACCAAAAAGAGGTTTTTTTAATGCACTGCTCAAGTTAGAGCCCTGAACAAAGGAGATACTTTAGTAATTCCCCCCTTGTCTGGTTCTCTGCATTATACATGAAGGCCGAAAACTGACCCTCTATGACCACGGAAACTATTTTTAAAAATTTTAAATTTAATCCCACTCTTTTATGTGCTAAACTGTGAAGTCTCCTGAACTGACACCCACGGAGCTGGGAATTTTAGATGAATAGAACTCTTAATGATCAACTCTACAGTATGTCTGATAAGTTCAACATTATTTCATTTGTATGGAAAAATTCTCTTGATGTTCAATTGATGTCCTGCTGGTATATTTTAATGAACTGAATTTTAATTTCTTTTCATTTTAAGAACATCTATCCAGCCCTTATCCAGGATTTATAATTGGGAGGCAAGGGTGCGGGGGTGGGGAGGAATTAAGGCATTGTGTTTAAAATTTCAACATTTTTGTTTGAAGTTTAGGATAATGGATTTGATCAGGTAGCTAAGAATTATATTGGAATAAAGGCAAAACATATTTAATTATAGTTTGAAAAATGAGAACAAGCATTATATTGGATGACTTGTTTTGTAAGATAATAGACTCATTAGAGTAAATGCTGAGTAAATTATTAGCCTCATTGATTGTTAGAATTTTTTAATAAAGTTAATGGGCTAAATTGTGAACTAATTTGCACCAGCAGAAGTCAGGTGTAACTCATGGCATGACCAGTGTAACTGGCTGGTCGAATTTGGGACCAACATCTAATCCTGTCTCCCTCATTAAAGTTTTTTAAAATAAGTTAAATATCATTTTTCAGTATTAGTTGTTACTTAATGCTTCAAATATTGTAACAAGTTGCAGATATTCTCTTACCTTTAAAATGTATGTGGGGTTCAAGTTTTGCCCTTTCTACTTTCTACCATCATTTTCACTTCCTTTGCATCATTTTTTTTTCTTTTTAAGGATTGATTCATCCCAAATGCACTTTGATAGCTGCTGGCCAACAAAACCCTGCAAACTTCCTGAGATTAGGTCCATAACCATGTAAGCTGCTCACTTTTCGTGGGGGTAAGCACCCATGTGATACATGAAGTGGAGGGGGGTAGCTCCTTTTGATGGACATCCAGATGGCCAGTTAGCTGTAAAATCTCTCTTGGTAGCTGTTCTCTGCTTGCTTTACCTGTAAAGGGTTAAAAGTCCCCTAGGTAAAGAAAAGGAAGTGGCCACCTGACCAAAAGAGCCAATGGGAAGGTAGACCTTTTTAAAATTGGGAAAGAACTTTCACTTTGTCTGTTGTTCTCCGGAGAAGGAGATGTGGAGCAGCAATGCTAGAAGCAGGAATGCTGTGTAAAGTTTGAACCAGGTATGAAAATCATCAGATCATATCTAGAACTACTTTTAACAACCCCAAAATATATAAGTAAATTAGGAATGCTTAGGAAGATGGGATTAGGTTTATTTCTGTTTATTTTTTAGGGCTTGTGGACTCCTCTGTGTTAACCCCAGGTGCTTTTGTTTGCTTGTAACCTTTAAGCTAACCCCAAAGAAAGCTATTTTGTGTGCTTAATTTTTGGAATTGCTCTTTTAAAATCTAGCAAAAGCCTAAGTTCCAGATGTATTTTCTTCCTTTTTGTTTTAAATAAAATTTACCTTTTTTAAGAACAGGATTGGATTTTTGGTGTCCTAAGAGGTTTGTGCATATGCTGTTTGATTAGCTGGTGGCAACAGCTAATTTCATTTGTTTTGTTTCTCAGCTCTTCCCAGAGGGAGGTAAAAGGGCTTGAGGGCACCCCACAGAGAGGAATTCCCAAGGGCTCCTTCCTGGGTCAAAGGGGGTTTTTTGCATTTGGGTGGTGGCAGTGTTTACCAAGCCAAGGTCAGAGAAAAGCTGTAACCCTGGGAGTTTAATACAAGCCTGGAGTGGCAAGCATTAAATTTTAGAAACCTTGCAGGCCCCCACCTTCTGCACTCGGAGTGACAGAGTGAGGATTCAGCCTTGATACCTTTGCATCATTTTTTTTCTTTGTAAGGGTTGATTCATCCCAAATGAACTTTGATAGCTGCTGGCCAACAAAACCCTGCAAACTTCCTGAGATTAGGTCCATAACCATGTAAGCTGATCACTTTTCGTGGGGGTAAGCACCTATCTGTTGATGTGAATGAAATGGTTTATTAGGCATTCCTTCCTAATGATATAATCTATGATTCTACTCAGCCCATTCACCAGACACATTGATCACAATTAGTCAAGTTACCAAACACTAGCATTTGAGAGGCCAGAGTTTTACCCTTGAGTCAGAAACATAAATAAGAGTGGTGAATATTGCCATATGTAGATTTTATAATACAGCCTGTAGTCATGCAGCCTGTCTTCAGCTGCGGTAAGTCACATAACTCCATTTAAGCTCAAAAGCTTGTCTCTCTCACCAACAGAAGTTGGCTCAATAAAAGATATTACCTCACCCACCTTGTCTCTCTACTATCCTGGGACCTACATGGCTAAACGACACTGCATATAATGAATCTATGCCAGTTTACCCCTGCTAAGGATCTAGCCCATCTTTTGAGAATGACAACTGTATTCACTGGTATTACTGATTTTCTGCTTTCTGTAGACATTATTTACAGGCTATTGCCAGCTTCTTTCTCTGTAAATTAAATGACCTTCCCTTGTCCTATAGATTTATTTTTTTAATCATTGAGGTTCAGGTTGCCAACCTTCTAATTACACAAAACCGAACACTCTCCTCCCCCCCGCCCCGCCCCGCCCCGCTATGCCCCTTCTCTGAGGCCCTGCCTGCACTCACTCAAGGCCCTCTTCCTCCATTGCTTACTCTCTACCACCCTCACTCACTTTCATTAGGCTGGGACAGAGGGTTGGGGTGCAGGAGAGGGTGAGGGCTCCAGCTGGGGGTGTGGTCTCCAGGGTGGGGCCAGAAATGAGGGGTTCATGGTGTGGAAGGGGGCTTCAGGTTGGGGGCAGGGGGTTGAGGTGTGGGAAGCGGTGAGGGCTCTGGCTGGGGGTGCGGGCTCTGGGGTGGGGCTGAGGATGAGGAGTTTGCAGCGCAAGAGTGGGCTGCGGGCTGGGGCCAAGGGGTCTGGAGTGCAGGAGGGGGCTCAGGTCTGGGAAAGGAGATTGGAATGCGGGAGGGGTGTGGATTGTGGGCTCCGGGAGGGAGTTTGCGTGCAGGAGGGGGCTCAGGGCTGGGGTAAGGGGTTAGGGTGTGTGGGGGGGTGTGGGTTCTGGGAGGGAGTTCTGACCTGGGGCAGAGGGTTCATGGTGCAGTGTTCTGGGATGGAGTTAGGGTGCGGGAGGGTGCTTAGAGCTGGGGCAGGAGGGTTGGGGTGTGGGCTCCTGCTGGGTGACGCTTACCTCAGGTGGCTCCTGTTCAGTGGCGCAGTGGGGCTAAGGCAGGCTCCCTGCCTTCCCTGGCTCCACACTGTTCCCGGAAGTGGATGGCATGTCTAGCACCCAGGCGGAGGTGTGGCTAGGTGGCTCTACATGGTGTGTGCTGCCCGCACCTGCAGGCGTTGCCCCTGCAGCTCCCATATCTGCGGTTCCCAGCCAATGGGAGATGCAGTGCCATGCTGGGTGAGGGGGTATCACACAGAACTTTCCTGATCGCTCCTGTGCCTAGGAGCCTGCCTTAGTCCCGCTGCACCTCCGACTGGACTTTTAACAGCCCGGTCAGCAGTGCTGACTGGAGCCACCAGGGTCCCTTTTGGACTGGGTGTTCTGGTCGAAAACTGGACACCAGGCAACCCTAACTGAGGTATTAGATGACATGGGAGTTGTTACCCCATACACTCAGTGGAAGTGTCTGCAAGTGAGGGATATGATATCATACATGAGAAGTTTAATGTTGCTTTAAAGGACAATACTTGCTGCAGTCTAACAGTCCTGGTACATAGAGTTAAATTGATCGAAAAAAAGGTCTCAGTAATAGTATGCAACTTCCAGAGGAAAGCTCCAAAAATATCCAAATTGGAGCTACAAATAGGAAATAAATAAACAAATAATCCCAAAGTTGTTTAATTTTCAATATGTTAAATTTGTCCCATAAGCTGACAGCTGCAACTGTTTTTCTTATATATCTCCTTGAAACTTTTATAATTGATCCCCCAATCCAAAATTTCTTAAAAGAAATAGGAGGTAAGCAAATCTCAAAAAGTCCTGTGCAAGTACTAAATACGGATTGCTTCTAGAGGAATCTGAAATGTGGGCCACAAATTAGGAAATCTGAGATGCCATATGTGACAGATATTGAACTGTATGCAGTATCTCTGGGGGAACATACTATATTAAGTTTATGTATCACTGCGGACCAGGATTGTATGTATGATTGTGTTCTACTCCATGAAGGAAGGTTACCACAGCTCCCTCAGGACTTAAAAAAGTGGTTAAGATGAATCACTCACTTCGTAAACACTGCCAACTCCTGGGGAGGTTCACATATACTGGATCAAACTGGATTTCCAAAGACTAGGAAAACAAAGGAAGGGCTTTTGGCTTAACAAGGCTGCATTTAAACTGACTCAGTATCTTCTTTCTGATGAGAAGGAGGCAGGTGGTGGTGGTCGGGGACTCTCTCCTCAGGGGGACTGAGTCATCTATCTGCCGCCCCGACTGCGAAAACGGAGAAGTCTGCTGCTTGCCAGGAGCTAAGATTCGTGATGTGACGGAGAGACTGCCGAGACTCATCAAGCCCTCAGATCGCTACCCCTTCCTGCTTCTTCACATGGGCACCAATGATACTGCCAAGAATGACCTTGAGCGGATCACTGCGGACTACGTGGCTCTGGGAAAAAGGATAAAGGAGTTTGAGGTGCAAGTGGTGTTCTCATCCATCCTCCCCATGGAAGGAAAAGGCCTGGGTAGAGATCGTCGAATCATGGAAGTCAACGAATGGCTACGCAGGTGGTGTCAGAGAGAAGGTTTTGGATTCTTTGACCATGGGATGGTGTTCCAAGAAAGAGTGCCAGGCAGAGACGGGCTCCACCTAACGAAGAGAGGGAAGAGCATCTTCGCAAGCAGGCTGGCTAACTAGTCAGAAGGGCTTTAAACTAAGTTCACCAGGGGAAGGAGACCAAAGCCCTGAGGTAAGTGGGGAAGTGGGATACTGGGAGGAGGCATGAGCAGGAGTGCGTGAGAGGGGTGGGCTCCTGCCTCATACTGAGAAAGAGGGGCGATCAGCAGGTTACCTCAAGTGCCTATATACAAATGCACGAAGCCTGGGAAACAAGCAGGTAGAACTGGAAGTCCTGGCACAGTCAAGGAATTACGATGTGATTGGAATAACAGAGACTTGGTGGGATAACTCACATGACTGGAGTACTGTCATGGATGGATATAAGCTGTTCAGGAAGGGCAGAAAAGGTGGGGAAGTTGCACTGTATGTAAGAGAGCAGTATGACTGCTCAGAGCTCAAGTATGAAACCGCAGAAAAACCTGAGAGTCTCTGGATTAAGTTTAGAAGTGTGAGCAACAAGGGTGATGTCGTGGTGGGACTCTACTATAGACCACCAGACCAGGGGGATGAGGTGGACGAGGCTTTCTTCCGGCAACTCGCAGAAGTTACTAGATCGCAGGCCCTGGTTCTCATGGGAGACTTCAATCACCCTGATATCTGCTGGGAGACCAATACAGCGGTGCACAGGCAATCCAGGAAGTTTTTGGAAAATGTAGGGGACATTTCCTAGTGCAAGTACTGGAGGAACCAACTAGGGGCAGAGCTCTTCTTGACCTGCTGCTCACAAACCGGGAAGAATTAGTAGGGGAAGCAAAAGTGGATGGGAACCTGGGAGGCAGTGACCATGAGATGGTCAAGATCAGGATCCTAACACAAGGAAGAAAGGAGAGCAGCAGAATACAGACCCTGGATTTCAGAAAAGCAGACTTTGACTCCCTCAGGGAACTGATGGGCAAGATCCCCTGGGAGAATAACATGAGGGGGAAAGGAGTCCAGGAGAGCTGGCTGTATTTTAAAGAATCCTTATTGAGGTTACAGGGACAAACCATCCCGATGTGTAGAAAGAATAGTAAATATGGCAGGTGACCAGCTTGGTTTCACAGTGAAATCCTTGCTGCTCTTAAATACAAAAAAGAAGCTTACAAGAAGTGGAAGATTGGACAAATGACCAGGGATGAGTATAAAAATATTGCTCAGGCTTGCAGGAGTGAAATCAGGAAGGCCAAATCACACCTGGAGTTGCATCTAGCAAGAGATGTTAAGAGTAAGAAGAAGGGTTTCTTCAGGTATGTTAGCAACAAGAAGAAGGTCAAGGAAAGTGTGGGCCCCTTACTGAATGAAGGAGGCAACCTCGTGAGAGAGGATGTGGAAAAAGCTAATGTACTCAATGCTTTTTTTGCCTCTGTCTTCACGAACAAGGTCAGCTCCCAGACTGCTGCACTGGGCAGCACAGCATGGGGAGGAGGTGACCAGCCCTCTGTGAAGAAAGAAGTGGTTCGGGACTATTTAGAAAAGCTGGACGAGCACAAGTCCATGGGGCCGGATGCGTTGCATCCGAGAGTGCTAAAGGAGTTGGCAGATGTGATTGCAGAGCCATTGGCCATTATCTTTGAAAACTCATGGCGATCGGGGGAGGTCCCAGATGACTGGAAAAAGGATAATGTAGTGCCCATCTTTAAAAAAGGGAAGAAGGAGGATCCTGGGAACTACAGGCCAGTCAGCCTCACCTCAGTCCCTGGAAAAATCATGGAGCAGGTCCTCAAGGAATCAATTCTGAAGCACTTAGAGGAGAGGAAAGTGATCAGGAACAGTCAGCATGGATTCACCAAGGGCAAGTCATGCCTGACTAATCTAATTGCCTTCTATGACGAGATAACTGGCTCTGTGGATGAAGGGAAAGCAGTGGACGTGTTGTTCCTTGACTTTAGCAAAGCTTTTGACACAGTCTCCCACAGTATTCTTGCCAGCAAGTTAAAGAAGTATGGGCTGGATGAATGGACTATAAGGTGGATAGAAAGCTGGCTAGATTGTTGGGCTCAACGGGTAGTGATCAATGGCTCCATGTCTAGTTGGCAGCCGGTATCAAGTGGAGTGCCCCAGGGTTCGGTCCTGGGGCCGGTTTTGATCAATATCTTCATAAATGATCTGGAGGATGGTGTGGATTGCATCCTCAGCAAGTTTGCAGATGACACTAAACTGGGAGGAGTGGTGGATACGCTGGAGGGTAGGCATAGGATACAGAGGGACCTAGACAAATTGGAGGATTGGGCCAAAAGAAATCTGATGAGGTTCAACAAGGACAAGTGCAGAGTCCTGCACTTAGGACAGAAGAATCCAATGCACCGCTACAGACTAGGGACCGAATGGCTCGGCAGCAGTTCTGCGGAAAAGGACCTAGGGGTTATAGTGGACAAGAAGCTGGATATGAGTCAACAGTGTGCCGTTGTTGCCAAGAAGGCCAATGGCATTTTGGGATATATAAGTAGGGGCAGCAGATCGAGGGATCTGATCGTTCCCCTCTATTCGACATTGGTGAGGCCTCATCTGGAGTACTGTGTCCAGTTTTGGGTCCCACACTACAAGAAGGATGTGGAAAAATTGGAAAGAGTCCAGCGGAGGGCAACAAAAATGATTAGGGGACTGGAACACATGACTTATGAGGAGAGGCTGAGGGAACGGGGAATGTTTAGTCTTCAGAAGAGAAGAATGAGGGGGGATTTGATAGCTGCTTTCAACTACCTGAAGGGGGGTTCCAAAGAGGATGGCTCTAGACTGTTCTCAGTGGTAGCAGATGACAGAACAAGGAGTAATGGTCTCAAGTTGCAGTGGGGGAGATTTAGGTTGGATATTAGGAAAAACTTTTTCACTATGAGGGTGGTGAAACACTGGAATGCGTTACCTAGGGAGGTGGTGGAATCTCCTTCCCTAGAAGTTTGTAAGGTCAGGCTTGACAAAGCCCTGGCTGGGATGATTTAGTCAGGGATTGGTCCTGCTTTGAGCAGGGGGTTGGACTAGATGACCTCCAGAGGTCCCTTCCAACCCTGATATTCTATGATTCTATGATTCAGCAAATGGACAGGATCTTCTATCCAAGGGCCCCAACCCTTGTGCAAGAATTAGAAAGACTTTGGACTACAAGGCCTCACAAGACTTTCTTATGTTTTCTTTGTAATGCTTTTTCCTCAAGAATGAAGTGCTTGCTGAGCCAGAGCTGTGTGGTAACTAGTAACTGCTGGCAATATGCTTTTCTTAGCCCTCTCAGAGAAAGTAGAGTACAGGCACTGGCCTTTAAGCAGACTGGTTTGCTGGGGATATATACCTATATATTTGTCTATTATCCATGCACTTTCCCATAGTGTTTTATTAATATTCTGCATTTGCTTTAATCTTTGTTTTTATATTTCACACTTGTTTCCTCAGTTCTCCTTTGTGCATCTTACTCTATCTTCTCCAGTTGTTTATCCTACCTCCATTTCTCCCTCCACACCACATTATTCCTTATTCCTTTCTATCTGACCAATTTTTCTCTACTTTTCTCTTTCTTTCCAATTCCCCCCTTTCCCATTTCCCCTGCTATCTTTGCATGGTTTTCCTCCTGTTCTTGATTTGAAATGTCAGGTAATAAATGTACTGTCAGCACAGTATTTTCACTACAATAAGCTCTTTCACTCTTGCGTGGACTGAAACCTTAACTGAAATCAAGCCTCACGTTTGAGTTTCAGTGGGAGCTGTACTATTGCAAAAGAAAGAACAGAAGTAGATGATATAACTAACTGAGAGCTGAAACATCGGAGGTGGTATCTGCAGCTGCTCCATTTTAATAGATATTGTGAAATTTAGAGGTCTGGTCTTGATTTTTAAATAGATATGTCCATCAAGAGTGTACAAGTTAGTGCCTTGATGTAGTAGCTGAGAAAGAGATGGAGGATAGCCCAGTCTGTATTACTTTGTCAAAGGTAAGAAGATGAATGTCTGAACTCTACTGAAGCCTGGTTTCAGTTTTACTTTTAAAACTTAAGATCAAGCACCTGCCAAAATAAATAATTCACAATGAAACATTTCATGGATTCTGCACTGTAGATACCTCGAGGCCTATATCTTCTGGCAGCATTACTGAAGAAGTAGAACTGCCAAGGGGGGAAGAGTTATTTACAGTCAATGTGAACCACTCTTTCCTAATGATAGGAAGGCTTCTGAAACTTACCTTGTTCGTGGGAAGATGGAGAGGGTTCCCTTTGTATGCCTTATCTCTAAGGGCAGAAAGGGAGTTGCTGTTAATGTTTTTCTTCTAATTTTGCTTTGGGGTGGGTAGGGTGACCCATTTTTTCATCCTTCCCTCTTTTACAGTCTCTTTAGAAGGAAATAGTATACTTGAAATTCAGTTACCTCTTACACATATTACTGTCCTCTCCATTAAACATAAGGATACTGTTCCCATTTTCAGTCAAGTAAAACCAGTTTGAATGACCTGAGCATTGCCCATTCACTCCTTGCTCTACCTAAACCAGACCTGATCTCTGGGCTCTTCTAGATTAGTGTGGTTTGTTTTTTTTTAATTTAAAATACTGTTATTGAATTTTATATACAGTGAAAAAAACATTCATCCATTCAAACGCTAGTGAACAAATAACTCTTACCTGATTTGGGACGCACACAACACACAGTCTGTAGGATCAAAATTTACCCCTTCCTGGAGTTTGATTTTTTTAGCGAACAAGGGAACAATAAGACAAATAAGATAGGCCAAGGTTTTCTGAAGTGACTAATGACTCTTTACACCTCAGGTTTTGGATGTGCAACATCAGACACATTGAAGGGACAGGTTTCAGAGTTGCAGCCGTGTTAGTCTGTATTCGCAAAAAGAAAAGGAGTACTTGTGGCACCTTAGAGACTAAATAAATAAATGTGTTAGTCTCTAAGGTGCCACATTGAAGGGACATGATTTTCAATGAGTTTTCAATGTCCTGAAAATTGGGCCTCTTTGAGGCACCTGAGTTTGGACACCCAAAACCTCAGGCACCCAAAATTCCTGGTGACTTTGGAAAAACTTGGCCACAGAGTTCAGTCCAGGTCTTCTCCACAGGCTTTGCAGCTGCAAGGGTTCTAAATTCAGTGCTGCTCAGAATACACCCTCAATTCCTCTCTTTCCCTAGTCAAGGCAGCTCAGCTCTGAAACCTCTCTTTTATTCTTTCATCAAATCATATTCTTGCCAGCTGGCAGGCCCTCGGTGCACTTGATACAGCAACATCTGCCACAGAGGAACGAGAAAGCATCATGCTTTTTACACTCAGTAGCACTGGTGACAGTTGGTGTGGGAGGCTTCACAGGTCGGGACTGTGTTGTGTTTTCTTTTGTTTGTTTTTGTTTTTAATAAAAAAATTCTTTTCTGCATTTTAAAATTGCTCCAGGAGCTGTGTCAGAGAGGAAAAAATGGAACAGGAAAGCAATTCAGATTAGATAGATCAGTTAATAAATGCTAACTGCTTCTCACTAATGAACTAATTATACTTACAATTAGAGATATTCATTAAAATATTTAAAATATTCATCATTTGTAATCCTTGTCTGTGTATGTGACAAAGTTGTGGATACCAGTAGACAGCAATGGATAGCACTAAAGGGTCAGATTTCAAACACAGCTACCATATTTTTGACCAAGATATAAATATTTTTAAATGTAGCACTTCTAACATAATACTCCAATGATTGATTGCTTATTTACATTTATAAGTATGTACAAAAGTTTAAAGACTCTTTTCTGGTGCCTTTGCTAAAATTAAATATATAATCATACCAGAAATAAAGGCTACAGTTTCTTCTCACTGGTAAATCCCAAAATAACTAACCACAATAAAATCATCCCCAAACAATACCTCCAGCTCCACAAACAGGCCTCATCGTTCCCATCCCTCCCTAAAAGTCTGAGCACATATTTAGCTCAACATATTTAAGTTATATCAGATGAAGGGATGGGATTCTATTCCAAAACTGAGGCTCTCTGAGGGGGGTCCAGTTTGTTGATAGCAACTGTGGCAATATGGCATGGGAGAGAAAAATAGCTTTCCTCAAAACTACTGTGTGCTTGTCCCTCAGCCCGCGCCGCTTCCAGCAGCTCCCATTGGCCTGGAGCAGCGAACCGCGGCCAATGGGAGTCGTGATCAGCCAAACCTGCGGACATGGCAGGTAAACAAACCGGCCTGGCCCTCCAGGGGCTTTCCCTGCACAAGTGGCAGAACAAGTTTGGGAACCACTGAGCTAGAGACATAGACAAGGGCACAGGCCGCAGGGATGTGTTGGCCGCCGCTTCCCGCAGCTCTCATTGGCCAGGAATGGCAAACCGCGGCCACTAGGAGCTGTGGGTGGCCGTGCCTGTGGACGGTCAATTTAAACAAACTGTCTCGCAGCCCGCCAGCGGATTACCATGATGGGCCATGTGCGGGCCGCAGGTTGCCCACCACTGGACTAGAATAAGAGCACCTGTCCTTAAAATGCTTATCAAGGGAAGACTATAGCCACTTGTCCAATTATGCAAGAGTCTGGAGATGAGACAACTATGCCTTATCATGAAGGATATTTCAAGCAGCCAACAGAGGTAATGGTAGCATCACAGATGCTCCAACTTCATCCATCCCTGTGGGGGAAGGATCATCTATCAAAATGTAATAAGTTACATATTCAAATATTTACTAAATGAGACCCAAGTACTTTAGTTCTCACTCAAGCACGAATGGTATGTTACATAATAAAAATGAACATTAAAATGTTTTTTGGAATTGCCAATGATTAATTTGTTATTTCCAGACCTTAATGGCCTTGCAGTACACACTGCCATTTCACTGAAGAGCTACAGACTAATAATGATGCTGAGTAGGACTGTGTTAAAGCAGAACTCATTCCTATGCATGGGAAAGCAAAACCATTCAAAGTTGTTGTAAAATAAAATCTATTATTATTTAAAATAAAAATTAATTTAAATTAAATGTTAATTTAAAATTAGTTTTCAGTTAATTTACTTGAGTTAAAAGTATAAGAAAATAGTAGAATCTGCCTTACAATTTAAGATTGCCTGCATTCCATAGGAATGAGTTCATCTTTTCTTATCCCCACTCTGCAATAGCAAGCTGTCAGGATACCAATTCCCATTTAATTATAAATTACTAATTATACTACATTAAAACTTTAGTGGCTTGTATTACTTTCCTTTAGACTTATATCGAAGAGACTTATCTGTGACACAGGAGTTCTTCAAAGGAAGGACAAATTGCAATATTTTTTACATGCATCAAGAATAGAACAGAAAGATGTCTTTCTCATATTTACTTTGGCAATTGGACAAGTCCTAGCCTAAAGTAAGGTTTGCCAAATTGCCCAGATCTCTGTTATCTACTTTGATTCAGTACTTGAGGAACTGAATCTTTTTGCAGTTCCACAAAAGTGGGCTGGCAAGAGACTTCAGGAACAAACTGTATTTACATGAACATACCAACTCTGCCTAGGTATCCACCAGACAGATGCTGTGTTGCTCAAAGTGATCAACTTTGGCTGGTGTTGGGTTACAAATCACTGTAGTACTGAATGCAGGGGTAGTGAAATGTTATCAATGTTGTTATCTATACTATATGAGTAAAGAGCAGCAGAACTGTGCTTAACCCGTGCTGAAAGAACTCACTAAGTCAGGGGCTCGAATGCCAGACCCCTGTGAAAGTAATAGGGGGTGGGGAGAAGTGTCCCTGCCAGGAGGTGTGGACTCTGCCTTAGGGTCCCCGGTCTGGTTTAACCTGGCCCTCCCCTCTGTTCAAAGATAGAGCTAAGTAGGCTCCATTAGGAGTCTTTTGTTAAGTGCTCACTAGAGCTGAAATCACTTGTGGTGGGACAGCGTTTCTGCCCAGCCTGCTTCAGATTCCTCCACTAAGAGCTGACAATCATTAAGAGCTGGGTGGAACTTCAAAAGACTGACCTGCATGGGTCACAGCAGAGAGGCAGGTGGCCGCAGAAGGTGACAGACGAATGGCCCATGATGGCAGCTGGCAGAGTAGCCAGCAGAGCGAAACAGCAGCTGGCAGGCTGTCCAGTGGAGAGGAACAGCAGCCGGTGGGGCAAGTTGTCAGATAGCGGAACAAGCGAGGTGTCTTCTTCCCTGGGTGGGAGGTGAACTCACACAGATGCACCTCTGAACTCTGGGTCCTCACTGACCAAGGACAACCACTATGAGTTGGGTATGGTGAGGGAGCAGGGTGGTGGTGGTGGGGGGCACAGTAAAGAAACTTTTGGTTGTAGACCTCAAGACCATGAGGCAGAAGACATTGCCCCATGCACTCTAGGGTGGGTGTCCTGCTCACAGTTTTATGATTATGATTCCTGCTTGCAGCATTTCCCCTAATTAATGTCAGATGACTTCCCTCCTTTCATTAAAAGTTTATTTTCTACACTCAGTCTCTGTGCTTGCAAGTAGGGAAGTATTGCCTCTTAGAGGCACCCCAGGGTGGTATGTAATTTTCCCAGATTACTGGGTGGGGGTTCGAGCCGGTTCTGTGTTGTATTGTTGAAAAGGAACCCCTAGATATTGAACCCGGCCCTGGTTGCTGCCAGCTCACCCTGGCAGAAGGGTTACATTCTCAACAACTTTACCTCTGCTATCAGACACTCCTCCATGCCATATAAGTTATAGTGATTATTTGTGGAAATCTTACTCTTTGAGGGTATCATTGAGCAACAAGGGTGATGTCATGGTGGGCGTCTGCTACAGACCACCGGATCAGGGGGATGAGGTGGACGAGGCTTTCTTCCAGCAACTAACGGAAGTTACTAGATCGCAGGCCCTGATTCTCATGGGAGACTTCAATCACCCTGATATCTGCTGGGAGAGCAATACAGTGGTGCACAGACAATCCAGGAAGTTTTTGGAACGTGTAGGGGACAACTTCCTGGTGCAAGTGCTGGGGGAACCAACTAGGGGCAGAGCTCTTCTTGACCTGCTGCTTGCAAACTGGGAAGAATTAGTAAGGGAAGCAAAAGTGGATGGGAACCTGGGAGGCAGTGACCATGAGATGGTCGAATTCAGGATCCTGACACAGGGAAGAAAGGAGAGCAGCAGAATACGGACCCTGGACTTCATAAAAGCAGACTTTGACAACCTCAGGGATCTGATGGGCAGGATCCCCTGGGAGAATAACATGAGGGGGAGAGGAGTCCAGGAGAGCTGGCTGTATTTTAAAGAATCCTTATTGAGGTTACAGGGACAAACCACCCGATGTGTAGAAAGAATAATAAATATGGCAGGCGACCAGCTTGGCCTACCAGTGAAATCTTTTCTGCTCTTAAATACAAAAAAGAAGCTTACAAGAAGTGGAAGATTGGACAAATGACCAGGGAAGAGTATAAAAATATTGCTCGGGCATTCAGGAGTGAAATCAGGAAGGCCAAATCACACTTGGAGTTGCAGCTAGCAAGAGATGATAAGAGTAACAAGAATGGTTTCTTCAGGTATGTTAGCAACAAGAACAAAATCAAGGAAAGTGTGGGCCTCTTACTGAATGAGGGAGGCAACCTAGTGAGAGAGGATGTGGAAAAAGCTAATGTACTCAATGCTTTTTTTGCCTCTGTCTTCACAAACAAGGTCAGCTCCCAGACTGCTGCACTGGGCAGCACAGCATGGGGAGGAGGTGACCAGCCCTCTGTGAAGAAAGAAGTGGTTCGGGACTATTTAGAAAAGCTGGACGAGCACAAGTCCATGGGGCCGGATGCGTTGCATCCGAGAGTGCTAAAGGAGTTGGCAGATGTGATTGCAGAGCCATTGGCCATTATCTTTGAAAACTCATGGCGATCGGGGGAGGTCCCAGATGACTGGAAAAAGGATAATGTAGTGCCCATCTTTAAAAAAGGGAAGAAGAAGGATCCTGGGAACTACAGGCCAGTCAGCCTCACCTCAGTCCCTGGAAAAATCATGGAGCAGGTCCTCAAGGAATCAATTCTGAAGCACTTAGAGGAGAGGAAAGTGATCAGGAACAGTCAGCATGGATTCACCAAGGGCAAGTCGTGCCTGACTAATCTAATTGCCTTCTATGACGAGATAACTGGCTCTGTGGATGAAGGGAAAGCAGTGGACGTGTTGTTCCTTGACTTTAGCAAAGCTTTTGACACGGTCTCCCACAGTATTCTTGCCAGCAAGTTAAAGAAGTATGGGCTGGATGAATGGACATAAGGTGGATAGAAAGCTGGCTAGATTGTTGGGCTCAACGGGTAGTGATCAATGGCTCCATGTCTAGTTGGCAGCCGGTATCAAGTGGAGTGCCCCAGGGTTCGGTCCTCGGGCTGATTTTGTTCAGTATCTTCATAAATGATCTGGAGGATGGTGTGGATTGCACCCTCAGCAAGTGTGCAGATGACACTAAACTGGGAGGACAGGTAGATACCCTGGAGGGTGGGGATAGGATACAGAGGGACCTAGACAAATTAGAGGATTGGGCCAAAAGAAATCTGATGCGGTTCAACAAGGACAAGTGCAGAGTCCTGCACTTAGGACAGAAGAATCCCATGCACTGCTACAGACTAGGGACCAAATGGCTAGGCAGCAGTTCTGCAGAAAAGGACCTACGGGTTAGAGTGGACAAGAAGCTGGATATCAGTCAACAGTGTGCCGTTGTTGCCAAGAAGGCTAATGGCATTTTGGGATATATAAGTAGGGGCATTGCCAGCAGATCAAGGGATCTGATCGTTCCCCTCTATTCGACATTGGTGAGGCCTCATCTGGAGTACTGTGTCCAGTTTTGGGTCCCACACTACAAGAAGGATGTGGAAAAATTGGAAAACATCCAGCAGAGGGCAACAAAAATGATTAGGGGACTGGAACACATGACCTATGACGAGAAGCTCAGGGACCTGGGATTGTTTAGTCTGTGGAAGAGAAGAATGAGGGGGGATTTGATAGCTGCTTTCAACTACCTGAAAGGGGGTTCCAAGAGGATGGCTCTAGACTGTTCTCAGTGGTAGCAGATGACAGAACGAGGAGTAATGGTCTCAAGTTGCAGTGGGGGAGGTTTAGGTTGGATATTAGGAAAAACTTTTTCACTAGGAGGGTGGTGAAACACTGGAATGCATTACCTAGGGAGGTGGTGGAATCTCCTTCCCTAGAAGTTTTTAAGGTCAAGTTTGACAAAGCCCTGGCTGGGATGATTTAGTTGGGGATTGGTCCTGCTATGAGCAGGGGGTTGGACTAGATGACTTCCTGAGGTCCCTTCCAACCCTGATATTCTATGATTCTATGAAGGTGAGGCACCTCTCCATAAGAACCACCTAGGAAAGTCTTGAAGAATTAAAACTTGTTTTATTAATATCCAAGAAATAGTGTCAATCACTGATCTGGGACCTTAAAAATGAGATCTGTATTTCTATTCCCATCACATGCCAGGAAACCACATGAAGTTTTGAGAAGAGAGGTGTTTTAAGAACCCCAACCCATATAGACCCCTGGTTAGAGGTTAAAGATAAGCCAGATATTTTCTGTATTAATTGAAAACCCCAATTAATGTGTCCTCTCGCTGCAGAAAAAATATTTATCCTTCTGAATCAGATAAGATGAGAGGCTGAAAAGACTCATTAAATACTTGTTGTTCTGACTTCCGGGAGCCACTAAGGATGCATAGCTTTACAGCTCCCTTCCCCACCTCCTAAAATCCACAATTGTTCACAATTAAATTGCTTTTTTCCATCTAATTTCCATCAAGTATTATTCTATAAATCCTTTCTTTCAATTTAATACCATTATGGATGCTGCTTCATCTCCAGACTTTCTACAAAATCCTAAAAAGCAAAAGCCATTGATAGCTGACAAGGGAGAGGCTGCCCCTCTGAGACTAGATGCTATTATGGACTGGCTAAAAGAAATCTCAAGTGACCAGACTATCTTGAGAAGAATATTTGAAGATATAACTGAGGTAAAAAACATTACTAGTAAACGTTAAGCTACTTTTCTAGGCTCAGCTTCATTCATTACTATACTACTTAAACTGCACAAGTACGTGCAAAAATGTTACAGCCGTAGACCCAGCTCTTTAATCAATACTGCTATAAAAATACTTTCAAAAATATTGGTTAAGAGGCTTGAAAAGTAATAAATGATATGGTTCACCCCAAGCAAGTGGGATTTGTTAAAAAGCATGGTTCAAATAACACGTCAGTTGATTAATGTTATGGCATTCCACCAACATTCTAGAAATTTCCATGAACTCATTTCATTCAGTGAAGAGAGAACTTTTGACAGAGTGAACTGGAAATATCTGTTTCTTACCCTGCCTAAAGTTGGGTTGGGACCTTTATTCCATGGATAAAGCTGTTATTGTCCAACCCCAAGTCTTGCTTAGCAACAATAGCACAATAACCCCTCTCCCTTTGATCTGTTTTGGGGAACTAATCAGAGGCCCTCACGCACCCTTCTTTTTCAATTTAGCATTAGAAACACTGACATTACTAATTAGGGAACACGAAGTATTCAAGGGATCAAAACAGAGTCTTAGGAGACAAAATCCTTCTACATGCAGATGACATCCTCCTATTTATTAAAAATTCAGATCAATCTATTCTAAATACCGTGCAAACAATACGTGATTTTGGCAAATTCTCTGACTCCAAGATAAATTGGGATAATTCAGAAGCAAAAAAGAGCTCACTGGATTTGGTTGCAAGTGGCTCTCCTATAGGGACATTGAGATGGCAACTGTCACACCTCAGATGTTGCGGCATCCTGTTCCCTAAGGAAACTGAAAACATGATCAAGATTAACCCAGCCCCAATAATCATGCAGTTAGCAAATGATTTAAATAGATGGCAGGCATTACCTCTCTTTGGGGGAAAAATAAGCAATTAAAATGAATGCCCTCCCCAAGATCCATTTTATTCTGAATTCCCTCCCTATCCATATGCCTACATTTTAATTTACCAAAATCAACAACATGTTCAGGTCCTTCATGTGGGGTGCTGGTAAGAAACCCAGAATTCTGTGACTAAGATTACTGCTCCCAATCAAAACAGGTGCTTTTAGATTTTCCAGCTTTAAACATTACCATCAGGCAGTAATTCTTAGCTAAGCAGCATAGTGGCTCATTCCCTCATGCTGTAGAGCCCCAAATTAGCTCCAGCTGGAAACAGAATTGGTTGGTCCTTTCCCCATTTTCAATGAGCTGCACTTGGATTATTATCAATTCCCTAAAGAACAATTATCAACTATTGTGGCAGCTAGAAGTACTTGGCATACGATGTCCACTAAATTTAAAAATCACTTGCTTCTACATATAAAGGTCTCTATCGGAGATAACTCAAAATTCTGTATAGCATGCAACCGCATCATTTGGCTAGATTGCACTAGGAAAGGAATTTTGACCATGTGTCAATTTATTGAAAATGATACCTTCCTCCCTTCTACAATATGAAAAGAAAGGTTCAATGTAGGGACTAAGAAGGAACTGCAGTATATCCAACTCAACCATGCCATCTCACATCTGTTTGGCCTCGATGCCTGCACCCTAACCCATTGAACTACTTTCATTTCTCCAAATATTACCCAATTTGCCAAGATTTACGGTAACATTATATGCAAACTTGGCCAGCAAATTTGAATTAAACATAGATTCCCTAAAAAAGAAATGAAAGGAGGAACTAGGCCAATCATTCTCTGCTAACCAAATTTTAGCCAGTGCTCAGAACTGTTCCTTGAACATCTATTTAAGATTAATCTAGCAGAAAAGCACGTAGAGGGTGCATTGGACCCCCTCTCCAAAAGGTTCTGTTAAGTCACACAAATGTTGGCTCTATGATTCAGCAGGTGCAAACTTAACCCATATGCTCTGGGAATGCTTCTACCCCCATATGTTTTGGGAAGAACTTAATTGCTGAAGTATTTTTTTCCTATCAAATAAAATCATGTTATAAGCTAAATATATCCTTTTAAACCTATTAAATGGTAATTGGAAGCTGAATAAATCTGAAAACCTTTGGCTAAGCAGAGCACTAATGATTGCTAAAGGACTACTACTACAAAAGTGGAAATCCAAAAAGCCACCAAGAAGTGTGGTCTGGAGCACAGACATCATAAACTTGGCCATCATGGAAAAAATTGTATACTGTAATAGAAAGCCCCAAGAAAATTTTTCAGAGATATGGGATCTCTGGAAGTATCTGAATGATCCTCCTATTAAATGCATGCCCCCCCAACTATCATTTCCTTGCATCCCTATCTCTATCACCCTCCTTTGAATTTTGCTTCTATTCTTTAGCTTAACTTAATATTCTTTCACTAGTTGGATTTTATAAGCAAATGATGTTTCTTTGTAAATTGCATAATACAAATAATTGATTTATATTTTAACCATTCATTCATATATAATGTTTCAAGTAAAGCCAAGGTTAGACTGCAAATGACTAATATGCTTTAAGAATGTTATGTATTATGAGAAGATTATATATAGTTTGTTATGCTTGTTTTTCTGTATATATATTTTTAAAAAGTTAATAGAAAAAAATCTTGCTGTACGCTTTTCATGAGCTTCACATGGACACTGAGAGCTCACTTCAGGGTTTCTATAAACTGACCACATTTTCAGATGCAGTCAACATTTGTACTCTTTCACACATGAAAGTATCTACTCTTTGTTTTTACGTATTACCACAAAGATGAATAAATTCACATTCACTTTCAGTCCAAATTATTTTATATTTTAGATTAAAGGAAACTATATATATCTGAAGTCTCCATGAGATAATACAGTGAATGTGATTCACTTTGTAAGAGCAGCCATCATGAAGTAATGCAGTGAGTGACTTGCAAGCTGGCTTGAAAGTCCATTTTTAAAGGTATAGGACATAGCAAACAGCCTTAAATTACCTAGCTACATACACCTGGTTTCTTTACCCACTGTTACACAGAGTTTGGTAGAGAGATCTTTTATTATGAGACAGCAACAGTTATCTCAAACTAACTGTACAATGATAGGGATGAGTAGCAACTCATCAGTAAAAATAGTCTGGAATCAGGGCCTCCAGCGGAGTCAGTCTCCAGGCAACCTAACGAGCACGGCTGGCCTTTAATAAGCTCCCTAATTGGTTGGAGGGTTCAGCAGACTGGCTCTTAAATCCAGAAGCAGCAGCAGGTCAGTGGCTGCACAAAGCATTTGTCTTGATTGTGATAGCTTCTGCAGCTGCTTGTTCCAAGCTCTGCTCCTATCTCAGCCCCAGCCTTGCCCATGTCTTGTCTCACTCCAGGTAACCTGGTTCTGACCCTTGGCTCTGATTCCTGAACCCACCTGTCAGGGCCATCCCTAGCGGGAGTGCGGGGCCCGGGACAACCCCCTCCGTCCAGCCCAAGCCCTGCCCCCACTCCACCCCTTCCCCCCAAACCCCCGCCCCTCCTCTTTCTGGCTTCTGCCCCCTCCCCCAAGTGACGCCGGGAGCTGGTGGGGCGGAGCAGAGCAGGGCAGGCTGGGTCTGGGTTGCTTGCTTCTGCTGGCACCAGGCCCCTCTCTAGCCTCCCAGGCTATGCTGGACCCCGCGTCCTGAAGCGTGGGGCCCCCAAAAGTGTGGGGCCCGGAGTGGTTGCCTCAGTCCCTCCTATGGATAGGATGGCTCTGCCACCTGTGTCCCTGGGCTTTGGCCTCTGACTCCAGCTCTGATCTTGGGCTCTGACTGCTGGCTACTGATGCGTGCTCTACCACTCAGCATGACTAATGACTGCAGCCTGTTTTTCTCATGTGCAATGACATGGCTGTTTACATAGGAGTATTTCTGCCAAATTACTTATTCTTTTTTCAGATCTAGGTATGCTTCTGTCCTACACAAAGTCCAATTCAAACTCACAGCATTAATTAAATAGGTAGAAAAGTGTTTGTTAGTGTTAGGCTTCTTTTGCAGAAGCAACACTATACCTCAATTCATTTTATAGCTGGCCTAAAGCTTATATCCTATAAACTGTGTTGCAGGAATATAATTTTCCTCTCGTGAAGGTTGCTAGGCAACATCGCTCAAAATATTTTTGTTGACCACAGACATAGCTCTATGTGGTCTCATAAAGAAACATACATTTTCCATTTTAAAAAAAGAAAAGGAGGACTTGTGGCACCTTTGAGACTAACAAATTTATTTGAGCAGAAGCTTTCGTGAGCTACAGCTCACTTCATCGGATTTTGTTTCTTCAAAGTGGACAAATATTAACTTTAATTCAATCCACTTGGAAATAGAAGTAATAATTTTAAAAATAATGATGACATATTCTGTTCATATCTTTCTTTAATCTGCAGAGCCCTTTTTCTGTAAACATACTGGGGGTGAACATTAGTAAATAAGATGCACTATATGTGAATGAGCACTAATTCGGTTTAAGCTTATTGGCTTCTCTGTACTTTTTAATCTTTTAAAACATGTTTTAGATGTTGGGGGAGAGGAAAACTTAGAAATAGAACATTTTGGCTTTATAAAACTGTAATATCAACAACAAAAAAATAGCCATGTTAGGAAAGGATTAGCTATTTCAATGGTTAAAAGAAAGAAAACTCTATTACAGCTGCCTTTACCCAGACTCTCCACAACTCAATGCTCCCATGTTCATAAAACCTAGATTAGAGACCAAAGGCTTGAGCCTGATCCTGTTGAAGGAAGTCTATGGCAAAAATCCAATGGAGATCAGTAAAATCAGAATTATGTCCCATGTTAGCACTAGCTCTAGAGTTGCTTCTTCAATAACTGATCAGTGACTCTTGTACCTGCGTGACACTTGTTACTGGTTTCTGACTATTCCAAAAAGCAAATCCTTTTCTAACACATCCATTTTTTGTGATATAAATATTGTTGAATTGTTCATTTTCTTACCAGTAGTTGTTTTAAACATCGTAAATATTTTGACTCAATTTTTGGTTAGAAATAAGAATGACTCTATCCCAGAGTGATAACTACAACTTATAAAGAAAATTAAAGTGTCTTTTCACAAGATTAGAACTCCATACTTTTGAAACATAAAACGGGCAATTTATCCATTAGAATATATTGTCTTAGGTTAACATACATGACAACTGAGTGGTAGTACTTTTGCCACGGGATGCCTTTTATAGAATTCCATTAATGCAATGTTAATATATTGACATTAACTAAAAATAATTGAAAACGTAATATAAAGGTTAAGTGCAAAGTGCATTCCTTAGATTACACAAAAATTTTCATGCAAGCATAATTCAGTGAAAACTAGGCTTCCTATAACTTTGTGTGGTGCTTTCTTAACATACATCTGAGAATTTGCAGAACATTTCAGCTCTACTCACTGCATTTCTCCGTACAGTTTTGACCTTTTCCAATTAGATTTTCTAACATCACATACAAAACTCTATATTTGTAGAAAGTTTAACTATAAGCAAGTCCTTAAGTTCATCTCTGTTCAGCAAAGCACTTAACCACATGCTTAAGTCCCCATGACTTAAGCATGTGCTTAAGAGTTGTGCTGACTTGGAGCCTTAGGGTATGACTACACTGCACACTCACTTTGTTGACATGTAGAGTACATATAGCCCTGGCTTACAGGGAGTTAAAATCAACAGAAGGGGTGGCTTTACATCAAGGAGTATTTCAGGCAGGACTTCACGGAGGGTTCCAATAAGAAATGGTGCACCTAAGTTATTGTTCTTATTGGAACAAGCAGGTTGGTCTGGCCTCTGATTGATACATGGCTAGATTTACCTCGCTGCACCTTCTCCGTGAGTGACTGCAGTGTGACCTAGAGGAATGAGTCCCCTAGACGGGGGACGGGGGGGGGAGGGGTTTGCAAATACACTCCATCTATCTTTTACATCTTTGACTGGCAGCAGACGGTGCAGAAGGACTACATGCCATCCACATCTCTTGCCTGCCCGGCAGAAGATGGTACAAGAGGACTGCTAGCAATCCGTATTGCCTGCCTGCTCACCATAAGATGGTTCAATAGGACTGACTGCAGAACTAAAGAGAATGACCTGATCAAGTCACTCCAAATTTAGTCCCTGCGCCATGTCTGCCCAGGCACTCCTGATCGACCTCACAGAGGCGACCAGGAGCACCTCGGACATGACGATGACGGCTACCAGTCCTACTGTACCGTCTGCTGCCACAAGGCAATGGGTTGCTGCTACTGTGTAGCAATGCCGTACCACGTCTGCCAGCACCCAGGAGACATATGGTGACGGTTACCTGAGTGGGCTCCATGCTTGCCATGGTATGGCGTCTGCACAGGTAACTCAGGAAAAAAGGCGCGAAACGATTGTCTGCCCTTGCTTTCACGGAGGGAGGGAGGGAAGGGGGGACTGACGATATGTACCCAGAACCACCCGCGACAATGTTTTAGCCCCATCAGGCATTGGGATCTCAACCCAGAATTCCAATGGGCAGCGGGGACTGCGGGAACTGTGGGATAGCTACCCACAGTGCAACACTCCGGAAGTCGACGCTTGCCTCGGTACTGTGGAAGCATTCCGCCGAGTTAATGCACTGAATGCACTTAGAGCATTTTCTGTGGGGACACACACACTCGAATATATAAAACCGATTTCTAAAAAAACGACTTCTATAAATTCGACCTAATTTCATAGTGTACACATACCCATAGTACATACACCCTTAGACTGGGTATAAACAGCAGTGCAGACAGTGAGGCACTGCTTAGATGAGTAGAAGAAAGACACTCCTGAATCCTGTTGTTCTAATACCTGGATATGTGCATCCCCATCTACACTGCTATTTTTAGCAGAATAGCAGTGTCCCGCTGCCTCCCCGCTGCTAGAATCTTTTCCGCTTCAGAGAAAGGCAGGAGGAGGCAGTAAGGAAAATCTCCAGCAAGTTCCTGCTGCTGAGCCTTTTCCTGCTGCCTTCCCCCAGTCCCCCCAAACCTTTTACTGACATGAATAGCTACATACTGCAGTGTGTAGCTACATATACCCTACACTCCATCGCAAAAGGTATGGTATCTAGAGGTAGCCTTGGTGCAGTGTTGCTGTAAAAGTATTTGTGGAGAATCTACTGTGTAAAGTGGTGAGGGAAATACACTGTGGTTTATTTACATATCCTGAGAAACAGCACTAGTGTTTTCTTTTCAAAACTTATGTTCAGTATGTCCCTGAATGGGGAATTACTTAAAACACTTGTAAAAAGATCAAATTGATTAAAGCATAAGAAGGATAAAACAGGAAATCTAGGCAGGTGTAAAAAGATAAGTGGCAGTTTTAAAGGAGTCTAAAAGTTTAACTGATATACATTTAATATATTTGATATGAGAGATGAAAGGAGAGTGGCTTGAAAAGGAAAATATCTAAATAGCAAGCTTTTTGCATCTGCTTTGATAAAAATAATTCTTAATGCATTAGAACCGCAGATGACTTGCAAGAGTAAATTTTACATTTTTGTATGGATATTTCAAAGGTTGCATGAAATTAAGTTTCTCCTCTGATCCATATCAATTTGTAAAGGTAGGCAATTCAGTTTGCTTCATGAAATATATTCTTATGAAGCATAACAAAATCCAATTTAGCAGTAAAATCCATTTAAATTAAAATCAAAGAGTAATCTTCATATGATTCGCTACTTGTACCATAATGATGAAATGAGATCAGATACCTATGATTACTTTTTGCCCTATTCAGCAGAAATTATCCACGGTAGGAAAGCTGCAGAAAGGTCACACATCTTGCTTTCTCACTCTGCCAAACTATTCAAGCAAGAAAATATGCTGGGATGTAGGACTGCTTTGGCTGAGATCTGCTCGTGTTTCCAGACCTGGTTGGAGGGATGAGTGGGGAAGAGCATTATCTGTAATATTTTTTTCTCTTTCGTGAAGAATTCCATTTTAAAACAATTAGAACCAATTTTTTTTTGCCTGATATGGTGGCAAGAAGCTACTTGATGATTTCTAAAATTAGATGAGGTCTGACCTACAGTATTTTCTATTTGAAGGCTTCATATGGCCAGTGCTGACATTCTCCAAGCAGGGGAACTTCAGCCCCTAATTTTCTAAGAGCCTGGACAACAGATTTTTTAAAAATAGATTTTTTAAAATTTTTTGCAACAAGATCTTTTTCATAAGAGATTGAGCAAAGTTTGGGAACTGATTCAGCAAAGTATTTAACAATGTGCTTAACTTTAAGTGTGTAAGTCATCAGTGGGACTATTTACATGTTTAGAATTACATACGTGATTAGTGCTTCCTGCATTAAGGTCTTAACAGGTGTTTGAGAAAACAATTGTGTCTGGTGAAACTGAACTCTAAAGCAAACATCATTTGTTTACTTTAACAGTGATGAATAAATATGAATGGATAAGCATAATATATTATAGCAATAGAAACACATTAATGCCAAGATATGTCTTCATATCTTCCACATGGGTTAAACTTACTGTTGGATCTTTCAGGGTGTTTGGGAATTTAGCTCTGAAACTTATGTAATGCCAATAAGAGACTTGCTGCTAAATCCCCATGCACAGCTTTACAATTTTACTCCTGCTCACAGTTAATCAGAAAGCAGTAAGTCAGGTGATTTGCTGTAGTGGGACCTTGCTTGGAGCCAGTTTAAGGAAGCAAAAGTTTTCAGCAGAAGCTGAAAGGATTAGTGAAGAGCCAAATTTAAGATTGTAAATGAAATTTAGATGAAGGTTAGGGTGAAAGCAGAGCTAGAAGAGAATAATGTCAGACAGCAGGAATTGGGGACTGCAAATCTGGGTTATCTGGCTGTGCGGTGCTTAATGTTGTTAGAAACTAAGCTTTGCTAGCTGCAAAAATAATGTTCATTATTGTAAATGTTTTGTTCTTAGAAAAAGCAAAAAAGCAGCTCCCCCTACATAATCAAAAAAGGTCCCTATAGATGATCAGAGTTCACCATTTTAATTTGTTTTCAATTTTAAAGACAGAATTGTCTTCATGTCTTTTTTAAATGTCTGTTTTTTTTTACAAAATGCAAATAATAGGCAAGAAAAGATATGCTACCGAAAATATATATATAAAAATAGTGTGTTATATTAAGATATGTTGCCTATTATTGCAGTTAGAATGCATGTAATCCTATAAAAGATGTTAGCATGCATATTGTTTTGTGTGGACTGATCCCTTCACCTGAGCAGAGTCTTGTTGACTTCAGTGCGGCTCCATGTTGGTGCAGATGTGTGGAGCAACTTGTAGGACTGGGACCTTAGTTGTTTTAATTTTATGAAATCAGTTAGAGATTCTATTATGATGTATACTGAGGAATGATTCTAATATATTAGACTAAGTTCACTTAGCATGTCTGCTGGCTAATGCCTACCAGAACTGTAACAGATGTAGTGGAAAGTCCACCAGAGAACCAGATTACAGTGATAAAAACCTGTTCTTAAGCTGCAGGGCCATACAGCAGGTATGTACTGGCTCTATAGGGTGTCTGACCAGAGCCCTGAAGGATTGTGCTGATTCGTGGGGTCCTAACTATGGATGTTTTATAACAGTGTAGTCGTAGTAGATTAACTTTACACCTTGAGTAGTCTCACTGATTTTCAGTGGGACTATTTGCAGAGTGAGGCACTGCACACAGTAAGGAAAGGTGGCAAAATACGTCTGGCTGTTAGAAAGAGTAATGTGCTAATAAACAAGAAAATGGAAATTGGATTTGAGTGAACCTCAAAAGATTCATACTGAATATGTACCTGTAAAGAGCCACAGGTTTAGAAGCTGCTGTTGCAGGGTCCTGCACAGCTGATGACTCCACATGGCCATCCCACCAAACAATTATTAGAGGGTTAAGCATGGTAGGCTAAACCATCGGAAGAGGCCAGACTATAGAACTCTGCAGCTACCTGATTGCTCCACACCAACTATTTAAACAAGGAAGTTGCCTCAGTAAGCTGGCTGAGCAACAGTGTGAAGTCTGGCTTATTAGTGATACATACCACATCTTTCACCCTGTCTGACTCCTGTCCTTGACCCTGGCCTGGTAATCAGTACTGATTCTTGCCTTTGTCCCCAGCCCAGTGGATGCTATTGGCCCAGCTGCCTATCCCCGTTTGCTTTCCCTGCCTCTTATCCAAAATATGTGAACCCCTTGGGTATGCAAAATTAGTCTACAGTCTGATCTGCATAGCTGACCCCATGTCTATCTGGAACCCAAGTTACCTCTGTGAGACTCTGCTTAGGCAGACCCATAAGTCCACAAGGAAACCCATTGAGTCAGTGGGACTGCATATGAGTGTAGAGGTCTGTCTGTGAAGATTATTTAGTCAGATTTTGCAGTTTAGGGCCCCAATACTACAAGAACTTGCTAAGAATCCATTGGCTATGGATTCTTTTCATTTCCAACTGGGTCAAACGTACATTTTTTTCTCCTCCACTCCAGGATTTTGGTAACCTCTATTCCAGGTATGTTTGGAACAACAACAACAACAAAATGACAGGCAAGATGGGAATGAAAAATAATGGTGGTGGGATGCAGAGAAAATTAATCCAACTTTGTTGATCCTGAAAATGGTTTGTTTTAAGTTCTGGGAGAAGTCTTAATGGAGTTGGGGAGTGAGTTTGAACTTTATCAAAATAGGTTCCCATATCTCTACTGAAAACATGAAAGAAAAAAATGAACTGAGATATAATAGTATCAGCTTAATCAAAGGGATTAGTTTTACAGCCTATCATGATGACCAATATTGTCTCATTGTTTTCTTATATGCTCCCATCTATCTGTCTGTATCTAGCTGGTGTTTCTTATCTTATTAAAAAAAAAGATGGAATTTAAACGGGAAAAGGTACAGAGAAGACGTACTAGGATGACCAGGTGAATGGAGGGCTATTTTATGAGAGGAGAGGAGCTTGGCTTGTTTAGTCTAGCAAAAAGAGGGCTGAGAAGGAATATGATTATTCTCTGTATAAACACATGGGGATGGGGATGGAGTAAAATACCAGGGAGGGTAAAAAGTTATTTAAGCTAAAGAACAATGTTGGTACAGGAACAAATGGATATAAACCAACCAGAAACAAATTTAGGCTGGAAATTAGAAGAAGGATTCTCACCATCTGAGGGGTGAGGGTTTTTGGAACAGCCTCCCATTAGGAGTTGTGGAGGCAAACAACTTAGTTTGAAAAGAGAGGTGCACAGATTTGAGCGAAATTGTATGACAAAGTTGCATCTTTGCATGACAGAGTTGCCTGTGATGGTAAGGGACAGGGCTCACTTCTGATTTGTATTATATATCCTCATGCTTCAGAGTTTCAGCCACCAGGAAAAGGCAGGAAGGGATTTTCTCCCCCTTTGTATTCTGAGAGGTTTTTATCTCCTTCCTAAATAAGTGATAACCACTGATCTATAACATTCCAGTAGTGTGAACCATCTCACCAGGTTTCAGTAATACCATCTAGATCAGCAGTTCTCAAACTTTAGCAACCCGAGGACCCCCATTATGATTTAATTTTTTTTGCAGACCCCCAAACCCCTCACTCAGCCCCAGGCCCTGCCCTTGCTCCACTCCTTCCCCCAAGGCCCTACCTCCATCCCACATTTTCCTGCCCCCACTCTACTTGTGTCCCTCCTCTTCCCCACCTCTTTCTTCCCCCTCCCCAGAGCGTGCCCCACCCCGACTCCTCCCCCTCCCTCCCAGCGCCTCCTGCATGCAGGGGAACAGCTGTTCCCTGGCGTCCAGGAGGCACTGGGAGGGAGGGGGATGAGTTGATCAGCAGGGCCCACTAACCCCCTGGAGTACCCTCACAGACCCCCGGGGTCCACAGACCCCAGTCTGAGAAATTTGATCTAGATCAAATTTATAACTGATCAATTACATTTCCTCTTGTTTGTTATCTGGCTCCTAGTATTGATGTATAGACAATTAAATAATTTCTTCTCCATGTCCTTTGCTTCATTGATTAACTTTGTTCTCAACATTTGATTTTGTCTTGAGTGCTCATATCTTCCTTCTTTTTACCCTTCCCTTTTGCTTTTAGTTTAAACCGCTTCTGACTACCCTATCTCACCTGTCCCCGAGGAGTTTGAGCCCCCTTCTTCTGAGGTGGAAGCCATCCAAACTATACAGCCCCTATCACCACAGAAACCAAAACCCTCCTCCCTATGATTCACTTTCAGAATCTTCTGCCTTCTATCTTTGCTCAGGGGACAGGAAAGATCTCAGAAAAGATTGTTTGCACCTTTTTCTTCATCAAGCTTCCAAGTTCCATGAAATATCTACTCTCTGTGAGATATCCCATGATATGATGTCATTAGTCCATCACCAATGGATCCTTGCCTGTTGACTTCAGAAGCTCATCTAATCTTAGAGTGACATCTAGTGTCTTAGCTTCAGGAAGGCAACACACTGTACTGTTGTTCACCTGTCCCATGCAGAATGTTCTGTCAGTTCTTCTGAGTATTGAATCTCCAACAAGGATAATCTCCCTACCTTGAAGGGTTGGAGAACCCTTTGTGAGTAAGCTTGATTTTTCTTACCAATTGGGTCGAACTGCCATCCACATGTGTGTCCTGTACATCTTTCCATTCCCTTGCACTTGCTGGATCTTGAGAGCTATCTTCCATAGTTTCCATATTGAGGTGCTGGTATCAATGTGAAACTTCAAGCTGTGTGGAATTCTGCCTACTTCACTTTTCTTCTCTCTTGTGGCCACAGTCCGCATATCCTTGTCTGTCTCTGGTCAAGTGGAAAGTTGCTATGATCTCTTGCCTTGGGTGGTTAGGAATTGCCAGGCCTCCTCTTTGACTTCCCTTCTCACTAGTGGCCACACAGAGCTCAAGGCATTGGGGTTGGGGGCACACAGAGCCACTGGCATGAGGGAGGAAGTGGGGTGGGTTGCCAGGAGTCCCTGAGATAAAGGGGGATGGGAGGGTGGCACGCAGGGATCTTGTGAGGGGGTGGAGATGGAGGAATGCAAGGAGTCCCTGCTGTGTGCAATGAGCTCAGCTGACAAACTATGAACTATGCAATCCTATAGCTTAATTATATGGCTCCAAAAATCCTATAGCTTAATGAAATAGCTCCAAAAGCTTACAAAATGAAGTATTTAACAAAGATATAGTATATGAGAAGAAGGATGGGCTTGTGGTAAAGGCATTGGTCTGGGTCTTGAGAAATCTGGGTTCAATGCCTAGCTTTGCCACAGACTTCCTGAATGACCTTCAACAAGTCAATTAGTTCCCAATCCAGCAAAGGAGGTGTTTAACTGTAAGAATATGACTGATTCCTATGACTTCAGTTAGTTAATGCACTGTTTGAGTAAACGTCCTGTTTCAGGGAAACATCACTTTTCAGGACAACAGTTAAGAACATACTTAACTAAGCACCTTGGGATTTAAGCACGTGATTAAACATGCTAAAAAGCTTTCCTGAAATGGAGCCGAAATGCTTTGCAATACTAGAACCTTAATCTTTTCGTGCCTTACTCTTCTGTCCGTAAAAGATGGATAATAATAGTTCTTTACCTTGCCTGGGTTTTGTGTTGATTTTTTTTCATGAATGTTTTGAGGTGCTTAGATACAATGGGGCTGTATGAGCAACTAAAAGAGTATGTGTACCATATAAGTGCTTTTCGCATGCACAGTTGATCATTCACAGAATTCTTTTTCTAAGTGCTGTGTGCATCAAGTGATGTGTAATAGAAGAAATCTCAAGAAATGTAGCCAAATGAAGGGAAATTTCACTACAGTACATTCATTCATGTGTACAGAACCTTGAATGTTAAAGTTAATGTGTTACCGGTGTTCTTTTTAGTCTAGAGAAAAGAGTGAGTAAAACAACAGCTCAGGTCAGTCAATGGCTAACACCACTAGCAACAATTCATATGCTGTACTAATCCTAAAATCATGCCACAGATTCATAATTGCCAGCTAGTAGGTTTTTAGGCTCTTGCTGGTATAGGCAGCATCAAGAATGTCCCTAGAACTTGTAGAAAGGCTCATAATGAACTCCCTAATGGTTTGTTCAGAAAAATATATTCACAGAATTTAAAATAAGGGCCACTTTAATTGCCTGGTTTTGCACAATAAAAAATGGCAAGAGAGTAAATACCCATTAACAATAAACACTCTTTTATTGGGGAAGGAAATTTTAACTCTGTTTTCAGCTGCTTTGAGCATCATAACAAAATGAATTATGAAGCAAAATTTAGAACATGGTTTTGCATGTTATTGTTAGAGATGAGTGAGGTAACTATTAGAGATGGTGAAAATGCTCTTTCTTTACTGTTTTAAGGGTTGAGAATAAATATACAGTATACAATAATATACAATACAATGATCTGTGGAAGGAAATGAAGAAGAAGGTATCAAATGGAAATTACAGGAAGAATTTAGGTAGGATTTTGCTAAAGACACTATAGTTAACACAGCTACGCTATCAGAGTGCCATGCCACCCTCATTGTATGGGCTACTTCTTTCCTAGATGTGTGCAAGGATCTCTCTGCAGATACCCCCACAGCACCGTTCTCTTTTGCATCCAAGCACACCATTCTCACAATGGGAGCCTTCTTTCTCTTGGGCCACACGGTAAGCGGTCTCAGACTTATCAGACAGTACATGACAGGATCCTCAACTGAGACAGCTTCCAAAGTTGAAACATAGATCGGAATACCCAAATTAAACAATAACAAATTATCCTTGTGAAGTTGTACACAAGTTCACAGAAAGATGTCTCCACAGAGGATATTGTTTTTAAACTTTAAGTTTCCCAACAAGAGAAAGGAGGAATGGTGAGTCTGGATGCGCAAAGAATGAAAATCAACAAGTAGCCAATTTTCCTTTCCATATCCTTTCAAAGCTCTTCATTCTTATGATGGGATTTAAACATTAGGTTTAATAAAACATCTATATTTTTGTGAATAAAAGGCCTGATCCACTGAAGTCAGTAGAAAGATTCCCATTGATTTGAATGGGCTTTGGATGGGGTCAGTTATTATCAAAGTGCTTTTCAGGTGATGCTGCTTGTAGCCACATCTGCCAAATACCTCCTCCACCAGGGGGAGGAGGGGAGGAATTTGATTCTATCCTGATTAAGCAATCTGATTCCTATGCAGCCAAAAAGAGGGAAAACCCCTGCCAGAGGAATGGCCAGTCTATGTGTTCAAAGAAGAAAAAAGAAACAAGGAACACAAATTTTCTATCCCACTTCCAGGGACTTCGCAGAATATTGTGTGTCTGCATACGTGTGCATGCACCAGAGTAACCAGCATCATCTTTCTCGCTTCCCCATCCTAAACACAAATGCTTGTAAAATTGCAGGATGCTTTGTCACTTGTTTACAGCACCATCATGGTTGGGACTGTTACAGGGTAGGTTCTAGAGAGGAAACTCTCTATTTGGAATTTGAAATTTGAAACAAGTGAAAGCTCAGAAGCATTAGCAGCACTTGATAGAAAAAGAAACAGGGATGAAGGAAAATACAAGTGGAAGCTTGAATTGCTCTACAGACTCCTCCATCATACTGACTACGTGCTTAGAACTTTCCCAACTAAGCAGCCCTCTCACCCACAGTAAAAAATTTTGTGTAGTAACATAAAAAGAAAAATGTTCAGTCTGTTTATGTGATATTTTTAGTATCTTCCTTTTCGCTACTGCCAGGTGACTTGCCTCCTTTGCTGATGAGTATTGTTCAAAAGACGAGTAAAAAGAAATATGCAAACCAAATGAAGCATCACAATGAATTTGAACATTTGACATTGCGCTCCACCTCCACCGCAGACTGTGGATTTTTTCCTAATGCAACTGGGAAACATGTCCTAGATAGAAAGTTTTCACATGAACTGCATCGGATACATTTTTATTCAATCTGATCAGAAAGCAAAAAGAGAGAGTCAATTTTTCTGGTTTCCCACTGTGTGAATGTGCTTGCACAACTCTACTCATTAAGTAGTGTGACAAGATGGCTGATGTTCCTATGGTAGGTCCTGCGCTTTTCTTGGTTGGGGAGCTAAGACACCATCCTTTGCCCCTGCTTTTGGGTACCGAAGGCCCCGCTAGTGGCCCGGGAAGGTGGTAGAGGAGGGAAGCGGGGGAGGGGTCTGAGTCCCAACCCCTCTCAATCCCTGTGGGTTTCGTACCCTCTTCCCCCTTGAGTGGGGTTACCCTCAGTCCTTAGACGCTGGGGGAGTGGGGTTACCCTTGGTCCTTAGACGCTGGGAGACCCCAGCCCTCCTTATGTCGCTGTCCATCTTTGCCACTTTAAACACCCGGGGCTGTAGGTTGGGTCTCTGCAGGTGCCAGGTGCTCTCCTTCCTTCGGGAGGGGGGAAATTCAGTTATTTTCCTTCAGGAGACTCACATGGATCCAGCCGCCGAAGCGAGCTGGCGGCTGGAGTGGGGAGACAGAGTCTACTTTAGCCGCCTTTCAGCCCGTCAGGCCAGGGTGGTGACCCTGTTCTCCCCGCACCTACAGCCCGAGGTGCTGGGGATTACCGAGGTCGTGCCAGGTCACCTGCTGCACCTCCGGGTTCGGGTGGAGGGGCAGACTTTGCATCTTGTCAACATCTATGCCCTGGCATCTGGCCCGGAGCAGGCATGTTTCTTTCAGCAGGTGTCCACCTTTCTTGGTTCTTTGGATCCTCGCGAGTGCCTGGTCCTGGGCGGTGATTTCAACCTCACCCTCGAGGAGCGGGACCGCATGGGGATTGAGCCAAGCCTGGCTGCCGTAGACATCCTCAGGGAGATCGTAGCCCATCACTCCCTGGTGGACATCTGGCGCAACCACCACCCAGACGATGACTCTACATTCACTTTTGTCTGGGTGGTAGAACAACGGTTGAGCCACTCCCGGTTGGATCGCATCTGCTTCTCTCAATGTATCTTTCACAGGCCCACTCCTCCAAGGTTCGGCCAGCCCCATTCTCGGACCACCATTTGGTGGTCGTGACAGCCTCTCTTTCTTACTGGCATTTCAATAACAGCCTACTGGAGGATGTGGGATTTGTGGCGTCCTTCCAGGAGTTCTGGCTGGCCTGGCGGGAACAGAGGCATGCCTTTCCCTCAGCACGGCGGTGGTGGGATGTGGGGAAAGTGCGCGCCCAGCTCTTCTGCCGTAGCCATGCCCGGGGTGCCAGCCGGTGGAGGGATGTGGTGATAGAGCATCTAGAGCAGGAGGTATTGGAGCTGGAGAGGTGTCTGGCCACCAGCCCCGGTGATCCAACCTTCTGTGGAGCGTACTGGGAGAAGCGGGAGGAGCTCTGGGCCCTCAACGATCTTCGGGCCCAGGTTGCCTTTGTTCGAACCCACATCCACTTCCTGCCGGGGATGGACCGCGGCTCCCACTTCTTCTATGCCCTGGAGAAGAAGGGGGGGCGAAAAAGCACATCCTCTGCCTCTTGGCAGAGAACGGGGCTCCTGTCACGGATCCGGTGGAGATGCGCGAGAGGGCCAGGGCCTTCTACACTGGCCTTTTCTCCCCGGATTCAACCAACGCTGATGCCTGCGGAGTGCTTGGGACGGACTCCCAACAGTCAGCACAGGCGACCGGGACCGGCTGGAGCTGCCTCTCACTCTGGACGAATTTTTGGAGGCTCTGTGTCTCATGCCCACCAATAAATCTCCGGGCATGGACAGGCTGACCGGGGAGTTCTACCACGTGTTCTGGGACATCCTCAGCCCAGACCTTGCCACCATCTGGGCCAAGTCTTTGGAGAGCGGGGTTCTCCCTCTGTCGTGCAGGCGAGCAGTGCTTGCCCTGCTGTCGAAGAAGCGGGATCTCCGGAATTGGCGTCCCATCTTGCTCATCAGCCCGGACTATAAGGTTGTGGCAAAGGCCATCTCGCTGCGGCTGCGGTCCATGCTGGCGGATGTGGTCCATCCTGACCAGACCTACACCGTCCCGGGCCGTACCATCTTCAATAATCTTTATCTGGTCCGGGATCTTTTGGAGCTTGGGTGTAGGGATGGTCTGTCGTTTGCCCTCCTGTCATTGGATCAGGCAAAGACGTTGGACCAGATGGACCATGGGTATGTCCTGGGCACTCTGAGGGCATTTGGCTTCGAGCCCCGGTTTGTGGGGTTTCTCCAGGTGCTGTACGCCTCCACGGAGTGCCTGGTCAGGCTCAACTGGACCCTGACCATACCTGTCAGCTTCGGGCGAGGGATGCATCAAGGCTGCCCACTGTCAGGTCAGCTGTACTCTCTGGCTATTGAGCCCTTCCTTCGTCTCCTTCCAAGAGGTTGATGGGGTTGGTGCTGCATGAACCAGAGGTACAGCTGGTCCTGGCAGTGTACGCCGCCGATGTGCTCCTCATGGTCCAGGACCTGGATGACCCGGTGCGGGCGGAGGCTTGTCAAGCTGTTTACTCAGCGGCCTCCTCCACCCGGGTCAACTGGGTCAAGAGCTCTGGCCTGGTGGTCGGGGCCGAGTGGCTAGCGAGCTCCCTCCCACCCGTGCTTCAGGCCACCGGGTGGAGCGTGGGTCTGCTGCTCTATCTTGGGGTTTACCTTTCTGCCATACATCCATCTCCACCGAAGAACTGGCACGGCTTAGAGGGCAGGGTGACTGGGTGGTTGCGAGGCTGGACAGGACTGCTCTGGTGCCTCTCCCTCTGGGGGGAAGCGCTGGTGCTTAACCAACTGGTCCTGTCCATGCTCTGGCACCGAGTCAACACCCTGTGCCCGCCCCTGGTGTTCCTGGCCAATCTCCAGAGGCTGGTTCTGGAGTTTTTTTGGCCAGGACTGCACTGGGTCTCTGCAGGGGTTCTCCATCTCCTCCAGGAGGAGGGAGGACAGGGCCTGACGTGTATGCACACACAGGTCCATGTCTTCCACCTCCAGGCCCTGCAGAGGCTCCTTTATAGTGCGGGTGGCTCGGCGTGGAGCATATTGGCACATGCCTTCCTCCGCCACCTGCGTGAGCTCTGATACAACCGGCAGTTCTTTTTTCTCCATCCGAGAAGTCTTCCGCGAGACCTCTCCGAGCTGCCAGTTTTCTACCAGGACCTCCTCTGGGCCTGGAGGCTAGTTTCAGCAACCAGGTCCATGGCGACCACTGAGGGGGTAGATCTCGCGGAGCCCCTGCTACACAATTCCCATCTTTGTGTGCAGGTGGTGGAGTTTTTCTCCAAGCGGGTCCTGCGAGAGGGTGCACCCCGCCTGCCCCTCACTCCAGGCCCTCCGGATCTTTCCATTGGCCCCCTGTCCTGTGGCCTTCCTGGCCTTCCCTTCCTTGTACCTCAAGCCGGCTGCACACTATGCAGCTGGTTCGTTTCCAAACCGCGCCAAGGGACCATCTATATGCGCTCGTGCTGCACACGCTTCATTACCCCACCCTCGTGTCCCACCCTGATACTAAGTGGCGGGACCTTTTACCAGCAGTGGAGGGTGGGGAACCCCGGTGGGCCAGTTTATATTCTGTCTTAGTCTCGCGGCCCACCAGGGATATCAGCTGGCGGCAACTGCATGGAACTGTGAGCGTGGGCGTGTACTTGGCGCGGTTCACCTCCGTCTCTGAAGCCTGTCCCTTTTGTGGCGTGAGGGAGACCCTGGCGCACGCGTACCTTCAGTGCGCCAGGCTGCAGCCCCTTTTCTGGTTTCTCCAGAACCTCTTATTGAGGTTCTGTCTGCACTTTTCCCCGCACTTGTTTATTTACGCACACCCAATTCAAGGCCCCAGTAAGTCGCGGGACCACCTCGTCAACCTCCTCCTAGCAATGGCCAAGGTGGCCATTCGTAACACCGGAGAGAAAAGGTTGGCAGGGTAGGGAAATGGGGGGCTGCGACAGTGGGGCTGTGTTTCGTTCCTTTATCTGTTTACGTGTCCGAGCAGAGTTCCTCTGGGCAGCGTCCGCCAGTCCTCTTGATGCCTTTGAGGAGCAGTGGGCTCTGTCTGGGGTTCTCTGCTCGGTGTTCCTTTCTGGTTCCCTAGTTTTGGCCCTTTGACCCCCACACCTGTTCCTGTTATTGCATTTGTTGTCCCCCGAACTCAGTTGGGTTCTGGGTTTAGTAGCCCCCCACTAGGCTGGGGGAGGCGCTTTTAGCAGTCGGCGAGCTAGCCCACATCCCAGTGCTCAATAGGACCACTCTACCATCTCTCCCTGGCCCTCCAGTATCACAGTAGCCAGATATTAGTTCATTGAGGGAACCATTTCATTTCCCCTAAAATGCAGAGTGGGGCACCTGAATTGTTTGAAGCATCCAACATAAATAAACTAATTTAAAATACTTCTAGGCAGTTTATATTAGAAGAAGAAGAACAACAAAGAAGTATGGTTTCCCCGTGACTGACAGATCTGAGGATTTGATAAGGCACTCACTTTTATTTAATGTCCTAACCAATTCTGGTTTGCATTAGTCACCTAAGCATAAACTCACCTTTTCCATTTATTATTACTTAAAGTTAAATAAACCTTTCATTTGCCTTTGTAAAGAATGACAACGTGTGCAAGAAAAGTAGAGAATACATTAACTTTGCTCTTAGCAATTCCTCATTCAAAACTGTTTTGTGAATTTTCAGAATGCTAACTAATCCAGGGAGCATGCAAAGTCAAATGACCTTCCCTTGTTTATAACCTGACTCATCTGGATGCTACACCTGTTCTAATGTTGTGACTACATCTCAGTTTTGATGATCATTTCAGGTTTATTTGGGGTTGTTTTTAAAAAATCAGCAAACGAAGCCAAATAATTTTAAAATGAAATTGAACTACAGCTCCAAGTAGAAAGATTTCAAACTGAGTACATCTTGTTTATCCTTGTAGCTCTACAGCTTTAAAACAATACATAATTGTGTGATATAAAATGTTATGCTCAGTGGGAATTACTTATGTGACTAAGGTGAGTAGGATTTGGCTTGAAATCAGGGAGAGATTCAATTTTTGCTCCCTTGATAGAGTAACTGATTATGGGCCAGGACAACTGGGTTGTATTGGCTTATCTGTCTGTGTGCACTCATTGCCATGTTTTCTGAAGTTCTTATATATTCTAAAAGTAAGCGCACGAAAGGATCTATGTTTCTCCCTGTACACCCATCATTGTGGAGTTTTTGGTTTGCTTGGTGGTTTTTGTTGTTGTGGAAAGCCCTTGTGAAAAAAATGGATTTTGCATTCTGATCTGAAGGTTGAGACTTGTCATGGTTCTAATGTCTTCTGTCAGTGGGTTGCACAGTGGTAGCCAGTTACCAAGAAAACCCAGTCAGTGGTCTTCAGTTGGCATACTTAACAGCATAAGCAGCATAAATTTTCTTTATATGACAGTTTTATTTCAGCATCTTTCCAAAAATAAAATTTTGAGCCTCAACTGATATAAATCAGCATTTAATTCAGTGAAGCTACATCTATTTAGGTTGGAAAATCTGAGCCTTTATTGGGATGTGACTGGGCGGATAGATCTTTTGGGGAAGGGATCCTGAAGTTCTGCCATACCCCATCTCAGAGGTACCCTGAGAAGAAGGCCTTGCCAAATCAACCAATGACCTTCGGTTCCAGGGTTTCATTACCAGCTCAGGGAGGCACTATTAGTGAGCCAGTAATTGGGTCACATTCTGGTTTGCATACTGACATCTGGGATGCGAGTGGAGCAAAGGCTCTGGAAAGCAGTCAGATCTGTTCAGCTCAGAATTCACTTGGCACAGGAAAGCTTTTCGTCCCTTTCCCCACTCCCCAAACTCAGCTTGTTGCAGAATTGGGTCCAGAAAGAGTCATCCACCTTTCTAAGGGCTAACCAGGAAGGATAATTCCTGGATAAGGGAGCCACTAAAGATCATCAGTAACACGGTAATGCTAAAAATGATCAGATCTGTACAAATTTTAGTAAGAACGTTAATTCCTGCAAGGGTTAACTTTCTGCAGCAAGGTGAAAGCAAAGAGATTACAAATGGCCACTCTGCTATGATAACTAATATGTTCAAATCTGGACACTATAATGAACTACATAATCACATCTTAAAGCAATGGGACTACTCATTTGAGCAAGACCTGAAGGATCTGGCCCCTAGTTAATTGCTATGATGAAGCAGTAGCTATAGAAATCTGTAATATAATGTTCTGACAGTCCCTTTATTAAAGTTCCATAGAAGCCAGTGGCAAAACTCCAACTGACTTTACTGGGAGCAGGAGCAGGTCCTATGTGCTTTAATGCTCAAACTTTGGCTTCTCATGTCCTTTTTCATTATTTCTATCTTTTAATCTTCTACTTTATATATATATTTGTTTTCTGTGTGAAGGAGATGAGAACTTAATTTATCTCTTTGTGCCTCTAACTTCCTGAGTGCCTGCCTGTGAACTAGAACTTTCTATACTCCAAAAATAAGCCTTGGGTGGGCTGCTTCGTGACTCTGGACACCACAGCATACATCAGTAACAATAGCATGCCCTCTAATTGACAGAAGGCCATTTTAGCCAAGATAAAACAGGATGGTAGCTTTGTCTTTTTTTGTGTATTTTCATGGGTAAATGTTTTCTCCAGGAGTCAGCCTGGAGAAAAGTAGCTTTTGACCTTGGGTGAAAAAATGATGAAAGTTACGTCCGAGAAGCACAGAGGCATGTAAAACTAAAAGTGTTTGGAGAGTGATGTACTCTGTGTTCCATCTCTATATAAACATGAGTTCCATTTTCTCTCTCTCTCTCTCTCTCTCCCTCCCCCACCCATCTGCCCCCTGCCATGGATCAGTCAGCACCTCTACCTTTACCAGCAGCATATCCTTTCATCATAAACCCCTTTAAAAAGTACTGGGAAATGGTATGTTTCCTCTACCAGAATCTAAAAGTAAGAGTACCAAAGATTTGCTGAATAGAACAATTATTGAATGCGGTGTATAGAGGAGAGGAGATTCACAAATGGAAAAAATGTGCACAGTAGAAAATTGGGAGGAAAAAGGTTCGGCATTGGTTGAAAGCTTGTTTACGTAACGCTAATTTCCTCAGCGCACAATGCACTATACTTCCCCATTGCGCTTAAAAAAGAAGGAATTTCCCCATAACCACCATAATAACACCTGCTGATCAACAAACTTTTCTCATACATATTTTTAATTATGTTTAGTTTTTATATTGTATATATTTGTGAGAAATATAAATCCACTGTAGAGAACAGTAGCCTGTGGCAATCATCTGTCCAGATGAGACTATCAAGTGAGAAAGTGCACCACACAGACAGTAATAACAAATAGACTGTATTAATGTTATTGGGTATCCTGGCTTTCTTCTGTGAATTTAAATAGCTCTGGTTTCCAATGCCTTTGGCAACCCAGTGAGCCTGAACAGTTCAGGCATATTCTGTTTTGCAAACAATATTCTTTGTTTATATTGCAAGTTCTTATCTAAAAATACAGTATGTATATGGGTAGATGTTTATGTCGTTGGTTGGCTAAGCTTCCTTCTCTGGAGTTCTAGTCTAACCGTAGGCAGTATTTGTAAGGACACTTACAAAGCTGTATTTTCTCATGATTCCCTAACACAATATCTTTCATCAGCCATGAACTTTTACCAAAACATTTTTCATCTAAATGCATGAAAAGTAATTGCACTTCAAATAAGAATCAATTTCAACCTAAAATAACCAGAAGAACTTATAGCACTTCGGTAACTGGAAAGGAAAGTGAATATTCTTATTTTGTGTGTCGTTACATATTATATTTTTGCATGATTGCTTTCCACCTTGATGCTGTCAAGAGTTGATTTTATATGCTCCCTTTTACTGTTGGTTTCTCAACAGGGTTTGTAGGGGGGTTTCTTAATGGCCAAATATATATATTTTAAACAATTAAGCAGGGATATTTGACTATTAAAATATGTGCTCAGGATGTGCAACAAGATGACAGTGAAGCTTGAACTTCTCTATGGTACTACAGGTAAAGGTAACTACATTATTTTTAAGGAAGTAAAAATGCAATGGTCAGTCCCTGTATGTGTCTTATTCACTGTGCACTATGTGTAGTCCCAGAATCGCTGGAGAGAGGTGTACCAAAGAGAAGCCAGAGATATCTATTCATTCAGATTTTTGCATATATCCTATGGGACAGAGGCTCTCAAAGGAGAGATTCAGTGTCTTTCTCCACTTTCTCCAGTCTGTCAGTGGTTAAGACTAAGCTTTGGAAGCTATATTGGATGGTTATGGCCCTTGGCTATTTAAACTGCAAACAAAGATGGAGTCAACTAAAGGTTGTATTAAGATCTTGGAGGGGAAAATGATGGGTCTTCAATAACAAGGAAAAAGCTCAAAGTCCTGTCCTCACCAATTATAATGATTATACACACTGGAAAATATTTTAGCAGCAGGATCTTTCAAGTGTTTTGTTTATATAAAATGAAATTACATGATAATCCTTGCTATGTATCAAGAAATCCCTTTGGCAGGAAATATCTCACCTACCCCTTTGTATTTTAAAGGTCAGAATTTGGCCAATTTGGGGGGCTGGAAAAATGGGTGCCCTGCCCCCAGCAGACAAGTGTCTGTGCCCAAGCACTGGGTGGGACATGGCAAGACCCAGGCCCCAACACCACTCTGCTCCCCAGCATCAATGCCAGGCTGGCAGGGCGAGGGAAGACCTAGTGCCCCATGTTAGAGAGCTTATTCCTTCACTCTCCCACTTCCCTGGTCCTTCTCGCACGAACAGAGAGCAACAATACCCGAAGTCCGAAGGTGCAAACAATTCAATGTTTATTGGGGTGAACTTCCAGCAAGCTTAAATACAAGTTCCTTTTTCCTTATTTTCGAATCCCAACTTACTTCCTGTTTGCCCCTAATTTATATAGTAATATTCTTAGCTATACCTTAACCAATCATTCTACTGAAATTTAACTAACCAATCCTAACATATTGTAACATGATTAGCTAACCAATTATATCCCACCACCTTAATTAGATTACACCCAGCAAAATTAATTATACAGCAGACAGAAACAATCACAGAACCAGACAGAGATTATACAGACAAACAATAGCAAAGTTGGAACTCTAATGACAAAACAATACAGAAGTGAGGATTTCACATCCCAGCTATTGATAAGTGAGTTCTTGCCAGACAGGATGCTATCAAACTAAGTTTCCTTTTACATTTTCTAGGCACTTCCCTTTCTCTGGAGGTGATAGGAATTATCAGGACAGGATTGTATTCAGGACAGGATTGTATTCCTAACAGCCCAATAGCACCTTCTTTCAATGTGACTAGTTTGGAATGTGAGGATGTGACTGTTCGCTTCCTGGCTTATGGCTGCCTCTGCTGCTTAGCCAAAGGCCTTAGCCTAAGAACAGGGCCTCAAACAGTCACAGTAAGAGAGGGCCCTTACACCAGCAGACAGTGATTTTGATTCTTTCTTTTATACCTCTAGAACTAGCCAAGTGATAAGAATACCCCTAAATTCTTAAAGTACAGGCTTTTGCAGACAGGCCTGAATATCTATATCCTAACACTCCACCCCTTTTTTTTCTTTTTCTTTTGGGATCCTCCTGCCCAGGTATCCCTGGAAAAGCATAGGACATATGGCGACACATTTCCTGATAGGGCCAGGCATCAAGGTGGAAGGTGTCGATGCTCCATCTGTCCCACTGCCCCTTGTGTAGTACCATGCCCTGCACCTTCTCTCGTACGGGCATACTACACCTATTCCAATTAGTGTTCCAGACTTCCCAGTATAGTGGGCCCGAGAAGGTTGGGTCCGGGTTGTCTAGTACACTTGGGGGGGCTTACTACATTACTTATAGGTTATAATTAGTGGCTGTTCTCTAGGGGGTTGTGCCCCCCTTGATCGTTTCCATATGCAATGTAACACACATATAGTTAACAATACACCAGCTGCTATGATAATCCACAGCAACACCGAGAGTCCTGACCACTGCAGTATGGTCCAATATCCTGGCCACCACCAAAAACACTGCTTCTCCTCCTTTGATAAGGTTAAAATTTTGTTAGCGCCATCCTGTAGTGTGGATTGTAAGTGTGTCCAACTGTTGGCGCTTGCAGCAAGTTGCTCTTGTAATCTTTGTGTACTTTTGTCCATATTGTGTGTCCATTGAATATCCACAGTGAAATTTGGTATTGTCCAAACCAATTCAACTACTTGGTACGGTATGGGGTAGTAGGTGCTGGTTCGATTGTTTACAACAATTAAGTCCACTGATCCATTGGTGCACCATAGTCCAGGTGGCAGTGTATAGAAGCTCATAATTTTGTCATACACTGGAAGGATTTTGCCTCCTAGTGTTATATTGCAGGATTGCATACATTCCCAACAGAATACACCGTACCCCATATACATTACCCCTAAATGCCCCCCCTTTGCAATAGGCCATTGATCCTGCTCCTCCATAGTCATAGGAGAGGGGCACATCCATATTCCTCCTCTGGATATACAACTGCTTAATGTGATGACAGTCCAGTTTACCCCATTCCATCCCCCCCACCTATTCCCTAGTGGCTCCCAACGTGCTCCCCCTTCCCTACTTACTCCCATAGGGTTCAAGGGAACCACCTTATTTGCATTTCCTTCCCATGGTATCATAGTAACAATTACACAAGAACTGTCCCCACAGGTCGGGGATGTTATTTTCCAGGTAGATGGGTATGTGTTTGCAATTGTGGATAGATATGGGCTAGCCTCCCGATTTAATACTGAAGGCCATTGTTCTGACCAAGCATCTCTCATAATATCCATTAACATTATTAACTGAGCATTTTGAATACCTACGCACACTTCTCCCCATGTTAGTCTTCTGAAGCCATCCTCTACCCATGTCACCAGGTCCCCTGCCCAATGAGTTAACTGCAAGTTTACCTCTACTGCTGTCCTCCACCCTGTGGCAACTGCTGATAGATGCTGTGCCATTAATTCATTAATTTGTTGTTGAAATTTCACATTTTGGCTTACTAATTGTTTGGTTACCCACTCGTCCCCCAGATTCCATGTACCCAGCATAGTGTTCCCAGATGCCCACAATCCCCTTTTCCGACGACGATTCCAGGTGTGTCCCCTCACCCATGCATTGAATTGTTGTTTCAATCCTCTTATGTACATACTACAATTAGGATGGATTTGGTCCACCCACCATTCCTTGGGGCGTACCACCCATGTAATAGAGTGAAAGGACACGTTAAAAAGTGCTGGCTGCACCTGCTCCCACAATGGCTCCCATACATTTGCTCGTCGGGGAATATTCTTGGCTCCAGGCTGTGGCCACTTTAAATTTGGATTCTTCCAACTTGGCATCCATATCACCTGTAGGGTTACATTCTGTAAAATGGTTAACTCATCGTACACCCAGCGTCCCAAAGGGGATTTTACGCCTAATGTAATATGTACATAACAATCACACCCTCAGGGATTATCTTCCATGGAAGTACCATTGTGGTTACATATGGTAACATCACACCCTAAATGTGGGGCCCTATTTTCCCAAGAGGGTTCATTTGCTCCAGGGGACCAGAGGGTTATATTCTTTGGACCCTCTGTAACAAACCACATAGCTGGGTAACTGTGTTTTCCACTATCGTTAATCATGGCAGCACCCAGGGAGTACCATGCGATATTTCCTGATAAATTTGATATTCTCCACCTGGTTGGGATTCCCCCATCTAATCCATAAACCATATACCGACACTGCCAAATTCCTGTTGGAGTATTAGTGGTACATCTTTCTATGGGGAGATTCTCATAGTCTTCATTAGCTTTATTACCACAGGTTGCATGTGTAGCCGTCCATGTGTTTCCTCCTTTTGACACTTCACATCGTGGGATCTGAATAGAATTTGTAAATGTGACAATTGTGATTAGCACTAGTAATTGTTCCATCCAGGGCCAGGGAATTTTCATCCTTTTCGAATTAACCTGTAATACACACATAACAAAATTTACACGTCCCCTTTCCCAATCCCCTGTTTGTACCTTTTTATTTGCATGCAGTGAACCCACTCCCGTCCTCCATTCTCTGTACCCAGTAATAGCAGACTGGGCCCTAATTGGTCAAGGACAAGATAGGGGCCCTTCCATTTAGGAGCTGGGAATGGATGGTGTTGACCTGGAATCTTGTACATCACTAGATCTCCCACCATGGGTAGATAACGCTCCCCAGGCAGGTCATACCATGCTTTGACTCTTGCTGCTCCTTGCTCGTCTCGCCAGGCCACCGCCTGCTGTACCTGTTTTACATGTTCGATTAAAGTTAAAATCCATTCTTGTGTTAAGCCGTGTGTAGTGACTTCCCCAGGTACTGGGGTAAGTAGATTTTCCCACCGTTCCATAGGCCTTCCCATGAGAGCTTCATATGGAGAAAATCCTGTGCCCTTTGATTCTCGGGCCCTTATTCTCATTAAGACAAAGGGCAGTAACTGTGACCAGTTTTTTCCTCCGATTTCCACTCCCTTTCTTAGCTCACTTTTAATGGTGCGGTTCATGCGTTCCACCTGCCCCGCAGCCTGGGGGTGATAAGCAATATGGAACAACTGTGTGATTCCAGTGAGGGCTGATAGCTCCCCTAACAGATCTGACCGAAAAGCAGCTCCTTGGTCTGAGTCAATCACCTTTGGGACCCCCCAGCGAGTGAATACCTCATTTACCAGTATTGCAGCAGTTACCCGGGCAGTTTGATACTTTGTGGGGAAAGCTTCCACCCACCGGCTGAAAGCATCCACTACCACCAACATGAATTGGTTTTTCCTGTGATCTGGTGGTAAGGGTCCTGTGTAATCAATCTGTATTCTTTCCCATGGTCCCCTTGGGGTTTGTCTCATTAATTCTCCCCTTAGCACCTTGTGAGGTGGGCTGTGCCTGGCACAGTCCAAACAACGTTCCAGATGTGATTTAAAATCAGCTGCCATTCCTGGCCACCAGCACAACCTTTTTAAAGTTCCCAGTGCCGCCTCAAACCCGGGGTGTCCCCCTGCCAAGCTTCCATGCACCCAGCTTAAGAAAGCCGTCCGACTTCCCTGAGGGCACAACATTACCGGTCCCTCAATTGTTAAGACACACCAAATCCCTTCCATTAGTTCCACCTTTGGCACATGCCTGTCCCCAAGTTTCATGATGCCTTCCAGTCCTGGGTCAGATTCCTGCAACTCTCGAATTTGCCCTCCCCGATCTGTATCCACCCCGCTTCTTGTTATCACTGCTACAGGCACTCTCTCTTCTGGCTCCCAGGGCCATGGGGGTGCCTCTGTTGCAGCCCGCCTGGCCTCTACATCAGCCAGATTATTTCCTTTGCTTAGGGGTCCTGTTTTCTTGTGTGCCTTTACCTTTACCACATTGATCCGTGTAAAACAGTGACTCAGCTCCTCCACTCGCTTCCACCAGGTAGCATGCTTGATTGTGGAGCCGTCTGTTGCCCTGAAATGATTATCTGCCCACCATCTCAGCATTAATGTGGTACCACGAAATACATAATCTGAATCTACCACCACCCAACATTCTGGCTCAAATTTGGGATCCACTTCATTTAAAGCTGTTAGCAAGGCTGCCAGTTCTGCCTCCTGAGCTGACTTTGCTTCTAGTGAGAAACCAATGGTGCTGACTGTCTCATTTCCTCTGATTCCCACAACAGCTAAGCCTGCAGTTTTCCGTCCCCCTTGATACCTACAACTTCCATCCAAAAACCATACCAGTGTCCCCTCTTTTACCTGATTGGGGTTAGCCGCCCGAAACACCTGATGTTGGGTTTTACCTGGGCTGGCTTCACATTGGTGTGGGGTGCCAGCCAGATGTAATCCAGCTACCCAGACTGTCGGTTCCTTTAACACCTCTGCTGTAATGTTTTCTGCCTGTAGAGCCAGCCACCATTTAGCAATATGCTGCCCACTCACTTGTCCCTGTAAGATAGTGTGCATGTTTAACAGCCGCAGGGGGTCATGATGAGATCGGATTATTACTTTCTGCATTCCCGTAAGGTATTTGAATTTCCCTACCCCCCAGTAGGAGCACAACAGCACCTTTTCACACCATCCATACTTCAATTCCACAGCACTCAAAAGTCGAGAGGCAAAGGCCACAGGTCGGTCCTTTGCTCCATACTCCTGTGTTAATGCACAACCAATGGTAGTGTCCGATACCAAAGGGTACAGATAAAAGAATTTCTCCCCATCCGGGGAGGCCAGCACTGGAGCACTGGCCAGGTTTTCCTTTAGCACTCTCACTGCCTCAGTACACTCTTCTGACCATTCCCAAGTTGAGGCTCGGGTTAGGTCAAATAGAGGCTGGGCTATTTCTGCATAATTGGCCACAAAATCCCTGCAAAATCCAGTTAGACCCAGAAAACTTTGCAAGCTTTTAACATCCATAGGCAGTGGCAGGGACTGGATCAGTTGCACCCGTCCTTTATCGATTTCCCTTCCCATCTGAGACACTTCCACTCCTAAGTAGGTCACTCTTGTCTGTCCCATCTGAGCCTTTTTCCCATTGACCTTCAATCCTGCTCTTGCCAAAGCTTGCAGGACCTGCTCAGTTAGTTCCCTGTCTTCTTCCTCTGTCCCTGACATTAGCAGCAGGTCGTCTACATATTGTATGCACCTTGCTGAATCCACCCCCTCCAGAGCCTGTCTCATGTATCTGTGAAAAATTGCAGGGGAGTCCCTATATCCCTGGGGTAGGACTGTCCAGCAGAATTGTCTGCCCTCCCATGTGAATGCAGTTTTATACTGACACGAGGTAGCTAGTGGCAGAGACCAAAACCCATTAGCTATGTCCAAAACAGTGAAAATTCGGAATTGGGGTCCAATACGGGCCAACATTTCAGGGTACGCTGCCACCACTGAGGCTGGCGAATTGGCCAGAGCATTTAGTGCCCTGTAATCCACAGTGAGGCGCCAGGTACCATTTGGCTTCCTCACAGGCCACACAGCAGCATTACAAGGGGATGCAACTGCCCGAATCAGTCCCCTCTGTTCCAACTCCCCAATAGTTGCCCCCACCTCTGCCAATGCCTCCCGAGGAATAGGGTACTGTTTCTGTGGGGGAGGGTCCCCTCCCTCCATCAGTACCTCCATGCTGCCCCTACCACAATCCAGGTTATCCTTCGCCCACACAGGGATGTGTTCCCACCCAGCCGGGGGTGGTGGGAGGGCATGTGCCGCTTTAATGGTCATAGTGGCTATCCCCATGGGAATGGTATAGCCCTGACCATCCTGCGTTTGCCCCAGTAAACACACCCAATTGGCTAAATCCAGTACAAGTCCCAGTTTGTGTAAATCTCCTGCCCCCAACAGATTAAGCGTCTCATTACAACCCCACATAATCTCCCCTTCCCCCCAGATTCCTTTGATTTGTCCCCGCCTCAGGGTTAACTGTGTCTCCCCTCCTGTTGCCCCTACAATTGTCACAGTCCCTTCTGAGGGTCTCCCCTGCCCCCATGTGGTTAAACTGATGGCTGCTCCAGTGTCTATCAAAAAATCCCTCATGGGACTCCCTTCGATTGCCCCCTGGAGCGTGGGGCGACCAGATGCATCCCGTCCTAAACTGAGAACATGGACAGGACGCCTCCCAGGGCACCCCTAAGTTGCAGCACCCACCTCTGTCCCTCCCACTGGTTCATGGGGGGACCGGGGGTCCTGGCACCGAACACATTCCTGTCTCCATGCAAAATTGTGTGTCTGGCATTTCAGGCAGTCCCAGTCCCTTGGCCTCCGGGACCACCTTCCCCCTGATCTGGTAAGATCATGGGTAGTCAGTTTAGCCTGCAGTCTCTGGATCTGTTGCTCTATAGCTGCTCGCTCGTCGCTGACTACCCTCCCAAAGCCACGAACTCTCCCTCTACCTCCTCCTCTCCAGGCTGACCCACTCCTTTCCACCTTGTATTGATCCCCTGCAGTAATAGCATGGACTGGCTCTTCCCCCGATGCATCTGCCTCCACACGTCTGCCTGTTCCAGAAACTGGGGTAGCTGATTGGGAGCAAGTTCAGGGTGCTGCAACCTTAAATGCCCCACGAACTGCGGATTGCTCAGCTCCAACCATTTCTCCAGCAATTCCACACCCCTACCCTGCTCCACACCCCCACCAGGTCCCAGTGCCCCTGCCTGTGGCAACACCCATGGACCATCCAGGGGATTCACCCAGCACCGTGCCCATGCCTGTATGCGATTAAGTGTATCCCGCCCTGTTTCCCCAGGGATTCGCTTCATCTTATTCATCCCCGCAGTACGAGAGTACACCCCAAACAAATGTTTTGCCACCTGTCCGGGGATTAGAAATGGGTGTGCCACTCCTGCCACATCGATTCCCAAGGTACCTCGTCCCAAAAGATTACGCCATAAGATCACCTGGTCCTCACGAGTTAGAGCCTCCATCTCCCTGCCCACCTCCACTAGCCACAGCACAAACTGATCCCAATCATTCCGGGGTACCTTTCCCAAACGGCCCAGTACTGCCTCCCGGTCCTTCAGGGACAAGGGGCGGATTTCTGCCTGTTCTACTACTTGTGGGGCCTGGTCCCCCCACCCCGCAACCGGGGCCACTATTCCTGCCTCCTGCATTTCCTCCCGGGTAGCCTCTCTCGCGGGGGCTGTAACTGTGGATCGCCAGCTTACAACGTCCACTGGCAGTGGTGGGTACAGTGTTTTTTCAGGGTAGGGTGGTGGAGGTGTCTCCTTCAGTTCCATTAGTGGGGCGGATGGTTTGGGGTCCCCAAGTCCATTGCCCCCATGTTTACAATGATACAATTCCTCCTCTAAGTCTCCTACTCTCCCCAGCAGTTCGTCCCTCTCTCTCCGGATTGCCTCACAAGACTCCTCTGTCCGTGCAGCATCCCGTGCCTTCAAATCCGCTACCTCTACTGCTAACACAGATTTTTCTGTTAAAATGCATTGCTGATCCACAATCCCCTCCAAATCCTTAATGTGTTGGAGGAGATCAGCTTCCCTTTTTACCCAGTATGCCATCCCAGCACACAAACCTTGTAATACCATTCCCTTTTTCCTACACTCCTTTCCCTTGGGGTCTCCCAAAACCTCTCCCATCTCCTTCTCAATCTCATCCCAGGTGAACCCCTGCACCTGGTATGGGCCCTGATTCTTCCTTATCCATTTGTTCAAAAAATCCGTTACCCCAGCTTGCCAGAACCCACAACTACCATCACGAGAGTTCGCCATACCCCCTCCAAGCAGCTGCGCGGACTGTTGGGGAGGGGGACTTACAGGCTGCCACTCACCTATCCAATGCGATGTATCCAAGTCCCGGCACCAAGATGTTAGAGAGCTTATTCCTTCACTCTCCCACTTCCCTGGTCCTTCTCGCACGAACAGAGAGCAACAATACCCAAAGTCCGAAGGTGCAAACAATTCAATGTTTATTGGGGTGAACTTCCAGCAAGCTTAAATACAAGTTCCTTTTTCCTTATTTTCGAATCCCAACTTACTTCCTGTTTGCCCCTAATTTATATAGTAATATTCTTAGCTATACCTTAACCAATCATTCTACTGAAATTTAACTAACCAATCCTAACATATTGTAACATGATTAGCTAACCAATTATATCCCACCACCTTAATTAGATTACACCCAGCAAAATTAATTATACAGCAGACAGAAACAATCACAGAACCAGACAGAGATTATACAGACAAACAATAGCAAAGTTGGAACTCTAATGACAAAACAATACAGAAGTGAGGATTTCACATCCCAGCTATTGATAAGTGAGTTCTTGCCAGACAAGATGCTATCAAACTAAGTTTCCTTTTACATTTTCTAGGCACTTCCCTTTCTCTGGAGGTGATAGGAATTATCAGGACAGGATTGTATTCAGGACAGGATTGTATTCCTAACAGCCCAATAGCACCTTCTTTCAATGTGACTAGTTTGGAATGTGAGGATGTGACTGTTCGCTTCCTGGCTTATGGCTGCCTCTGCTGCTTAGCCAAAGGCCTTAGCCTAAGAACAGGGCCTCAAACAGTCACAGTAAGAGAGGGCCCTTACACCAGCAGACAGTGATTTTGATTCTTTCTTTTATACCTCTAGAACTAGCCAAGTGATAAGAATACCCCTAAATTCTTAAAGTACAGGCTTTTGCAGACAGGCCTGAATATCTATATCCTAACACCCCAACCCTGGTCCCCTGCAGAAGCATGGAGTAGCAGGGGAAGTCCCAGCACCTGGACACCTCATGCAGCCCCAGAACTGGAGGAGCTCTGGCTCCCTGCTGTGGCCTCAGGGCTGGGGGAGCTCTCACTCCCTGCTGCGGCCCTGGAGTCCTGGCAGAGGGTGGGGCAGTAGGCGGGGCCACAAGCAGAACAGGGCAGGACTGCAGGTGGAAGGTGTGTGGAGGGGGCCCCAACATGCTGTGGCTCATGGCCCCACCAAACTTTAATCTGCCTCTGCACAGGAGACAGGGTTATCAATCTGGAAACACTGTCTGTACAGCAGCTCAGGATCTTGGTGGCCCTCTGGCTCTGGGATTGTGTGGTTCTATCGGGGGAAAAAAAGGGGCAGGCATCTGTACTGCTTTTTAAATCTGTGGGAGGAAATCAGGCAGGAGGGGGACTAGGAGATCTTCTAGAGAAGAGTTCTACAGTGAACCAGTGGGAGAAAGAAGACAGTGGGTTTAGGGATAATATGATCCATTTTCTACTAAAATTCCATGTTAAGTATTTGAAGGAACCAGATCTTTCTGTGAAGAGAATCTCCACAGGACTGATATGTGTCTCAGTCCATCCAGTCTCTGACTCCCTCTCTTGCACAGATTGTTGACCCATAGAATGAATTCCAGTGTTTGGAGGATGGGAGGAAAATGGGCCATGTCGGTGGCTCACTCCCCTCCCACTTCACCCAGTCTACAAGAAGGAAAGTAGAGCAATACGTGGAGAGTCCCCTCTATGTGCAGATCCTGAGGGTGTACAAAATGTGTACAAAATGATCTGATCCTCAGTCCTTAATCAAGTAAAACTCCTACCAAAGTTAATGTGAGCTTTCCCTGAGTAATGATTAAGATCTGAAGAACTTTGCCCTTTCATAGAAGTTTTCCCTTTCCAAAGAATAGATGGCATTGTTCCTTCCTTCACCTCAGTTCCCTTTGGAAGTTGATCAAGAAAAATCCATCACCTTGGAATATGATGTTATCTCTTTTTTTTTATATATATTCTAAGAAAACTGTAGATGAGGGGAAAGGGAGTATATATAGCTGGAATGCATAATAGTTGCTGAAATATGTTCTCCCTGATTTTGAATAATTTCTCACTTAAGAGGAAATATTAATGTACTATTTTTTTTTCTTTGGGCTTTGAGTCACTTATAAGTGAAACACTTATAAGGTAATAAGTAGTGAATAATGCAACTAGAATTCAGTGTCTTGGGGGATTTTGACCTGGTTGTATAAATGAGTTCCTTTTTATCTGTTCACTAAATGGTAGTTTAGGTACAACTGATCATGACCTGATCACAATCAGAATGTGGAAGCAGAATAAAGTCTAGACCAGTTATATATATATATATATATATATATATATACACACACACACACACACACACTTTAATAGAGCCAATTTCACAAAGCTGAAAATAATTATGAATCAAATCAGCTGGGAGAAAGAATTTAAACAGGAAAATATGAATGATCATTTGGAATCTCTTAAGAACACCTTACAGAATATCCAAAATGGCACAAATGAGGAAGAAAGTTGAGCTGATTTAAAAAAAAACAGCCTCGTTCAGAGGGAAAGAGAAGGCAGATTTAAAAAGTAATGTATAACTAATAGAAGAAAGGGGAAGTTGGTAGTAAGAATATAAATCGGAAGTTAGGAATTATAGTAAATTGATAAGAGAAGCCAAGTGATACAATGAGAAATCTATGGCCAGCAGAGTTAAGGACAATAAGGAGTTGTTGTTTTTTAAAATATATGTGAACAAGAAGAATCTTGACAGAGGTATTTGTCCATTACTAGGTGGAAATGGTGGAATTATCAATAATTATACAGAAAAAGAAGAAGTGTTCAATATATATATTTATTTTTTCTGTATTTGGAGAAAAAACAGATGATGCAGTCTCATCATATGGTAATAACACTGTTTCCATTTCCACTACCATTAGTGCCTCTGGAGGATGTTAAACAGAAACTACTGAAGTTGGACATTTTTAAATCAACAGGTCCAGATAACTTGCATTATGTTCACTTAGGTCTTTTTATACATTTCTGCATTACAAATTACTTAATTATTATCCAATTGGCTTTTAACACATCAACCTTTTGGGTGTTAGATCACTCATACATTACACATGCACAAGCTTCAATTACCCAATTTTTGCATTTTTCCTGCTGGTATTGTAGTTTCTTGGTCATGCCATTTTATGTCATCTTTCCCTCTGTCTTCCCAGAAAAAAAGTGTTTTTAACCTCCATTTACACCACATTGTTACTTTTCTTTCATGAACACTACATCGTTTTAAGTAGATCAGCAATTCTGTGTGAAAGAAGAACTGGTGAAACCACTTTGCCAGCAAAGCCTTGGCTAAGTGTTACCTCATCTGTATTCATAATTACAAACCATTAAATGATAACTAACAAAGCTTTTAATTTTACCATTTGACAAGTCAGTATATGTTATACCCTATTTGGGGAGGGGAGTTAGGAATTTTTGAGTGGTTTGTCAATTTTAGGGCATTGATATTTGGTTGCTTTTAATGGTACCCTAACACATCCAAGAGTTTTAAAAGAGCTGATTGAGGAGCTCACTGGACAGTTAATGTTAATTTTTCTGTAATTCTAGGAAAACTGAGGAAGTCCCAGAAGCTTGGAAAAAAGCTAAGGTTGTGCCAATTTTAAAAAAGAGTAAATGGGATGACCTGGATAATTATAGGCCTCTCAGCCTGAGATTGGTCCTGGGATACGGGACTATTAATAATGAACTAAAGGAGGGTAATGTAATTAATACAAATCAACATGGGTCTATGGAAAATAGATTCTGTAAAGCTAATTTGATAGCAGAGAAAACTCACACCAGCACAAAGAATTAGAAACCCTTGGGACCACTTAGCCCTGCCCTGCTATACCTACAGCCAGGGTCAGGCCTGGAGGGGAAGAAATGGAGAGAATTTGGCTCATATCAGGACTGACTGGCAAAAAGGCAGCTATGCCTGTCTTTGTGGAGGAGCATCACTACAAGCCTGACAGCCAGGATAGCTATGAGGGGAAAAGCACTGTGTTTCTGACAGAGAGACTGCTGGGGAGCACCCAGTAGTTAATGAACTGTACTATTTGACTATAAAGACATTGTGGGGCTAGATCCCTCCAATCTTACATCTGTCTGTCACGGGGTGGTCACCCACTCTGGCCTTGAAAGGGTTAAAGCCAGCCCTGGGAGAGGGCTGGGGCTGCGAGTAAAGGTTAGGCTGACTGGGGGGAAGCAGCCACAGCTGGCCCATACCCCAATCAGGCCTCACCTGGCCCTCTTATAAGGGCTCAGGGAGGAACTGGGTCAGGATTCTCCCTCCAACTTCAGAGAGAGATGGACCTAGCTGCCTGGGAGCTGGGGGTGCAGGCAACCGAGCAGGGCTGGGGAAAGGTGAGAGGAGCTCCTGCCTGGTAACTCCCCAGGCTACAGGCCTTGTCAAAGGCCAAACCAGGTACTGGGGCTGCAGCCTCTGCAACCCAGGGGTTAGGCAAAGGCAACAGGTCCAAACCCCACTTTGCCAATGATGAATGGCTTGTACACTGCAGTCTGCCCCAGTGAGTGGGGGCTAGATAGTGACTGGCAGTAGCTATAGACTGAAACCAGATGGGGCTAGAAGGTTGGGGGTTCCCAGGGGAGGGGAGACCCAGAGCTGTGGGGTTATTGCAGGGAGCAGAACCCTGATGTAGTGGGGCACTGGGGTCCAGGAGGGACATCAGGGGCCAGTGGCAGGCGAGACACCGGCATGCAGAGGGTGCTCTGGGGCAGCAGAGCTAATTCCCAGGATGACCAACAGGGGGTGTCACGCCGGTGAGTCGTCAGCTCGCTACCGTTTCCAGAGGGACTTGAGGCCATGGCAGGGCACTGCAAAAGTTCCACAAGGTGCATTACTCCAGGCAAGTCACTAGAGACTTTTTGGACTATAGGGACCATGTCCCAAACTGAAGGGACATAGCTAGGAAGTAGCTCAGGGCAGTGGACTTAAACCCTCTGCATGGAGGATCCTGCCAGCATTGCTTCACGCAGGGCCCTGGGCCACACCTCCTTAAGGGCTTAGGCCCAGATGCAAGTGGAGGTCAGAAGGTTCCTGGCCTAAGATAAGGAACCAGGCACCCCTATCAGGGAAGCAAGTGGCCAAAAGCTAGGCTGCCTGGCCCTGTGAGTGCCCTATCAGTATATTTTATTTTATTTTTTTGAGATCACAAGATTAGTGATAAAAGTAATAGCGTTGATGTAATATACTTAGAGTTCTGTAATGCAACTGACTTGGTGCCTCATGACATTTGATTAAAAAGAACTAGAACAATACAAAATTAACCTGGCACAGACTGAAAGAATTAAACTGGCTAACTGATAGGTCTGAAAATGTAACTGTAAATGGGGAATCCTCATGGAGCAGATCTGTTCCAGTGGGGTCCTGCAGAGGTTGGTACTTGGCCCTATGCTATTTATTTTTCTTTCTCAATGACTTGGAAGAAAACATAAAAAAATAACTGATAGTTTGCAGATGACCCCAAAATTGTAAGAATGGTAAAGAATGAAGAAGACAGGTCACTGATTCAGAGCAATCTAGATCACTTTGTAAACTGGGGCCAAGCAGACAGTATTTACTTTTAATATGGCTAACTGTAAGTGTATACACCTGGGAACAAAGAATGTAGGACATATTTAGAGGATGGGGGACACTGTCCTGCGTAGCTGTGACTTTGAAAAAGACTTGGAGTCATGGTGGATAATCAGCTGAACATGAGCTCCTAGTATGATGTTAGGTTTCAGAGTAGCAGCTGTGTTAGTCTGTATTCGTGAAAAGAAAAGGAGGACTTGTGGCACCTTAGAGACTAACAAGCTTATTTGAGCATAAGCTTTCGTGAGCTACAGCTCACTTCATCAATAAACAGGGGACTCGAAAGTTGGAATAAAAAGATTATTTTATCTCTGGCACTGATATGACCACTGCTGGAATACTGTGTCCAGTTCTGCTGCCTGCAATTCAGGAAGGATGTTGATAAATTGGAGAGGGTTCAGAGAAGAGGCATGCAACTGAGTTTTACCTTATAAAGACACACTCCTTAACTGGTTTCAGAGTAGCAGCCGTGTTAGTCTCTAAGGTGCCACAAGTACTCCTTTTCTTTTTGTGAATACAGACTAAAAAATTTATTTGACCATAAGCTTTCGTGAGCTAGAGCTCACTTCATCGGATGCATTCAGTGGAAAGCTACTCATATTTCTCAACAGGAAGAAAATTTTTGATAGTTCTAGCCCTAAATGGTTTTTTTACTCAGGCAAAACACTAACTGACTTCAGTGGGAGATTTGAATGCTGTATGATGTCAGCTCTTTTTTTTTTTCCTGGTCATCATAATTAGCTAAATATTAAACTGTGTGTGTGTAAAATATATTGAAGGCTTTCTGAGGCCTAGAAGTTTGGAGAATGTCCTAATTTAATTTAGCCCTAGACCTTAGAACTCTAGTCTGTGCCGAGGCACTGAAAAAGAGTACATTCTGAAAAGAGGCACACCTCCCTTCCTAGCACTTGTCTCTTCCCCGTGACATTTTTCATCTCCCCTGCCCTCGCTTAGCTGTCCCATGAAGAGCCAGAAAAAAGGACACCCCCAAGTGAATCCTAAAACACCTCTTTTCTGTAATCCCTGTCTCCTCAGTTTCTGCCGCTGCCTGCACCAAAACAGATTTTTCTTATTCTCCCCTGACCGCCATTAAATCCTGCTTTCTTGCTGATCAGTAGCTTGAGGGATATGTCATGCAGTAGGAAGAGGTGAATCAGAGTCGGGGTCATAACAGGGTAGGAGGGCATTTTACCAAAAAAGAGATGCAGGGTTGAACCTACTTCAGTCTTGTGTCCTGGCATTGGCCTACCTGCCAGCAACTCTAAACCTACCCTTCTTATGGAATAGCAGTCCCCATTAACCTCTCCTGAAAATGTAAAGCTGGAATTATCCAAGTGCAAGCCATCTGAAAATTAACTATATTTCCAATGTTAATGGAAATGATGCCAATAGAGACGTTCATATCTTTTTTTCCTATTTTTATCCAATGTTTGTGACAAAGACACTGGAGAGAAATTTTATTGAATTTGGCCCTTTGTACTCAAGGAAAATAAATTAGATTTCCTTTGTGGCTATTTCTGGAGGACATAAAAAGCTGTGAGCTGGGGGGGGAAATTGAACATGCAGTTCAATTTGGCATAGTCAGACCTAGTGAAAGAATCTTCAAATAACTTGTAAGTAACTCTGAAGCACTTCCATACCATCTCAGGGAAAACAGGTTTGGGAATCTTATTATTACATAAGATCAATATAGATATAGTATTAAAAAGCTCATAAAAGCCAGAATCTTTTTATGTAGCTTTAAAGGTGTCTTGGAGATTAAAACCAGTCTATTTTGCCTTGCTTGCTCAGGACTTTTTCACACTAGGCAGCCTTAAGTAGATGACAGTCCCTGAGGCTAAACTTGAAAGATGTTTCTCTTCTGCTCCACAGTGTGTACTGGAAAGAAAGCTTTGGCTATATGTGTTTCCAAAGAACTGTAAGTCAGTCAAAGAACAGATTTAAAATATAAATATATAGTTGGGGGTGGGGGGGGAGGGGAGAGGAGGAGAGGTTGGTGGTGATCTTTGAAAATATATATATATATATATATATATATATATATTGACCAAAAGGGAAATGCAAAAATTAGGTTTTGCCAGAAAACAAAAAAGTGTTAGATTAGAAATATTCAGCATAATACCTTGCACAAAAAGTCCTATATTATATACACACCTCAAGGGGTCATTATTTAAAAAGTCTTTATTTAGCAGTAGTTTCTACATACTGATACCCATATTTCCCCATACTCTTAGGAGGGAACTGTGATAGCTGTTAGCTTTTTTTTTTTCTTTTTGCTTTTTAAAGGTGCCACATCACTTGGAAAAGATTTCACAACCACACAATTTCATAAATGACCCATCAATGTTCTTCAATAAGGGCACATCAGTGCTGCAGCTGGGACACTGCTTCCCGGAGTGGGAAGCAATCTGCTAATTCAGCTCTAGCTAGCAACTAAAAATAGCAGTGCAGCTGGGGGTAGTAGGTGGGCAGCTCTGGCTAGTTGCCTGAGCATGTACCAAGGGGGAACCCCAAGATACACTGCTATTTTTAGTGTGCTAGCTCAAGCACAGCTAGCTTGTCTGTCTTTGCAATTTAGGACACATGCTCCCAGATGCAGTGTAAACATAGACTCAAATCTGTTTGAGAGTATTAAATACAGCTAGTGGATGAAAGACTAATATTAGCTCAATTTAAAGTCTGAAAGGTACAGTTTTCTCAACATAAATACAGTTGTGTTGAGATCTCATCCCATCTCTGCTGAAGCTCATATAGGGCATGACTCAACTCCTACTGAGGTAGTGGGGTGGGGGGGGAAACTTCTATTGACTTCTGTGTGAATTGCATCAGTCCATATGGCCTGATCATGCATAGTGCTGGATTTTGATTTAACTTGGAGTGGAGGATGCTTCACAGGATCAGCACTTGACAGGATCAGGTCCAGACCTTTTAGACTGAAGCAGTGATATATCAGTTGGATCAAATGTCAGTAGGCTACAAATTGAAATTAGCCAAAGGATATAAAATTCATTCTCAGTGAATACGCTTCAGTTAGAGGTGGGGGCTGCTCTGCATTAGTCAGTCCCAGAGAAAATGGGGACAGATTATAAATAGGGTGCGATGTTGCAGATGTTTCATGGGATCTGAGATTAAATTTAGTGTGTTGTGATTGAAAGACACTGATCAACATAATTCTCATTCCAAGCCTGTCTTTGGCCAGACCATGCGTTCCTATAAATTGAAACCTCCATTAGACTTTTGTGGAAGCTCTCTGTGTTAAGCTTAATGTATTTTCAGTATTCTGTCTTAGATTCCTGTTATATGAATTGCAGCAGAATTTAACAAACACAGGCAAAGTCCAGTTAAATACATGATCTGTCTCTCCTAAAGGCATTGATGGCATCATAATAAATACATAAATAAACTCAGTATATTCAACAAAAAACATGCATGAGAGAAGTTCTACCAATGTTCTCCATTTACCTTCTAGCTGGTATTTAGATTATAGGTGAATGGTATGAGAAGTTTTGAGAGAGGCAGAAATACACTAGATATTTACTCTCATAGATTCTTTCACCCATCATATTATGACAATGGTCAAATCTGAGGTCAAAAATCTTGTTAGCGTCCATTTAACTACATTGCTGCATCCTGCTATAGCTTTAAAGTAACATGCCTAGTAGAAACTTTGAATCATCATCCAGTTTGGCTGTTCAATCAAATTATTATCAATAATATGTTGCTCTTGACATTCTCCCAAATATTATCATGAACTGTATATGTCAACTGTGCAGGAAGAGATTTCCTGCTGACCAAAGCTTGATGCACGTCTGACTAGGGGCTCAGTTCAACAAAGCATGTAAGTACACTTTTTTAAATTTAAGCATGTGCTTTGCTAAATCAGGGCTTAGGTTAGAGAAGGTCCATTTTAACTTAGCTGGTAAGATAAATGCCTATGGATCAGAGGATGCCAGTTCCAGACTTGGGTAGAGGAATGTGCAGGATATACACGTATGCTCGATCGCCAGCAGACGTGGAATTTTCCTAGCTGGTTATGTAAACTCTAATATCTGGTCGTAATTTGATTGCAGCCATAATATATTATGTGTGGTCTATTGGGAGTGTGTGCATTCTGTAAAAGCTTAGAAATTATATACATTTTTGCCTCAGTCCAGGTATTTTCATCGTCACTCAAATATGTACACAAAAAAGGAAACCTATTTATCTTAGTATTGCATTTATGAAAAATAATCAAATCCAGTAATTTTGCTCTGCTTTTTTATTGTGTAGGTATGAAGAGAGCCTGAGGTTAAAAATTGTTCTTGGATTTAGAAATGAAGTCAACTGAGAAACTCCAGTCTGAATTACCTTTCCCAGTGAAGTGAACAGCATCTTATTCTCAAAATTGACTATTCAATTTTATTTTTAAAAAATGAAGTGTTTAAAAACAACGTACTCAATTTAGTTTTGGATTGTGTTGAATGAAACACTTTGACCTATTTCATTTGACTAAAATGTAACTTTTCAACTTTTTTAATTCGCCAAAAGTCTCCCCAAAATTCTTAGGTTGACCTCAAACTTTTTTTTAAAATTTTCCAGAACTATCAACAAAACAAATCTGTTTGCACAACTATAGTTACGTTTAGTAGGAATAAAGGGATTTTGATGAATAGCACCAGTAAGCCTAATGCTTCCCTTAACACCTACATTTCCTCAGAAATATGTTGACTAACAGGTGCACAAACATGTCTGAACAGGAATGCAAGATCTTGAATCTTAATACTTGTTGTTGAAGGGGAGTATTGTGACATTATCCAGGTACAATCTGGATTGTTGAACAGCTGTCTCCTCAATTCTCCACTTGGGGTGCCTTTTAGACAACTTTGCTGTGAGATCAACCACTCCTGGTCTGCTCACACACAGCCTCCAATGTGTAAATTACTCTAGGCTATACCGTATGAGTGCTGTGGCCAGCCACTGTTGGATTATACTGCAGAGCAAC